>NW_020537324.1:52039587-52090516 GCF_003426905.1 Ctenocephalides felis | reverse complement strand
TATATTTTTTTTTTTTTTTTTATTTATTTATTTATAGTAATCAAGATACAATTTATCTTATAAGCTATTGTGACACAAAGGAGAAAGAGAAAAATAAATATAATAAAAATAATAACAACAATAATAATAATGAATAAAAAAAAATAAAAAATAATATTTATAATTATATTAAGGAAAAAAAAATAATAATAAATAAATAAATAAATAAATAAATAATAATAATAATAATAATTAACTAGAGTTCACTCCAATGAGTGAAGCCTAGTGTTTCATTTAAGGTCGCTTGGCCAACATCTTTTCAATCTTCTTAGTGATGAAGAGCCGATTAAAGAAGCAATGAGCTGGTTGTAGTGACACTCAATTTTTGAGAGGTAGATCGAGCTTCTGTCCTTGATGACATCTGTGACGTATGGAATATCTAAATCTTTATGAATAGCATGGTTAGTTATGTACCACGGTGCGTTGACTATATTTCTTAGTATTTTGTTTTGACATCTTTGCATCATTACTATATTGGATTTGCTTGCGCATCCCCATAACTCGATGCCGTAAGTCCAAACGGGTTTTATAATGCATTTGTATAGTAGTACTTTATTATACAGCGAGAGCTTCGAGTTTCTTCCTATAAGCCAGTTGATTTCTTGGTCTTTGAACTTGATTTGTTGAATTTTGGCTTTGATGTGTTGCTTCCAGGTTAGTCTGGAATCCAAGTGCATGCCCAGGTATTTGACTACATCGGTTTGTGGTATTGTACATTGGTTAAAGGAAACTTGAGGGCAGGTATCTCTTCTCAGCGAAAAGGTAAATGCTTCGATTTGGCCTCGTTGATTTTTATTTTCCATTTTTTGGAACCAGGTCACGATTTTGTTAAGATGACATTGCAGTTTCTGCGAGGCTACTTTTGGGATCGAGATCAGTGTTAAGATTGCGATATCATCGGCAAAAAGTACAACAAGTAGAATCACCGTATTCTGCAAAATCACTTGTGTATAATAGATAAAGAATGGACCTAAGACACTGCCTTGAGGAACACCTGCGTTTACCAGTTTGGGCTCAGTTGTTTCTTGGCCGATTTTTACTTGAAACTTTCTTGAGCATAAGTAAGATCGGAACAGTACTTCTTGGCTTCGAAAGCTTTGTTGACAGTATCAACTATACGATGACACTGCTGTATAGTGGAGTGTTGTTTACGGAAGCCAAATTGATGATCCGGAACTATATTTGACTCTTTGGCAATGTTTTCTAGTAGTAACTTTTCAAATACTTTTGAAATTATTGGCAGTAGGCTTATTGGCATGTATGAACTAACAATGTTAGGGTCTTTGCCAACTTTTGGTACCATTATAATGGAAGCCAATTTGAAAGAAGTTGGCCAGTAATTTAGTCTCAGTATTGCATTAAATACATGAGTAATGAAAACATATCCAACTCTCGGAAGTTGTTTGAGCATTGTAATTGATATTAAGTCGATTCCGATAGATTTGTTGTTTTTCAGTCGATGGATCTCCTTGTGGATTCGTTTCACTGTGAAGAAGCGAAAGTTGCTAGGCTGGCTTAATACTGAGCTCTCAGGAGACAAATCAACAGCTTATATGACCATTGATTTTTTACTGATATTCAAATCAATGACAAAAATGTTCCTATTGTTATCTAATATGTTGCTTTTTGAGACCATACTCAACACATAAAGATTACAATTTAAGTTCGTTTTTTAACTTCCTAAAGAAAATGTTATGTTTCACGAAACAATCTAACTTGCCAATTTTATGTTATCGCGATATACCAAGTTATTCCTAATCATTTGAGTTATAATCGTGTGTATGTGCGCATGCAAACCGATTTTTTCACTCGGTTGGACGTTTTTTTAAAAACGGCTGAACCGATTTCAAATTCTTAAGTCATTTGATAAAGTCGTAGATTCAATCAGTCGAACCGTTTTTGTTATAATTAGCAACAAAAATGCAACAGTTATAAATTATTCGTCGACGTCAGACTTCTCAACACTATTTAAAAATTGAGAATCTGTTCGAAAGATATCAATCAGAAATCGTGCAGATTTGGTAAGGATCTTTAGTCTTAATTAAATGTTTAAATATTTTTAGCGTTTCTGATGAAACTCGCAATGGCGGTAGACTTCTTGGTCCAAACAAATATGTTTGAATCTCATAGTTCTACAAAAGTGATGAAATTTAAAAAAATACATTAAAGTTAGGAATAATAGGACGCTCATTTAAAACAAACAAACAAAACAATTATGATTAATTAACTTCCCGTAGGGTAAGTTATAGTAATCGCAAAAAAATCGAAAATGAAAATTTTTATATATCTTTACGTTTCAGAGGTTTCTGAATATTTTGGCATCCCTTAGAAAAAATGGATGTGTGTGTGTGTGTGTGTTGGCGTAGTATGTATGTGTGTGCGGATACAAATTTTCGTCGACGATTTCGGGAACACGGATGAAGCAATTTGAATAATTTAAAAAACATTCAATCCGTATTGATAAGGAGACGTGTTGATTAGTTTTTGGCGGAGGTAGGTCTAGCCGTTCCGAAGATATGGGGCAAAAAGTGCCAAAAACGGGACCTCAGTTTTTAATAGAACGGAGCGTCCGATTTTAATAATTCAAAAAACATTTTACTTGTATTGATAAGATGAAGATTTAATCAAATTTTTATAAGGGCAAGTTTAGCCATTTCGGAGATATAACGAAAAAAGTAAAGAAAAATGCCATTTGACGGTCAAAAATGATCATTAGACATATGCACATCAAATTATCAGATATTTTATAGAGATTTTAACAATAAGTATAAATTTTGTTTACATTCCTATGGGTTCCGTACCAATGTTTACCCGTCAGACAGTGACGCGGCTCTTACGCGCTTTATATTTTGTCTCTATGCATTTAAAGCAGTACGATTGCTTTGAAAAAAAGTTCAGATCTTCCAACATATGTCAAAATAAAGAAAACATTTTTTTTTTCAAAAAAAAATGTAAAAAAAAAATTTTTTTTAATAATTTAATTCAAGTTGAAAATTTTGTCTTAACATCTAAATTTCAATTATTATTCAGGTTGGTATTTACGCATAACGAAACTCTTCGCAACTTGCGTCAAAGCAAAATGCTACTTACTAGTATTAAATAACAGATTTAGGTGATTCAAGAAAAGTAAAATGTTCAAGTTTTGCACATTTGCTAGTTCTAGAAAAGAAGAAAAGTAACATATTTTTTATTGATATAACTGTTTTCTATTTATATTTTACATATAAATGTTCTGATATAGAATATCTAATGAAGAAGTACAATAGCCAAAGGTAGACTTATGTTGACAAAGTAAGTAAGTAAGTCGACGATTATGTAGTATAAAATTTATATATTGAAATATAGTTTTTTGAACTGAACTGAAAACTATTGCTGAAGAATACAAACAAACGTATTAATAGAAAGTAACATCATAGAAACTTCGACAAGATGTGCAAAATCTGTACTAATAATTACGAAAGTCATGTCATGACCATAGATAAATAAGTCATGACAATACAATAAATATTAAAGATATCAACCAAGCAAATCAAAAACCTACTAAATATAGAGGTTTGAAGCCAGCAGGATTCGTCCTAAATTTCGTTAAATAATAATAATTTATTCAAGACCTGATTTCGTGAAAACTTTCGAGGGATCTATAAAATTAAATAAACGGTGCTATAACCAAGAGATTCGCTTCCATTGATGCTGCTTTTATTGACTGCATCTTTGCGTTAATATATCGCCGAGCTTACGGGATCCAAAAGAGAAAATAGTATATCGAGTGCAAACAATCCAGCCGACGATTTCGTCTTTGAGATGGGCTTTGGCGCTGAATCCATGAAGTGTTTGCTATGGTAAATAGTATAGCTAGATAGTAAATTATCGTTTTAATGCAAATGTTTTGAATGATAGAACAGCAATATTTAACTAAAACCAGACGGACGGACAGAAGAACAATAATGAAATTATTGATGAATAAATTAAATAGTATTATATTAATACATTATGCAGCCTGATGATTTGGTTATGAATCATATTCGTCTTTTATATAAAGAGAAAAATGTGGACCTTAGAATATTAAAATAATTGCTTTAAGTATAGAGAAAAATGTTGCTCTCAAAAGACTTTCCAAATCTTGTTGCATTTATTTTGTCTTGAGTGGACAAAAGAAATCCACTTCTCAAGCATATGAGAGTTATCAAATCATTAACTATTTTATAAATAGTGTTTCCACCTAAATGATGAGAGTAACAGCATAATTTTATTTTTATTGATATTTTTGTTTAAACTTATAACTTTTGTTTCGAATTGTTGTTTGCTGAACTGATTATTACTATATTACTACTATTATTATTACTATACGAACTATTTTTTATAGTATTGTGTACTTTATGTAATAACTCTGCCATTGAATTTTTCTCACCCAGAATTCTCGAAATATTAGCGTCAACTGTTACCTCTCAAAACAAATATATTATATCATTTATATTTTTAATATTATAATCTTTGGCAAACATCAATTGCCTTTTGGCAACAAAAATACTGATTACACATTTTTCGTACTCAAAATTTAACACGTTTCATCATTAAGTTCAAATTTTAGGTGAATATGCCATATCTGTTAGATGATAGTTCTCATCTGTCAAAAAACATAAATTATCCAGGTCAAGCATTAATACGTAGTTTTTCTTCATTTATACATGATCATTATTGCCCTAGATGCATTATAGCTATTTAGTTTTTTTACCAATCACTGGAATGATTTATCGAAATTAGAGTAGCCATTTAAGAAGAGTTAAGTGATATACAAACATTTAGAAGGTTATATTTAAAAAAAATATTTGCATAATTTTGCATAATATTGCTCAATAATTTATAGTCTGATATCAGTTGAGCATTTATAAAACATGATTGTTAAAAAAATTAAGAGACTTGAAAAATTGATCTTTTGAGGTCAATTTTAGAAAATCTGCCATTTTACCACACAATTGAATAATATTTTCAATGTTCTAGTGTGCGCTGAACGTGATTTTTTTAATGTACTAATAATAATGGTAAATAGTGAGAAAGATATTTTTATTATACTGACATTCTATCATATATTCATATATTCCAAAGCAATCGGTGAATGAATTTAAGTGTCAGAATTGTTCAGGGCACAGGCACTTATATTTAAATTTATATATAACTTAGGGATCGATTCTGTTGCATAACAAAAGAATGTTATGGCAAGGCCAGGTTACGCTTCAACTTTCTTCCAATTTTCTGGGCATTCAGGCGTTTCGCACATAAACTGCAATGTCACTCGTGTGTTATGAAGCTGTGTCAGAAACACCCTGTTATCTAAGATCGTTTTTTTTTTACATTTGTGCGGTTTCTAAGTTAGGTTTTCTATCTGACAACCTGAGAAAAACGCCTGACTGCACAGCAACCACGTGGCTTTTGTCAATATTCAGTATGAAAAAATTAAATTTATGATTCAAATTCACACACGGATTGAAATATAAATGGATATCTACATTATCTACATTATCCATTCATATGCCGAGAGTTATGATATTATGTAATCATTATTACAAACAAATTATAATAATTTTCAACTTCCCGTAGGGCAAGTTATAGTAATCGCAAAAAAATCTAAAATGAAAATTTTTATATATCTTTACGTTTCAAAGGTTTCTGAACATTTTGGCATACCTTAGAAAAAATGGATGTATGTGTGGGTGTGTGTGTGTGTGTGTATGTGTGTGTGTATGTGTGTGTATGTGTGTGTATGTGTGTGTGTATGTATGTACGTGTGTGTATGTATGTGCGGATACAAATTTTCGTCGACGATTTCGGGAACACGGATCAACCGATTTGAATAATTCAAAGAACATTCGATTCGTATTGATAAGGAGACGTGCTGATTAGTTTTTGGCAAAGGCAGGTCTAGCCGTTCCGAAGATACGGGGCAAAAAGTGCCGAAAACGGTAACTCAGTTTTTAAGAGAACGGAGCGTCCGATTTAAATAATTCAAAAAACATTTCACTTGTATTGACAAGATGAAGAATCGATCAAATTTTCATAAAGGTAGGTCTAGCGGTTTCGGAGATATGGAGGAAAAAGTAAAAAAATGAGCCATTTGGCGGTCAAAAATGATCATTAGACATATGCACATCAAATTATCAGATATTTTATAGAGATTTTAACAATAAGTATACATTTTGTTAACATTCCTATGGGTTCCGTACCAATGCTTATGCGTTAGACAGCGACGCGGCGCTTACGCGCTTTATATTTTGTCCCTATGCAGTTAAATCAGTACGATTGCTTTGAAAAAAAAGTTCAGATCTTCCACAATATGTCAAAATAAAGAAAAAAAATTTTTTTTTCAAAAAAAAAAAAATTAAAAAAAAATTATTTTTTTAAAAAAATTTTTTTTTCAAAAAAAAGTAATTTTGGTCCATATATATAGTTTCTCAAAAATATTATTTTTTCAAAGTACATTTTTTTCAAAAACGTTAATCGTTTTTAAAAAATTAATAATATTTGGTACGGGAAGTTCCAGCAATTTGCCTTAAGGCACGATGCCTTAATTGCCTTAAGACAGAATTCCACTTACAGCTAGTTTATAACTGTTATTGCCCAACCCTCGGTCTATAAGATAAAGCCTTCGGGTGTGAGTGATCCTATTTCAGGGCATCAACATGTAAGAAGGATTCCCGAATGATGGATGACGTGCCGTGCCCTAAAGAATGTGTGACGATGTATAAAGTTCGGCCCGCGCTCGGAAAATGTGCGACGATTATGTATCTGTAAGCGAACATCTCATACATTTCCGAGAGATTTGAATAGGAGCATGTCATATCATAATGGGGCGGACAAAAGGACAATTTCAGATTGCCCTGAGACGATGTTCTACATTATTTCGAATTTCAACGGTAATTACATTTGTAATAAGCGAGCAATTAGTAACGCGTTAGCGAGAAGTTTCGATGTAGATCGATCGTATGCGTTATTTTATAGTGACAAATACTAGAATAATAGTTTTTTACCAAAAGGTTCAGTATAATTACTGTGGATTTTTTGTACGTAAATTTTTGTAAGTTGGCTATGATCATATAGGAAAATAACATTAACTAATTCTGTGTTTAACTCCCACCTTAATCAAATTGATATCAAGAAGTGGTGATATCAAATTTTCACTTGAGATTATTATTGATCTCAAATGAAATATTGAAAAAAGTATTGAGGCATTGTTGCAATATATGTACACAACCATGTTAGCAACATAGTCTTAACCACGTACACAACCACGTTAGTAACATAATCTAAACTGATAGAAAATGGTTGACCGCTATAAAACACTAGGTTAAGGTGTATACAACAAAAACAACTGATAGAACAATATTTTCTTAAATATAAATACTACTTTTTTGACATCATTTAGGTGTTTTAAATATGTAATGCATAAAAATATAATATCTTTTTCTAATCATTAAAACAGATCCATAAAATAGTGTAAAATATGTTTTTTTAGGTCGTTTTAACGTCAAATACAAATCTAAAGTCAAAATTGGAGATCAAACTGCGTTTTCTGACCGTCTTTATCTTAAGTGATTTGTACAACGAATATCTGCATAAATAAAACTATAAAAATAATAAGATATTAATAACCATGCAGAAGAACGGAGATTTTATCATAATGTTTTATTTCTCTCCATATTTTGCAGTTTGACCTCTAATTTTGACTTTAGATTCGTGTTCAATGTCAAAAAGTAAATTGGGAAATTACATCTCGTATAAACGATACAGACAACTTCTTTTAGTTTTGTGTACCTGTAAAATCATTGAACAAAAATCCTTAACTAATATGTTTAATGAAAACTTCAGTATAATTTGGATAACATTTTTGATTCTTTCTTCTGATTCTTTTGATTGTAATGTAATTAAGATACTAACAAATGCATGCAGAATTCACAATTAAAAATAAAGATCTAAAATCTAAAAATCTACAATTCTGGAATACATATACACAATTATATGATCAAAATATATAACTTACATTAATATTATTGCAATATTATAGATTTAAGTCATTTCTCAAGGATTATTGTTGGGCGTATGTAATATTAACAATATGAGTGTGTTCATCATATATAAAATTTTGTAAATTTTCCACGACGAAAAATTTTATCTTACTAACAACAATTCCTATAATATGCAAAAATGCATGAAAATTTTAGAAAAAACACGAATTTAAATCTATTTTAGTACGCAACCATTAGTACAGAATAGTTATGGTACAACCCAACCTTATGTTCTACTCCATTTTTCTTGTATTATTTTTTTATATTCTTATATTTAATGAATAAAACGAAACATGATTTAAATAAAACGTTTGGATATCCCATTTTTCAAAAGCGTTTTAAAATTCATTCCACATAAAAGATTGCATTCATTCTTGGAATACGAAAAGTAATATCTAAAGCAGTTAATTTTAAATTTACTTATGACTGCAACACATACTTCGAACTCAGAATCCTCATACTAACTCAAATGTTCTTCTATATATACAGTAGCAGAAAACATTATCTTGAAAAATGGGTTTTTGTATATTTTAACTAGACTACAGCGAGTATACGCTTAATGCTCTATTCCCAGAGATGAACAACGAATTTATGCGGTCGATCATATATATTATTAACAAACTACTCTGTGAAAGCATTATCATTTATTAATATAAAATGCTACATTTTTATGTCAACAAGTTGTGACGAATAACTTGTTACATTATGGATTCTTTAAATATTCAAGCATTTTTTAAACAAACGAAACAATGCAGAGCTAAATCCTTTTGTAATACATTAAATTTACATCCAAATGCAATCATTTTATATTCTGTACATAAAGTGCAGTAATGACATGCATTATTTTATCTCGAGCATGAAATAATTATTTTTGTAAGTCATTATATACTATACTATTGGCATTTGAAAGTGACATTTTGCCTCGAGAACTTGACGATATGTGTAAATAATCTATTAAATCAACTATTATTATTTAACTTCTCGAAGGGTAGTTGAAGTAATGGGCCGAAAACGTGAAGTTAATATTTTTGCATACTTTCACGCTTTGAAAGTTTCTGAACATTTTGACATACCTCAGAAAAACTTGATGTATGTGTGTGTGTTTTGTATGTCTGCATCTTTTCGTCCACCTTTTCATGCGCACGGATTTTCCGATTTTAATGGTTGAAAAAACATTTGAATCAGATTGATAGTGCTGATAGTTTTTGGCATAGGCAGGTCTAGCAGTTACGGAGATACGGAGCAAAAAGAGCAGAAAATAGAAATCGAGTTTTATAGAGAACGGAGCATCCGATTTGAATAATCTAAATTCGTATGATTCAATTCGTAATGACGAAATCATACATTCGATTTTTGTAATGGGGAGAAGTGATTATTAGTTTTTTGTAAAAGCGGATCCAGCCGTTTCGAAGATACGGAGCTAAATGTTCAAAAAATGGCCCTTTTTGAGAGAACTAACTTAGTCATCTGTTCAACTGAGCATCCGATTTGAACGATTCAAAAAACTTTCTGCTTGTGTTGGCAAAACAATTGCTTTTACAAAAACTTTTTTTTGTATACCAAAAATAACTCAGATTTTAATTTCAGTTTTTGCTAAAGTTCTAAAGGTCACTTGTATACTACAAATAAATAACTTTGCAACTTAGTTTATATAATTCTTATAAATATAAGACATTGTTCTTCATTTCAAAACTGATTGGGTTTTGTTTATTTACTTCTCTGAAAACATTATACATTACACAGTATTTATAATGATCTATTTGAAAGCATTCAATATTCCTCGAACATTTCGTTACAGTACGGGAAGTTCCAGCAATTTGCATTATGGCACAATGCCATTCACCACTAGTTAGCTATTTAGACTAAACAATTTAAATAAACAACACAATAGTGTGTACATGAAATTTGTTATGTATTGTTTGCAATCAAAAATGAAATAGATTCCACAAGTAAACGAAGTAAAATATCTGGGACTTAAAAATACACAAACAAAAAAGGAAATAAATTAACTATTGAACAGACAATCCGAATTATCCGTGGAAAAACTATATAAAACTACTAGCATAGTATATATTTGATGATAGTACAACTATCATCAAACCAATATGGACCTACAGGCAAAGCTATGGAGATGCGCCTACAAATCGAATTTGGAAATTATACAGAGAATGCAAACTAAAATATTAAAACGAATACTCAACTCTTCTTGTTATATTACTAATCAAACTGTCTACAACGATCTAAAATTGTTGACTATGTACGAAACCAATAAACAATTGTCATCAAAACACCGCAACAGATTAGAGATGCACCCAAATGAATTCGACGTCCATCGCCCCGAACAAAACTCAAGATTAAAGAAAAAATGACTTTTAAATAATATAGATTACATACAAACATCAAATATATATATATCTATATATATTAAAAGATAGATCAGTGGATTCTATCTTATTTCAGCATTCACATAGTTCTCACATTAGCTTATAGAAATATTGTAATATTTCTGATTGGTAAATAAATCTAATACCAGAAAAAAATAGTTGTTTTTATTACAGTCAGTATAAGCTGGTGAAGAGCATATAAATGCAATTCAGCACCTCTCATTAATAGTGAAAATAACTAAAATCTTAAAGCATAAACATTTACATTTCTTAGAATCTATCTGGTTATTGAAAACACTTTTGCTAATAGTGTTCAAATTTTAACGTCCATTTGGATTAGACAATTAGGTAATTCTAAATATCATTATATAAAAATCGTTGGCCAGACCTGCTCTGCCCTACATCAGTAGAGCTTTCAGAGCAAACGAATTAACAGGGTCGAAAGAAAGAAGAAGTAAACAAGCAAGGGCGACAATCTTGACATTTTTATTCACTTATAAGTGATCGAATATTTTAAAACGCTATGCTAAAAATAATGCACGTCAAAACATGAATCAGTCAATTTTCTGCAGGCAAGCGTTAAATTTGACACGTGGATCGAGAAATTCTTTTAAAGCTAAACACAAAATTACAATTTGTATCAAAAGCGCTGATTTACCATGCTTCAATAAATAATGATATTGTTCATAATTATATTTTGAAAAATATATAAATATATCTTTGAAACATTTGGAATTAGCTAATTAATATCTTATAGCATTGCTGTTTTTTCCTCCTATAGCAACATCGTTAGAATCAAGATGATGGCTGGTTATACATATTTTGCCCTCGACTTTCAAATATCGGTGGTGGATTTTCTACTCGCGGACCTTCAAGCCCCGCTCTACCCTATTAAAATATTACTATATATAGCAAAGGAATTAACAGATCGAAGAGCAAGAAAAAGCCAACAAAAAAATAAAGTCGACATTCTAGACAATTTTATTCACTTATAAGTGATCGAATATTTAAAAGGCTATGCTAAAGAAAATGCATGTCAAAATATGAATCTGTCAATTTTCTGATGGATAAGTGAGTGTTGAACTCGGCACGTGGATCCAGAAATGCTTTTAAGGTTTAATGTTTAAGGTTTAGACAAGTATTTGAAATGAATTCCTTGAGTGCAAAATACAACTAAATATAGAAAATATTTGTACCTTGTACAGTACAAATAGCAATGTGTACAAATACAAGTAATTGAGTACTAAATATGTAAAATATGTACTAGTATTAAATCATGATATTCGCTTAGACAATAAAAATTATATATGATAGAACAAAAGAGTACTTGGTAAAGACTTATAAACGTTACCATTCATCATAAAAAACCAATCATGAAATCTTTCTACGTTAGAAAATAGAGATATATTTCTAGTTTTCTTTCTTGATACAGTTTTAAAATTATTTTTAGTTCAACAAGAGTACTCATTATCCATAATTTTTTATTTTGTTTTAAATATTTTATGTAAAATTTACTATTTAAACCTTCCTACTATTCAAATACAACATATATACTTTTTAATTATTGTATTAAACATAATTGCCTCTATTTCTTCCAAATCCCTTTATTTCTTGTAATTCTCAAATTTTACATATTGAAAAAATTAAAAACTCAATATTAAATTATTCAAAATTCTTATATCATGCTAAAAATTAGAATTTCAGCATTATAATTTAGGATGCGTTAAGATATAAATAAACAACTATTCGCAAAAACTATTCGTAAAAGTAAGGTAGTCGTAAATACGAAGTATATAATATCTAAATTAAAGAACAGAACAAATATGTTCGAAATTTATATTTAAAAAATCATACACTAATCATGATTATATTTCCAGAGATGACTTCTTATAATCATTATATTTTTTCGGATATTTTGAGAAGGCGTGTAAGATATAAAATCTTAATTCTTGTTAATAATGATGTTAACATACTTAAAGCCATACTATATTCTTCTAAACATCGTAATGTAACAAATTATTTTACTGAAATCAATAAGAATGAAGATATACCGACCTTGGTAGAATAGTGTATCTTGTGTACAGAATTAGTACTATCTGCTGATATAAGTTTTCTTTTAATAATAGCCAATATTTCAGTGTGGTATTTCTTAATTGTAAAATCGTTACATTTTGGGTTGTAGGTAGATACTATTGTAGAACACACTCGAATGTCAACAATGTACGATATATTCTCGTAACGTAGTTGTACTCTACTTGGAGTAAATACGTCTCAAAGCCGTTTTGCACTTCACACATGCCAAGACTTGTAAAACGTCAAGATGACAAAATCTGAAGAGCATACTGTTCGCATTGTTCAAAAAGTTTACGGATATTTACTGCGTAGTTTTACTCTTTCGAGCTGGTAATATAACTTTGATTGAATGCATTTTGTTGACATGCACTTGCGAGCCTAGATTCAATGCGTTTTAATTGCAACAGAAAGATCATTGTGCATAGTAGCTAAATTTTGCAAAAAATATTCCTTTGAATTTTTTTTTGAAATATAGTGATTTTTCATAAATATTGGTTAAACCGCAACAACCGAAAAATGGTCATAAATAAATTAAAGTTCTAGGTTGCACTCACTCATAATTTCCTAGCATAACGTCAAGTTCTGAAACATACATGTAGTTACATATAATATATTTATTATTATGATTAAAGTATCTTTTCTATATGTAATTTTGTTAAATCAATAAAATGCATCAAGTAGTTATAATTGTTCATGCATAGTTGTTAATCGGTAATTAAACTCGTTAGTTTAAGAATCAAATTTAATATGTTGTAATTTTTCATACTACGCCCATTTCAAGAACTCAGCATCAGTTGCAGCATACATATTTTTCAAATCTAGTTGGATTTCAGATTAGTGAAGGATTCTATATCTAAATATATTTTATTGATAAATATGCAACGTTTTCATCACATTCCTTGGTTTATGTTATTTTTAATTTTATATCATTCAAAAATCCATTCTTCTCAGTATGTTATTCTAAAAAAAATATATATGATTGAAATTCTTAACACCAATTATATTTATATTGCTTATAAAATGTAAGGTGTTTAGTTTTAATTGTGTTTAATCTTTGAAAAAGTTTTTCACTATTAGATTTTCTGAACTTATGTTTTCAGTACTCAAACTTCTCTGCATTTATTAATTATTGAAGTAATTATTCCGTAATATCTCCCTAAACTTTAAACTAAATTCAGAAAGTTTTTTCACTCTGGCTGTTTATTTTACCGCATACATGGCAATATCTAAATAAATGTCAAGAATAACTATTTGTACAATGATAAATAAATTGAGGATTATAACGAACATACTTTGATAGTAGTTTGTTTGTAATACTAAAAAAAATGGACAAGAATAAAAATAATATAGTAGTTTGTTTGATAAGTGTTATATGTTGTGATGTAGTTGGTTTGATTTTAGTAGAGTACCAATAATCAACATGAACCTCTGTACAATGTTCTATAATATTTGGAAATAAATTTATTGCAAATCTTTCAGACACAAAATGTTCCATAATTTAATATTGTTTGATACTTGAGATATGAGATTCTCATTCTCTGCAGATAATGCTACGTTATGCGTATAATCTTCCTCAAAATAAATTTGTTCGTTTTATATCCGTTTGTTTATCTTCCTAATCTTCTATCTCGGTATATGCCTCCACGGTATCAGGATCAAAGAGAGTAAGTATCACAATATAAATCTCTGGAGTGATACCAAGGGCAAATCTTAACACCGAAGAGTCGAAAGTGAGTGTGTAAGCATTAAGTACATACTGACTTTAATTAATGACGTCGGTTGTAAGCGACCTCGCCTGCGGTTTTATAAAGTAAGCACCTTATAAACTAATACTTCGCTGCTAAGAGAAGTATGAGGCAGCAACATATAATATCTAATGAGTATATATTAATTCCCAGGCGACATTCATCCTCCAAATTATTACCCTCGAGTTTCATCAACACTTTATGCCTTTCTGAATTTTCACGCAAAGTTACCAGCTTGTATGTCGTGTAGTGGTTAAGTACATCACGACTTCAGAAATGTACGTATGTTTACTTACTTGCGCTTATTAAACAGGTCATATTGCAATTCATCATAAATAAAAGTGGCCTAGTAAATAAAATTGTGTTATTTGTCAATTACTTATATATCTACAAGATAATTTAATTAACAATTATAATTTATGACATAATGTTATAATAAAATCAAAGGACCTTTAACAAACGAGCGTATCACCTGAAACTATTGTTTGTTGACCAATATTCCATTTTATTTTTTAACTGCATTGTGCCCATATTGAAAATTACAGAAGATAGACATGTAGACTAGTAGACAAGTATATAGATATAAATGTGGACGGATAGGGTAATAGACATATGGACAGATCGTCATTTAAACTAAAAAAGAAGTATTGATGTCCAAAAACTGTTGGAAAAATATTAATATTTTAAATATTATAAATCATATAATAATTTAAGTATTATAAATCAAATATACAAATGAAATAGTTATTGAATAAGTCGATTAATTACATATATTTGGAAGTTCATGCAACTTGTTTTGGGCAAAATGCCACTTACACTTAGTTTTATATTTAATTAGTGAATATATATGTTATTAATTATAAAAACATATATTTTTATATATACATATTCTTTCTTCTCAAAAATAGGTATCGAGTCATGATTCTAATTCATGTTAGATTTTTTTAAACAATGTTTTATTATGAATAAATAAATTAATTAGGTTGTATTAGTGGTTTCACTGTTCAGTGTTATAATTATGATAATAAATTTTCTCTTGTAGATTGTGGCATTTTTTGAGGCCCACTAGCTATAGAAAGTAAATTGTCGTAGAATATTGATGCATCGGTAATAATTATATGGAGCTATTTTATTGATGGAAAGTATTATATATTCAAATATTCAGACCTTATTGAAAATCCGTTTAATTCTAATTGTAACAAGCTGTATGTAAGTTTACTAATCACTGATATTTAAATGCGTGCACGAATGTATAAAACATTTTGAAATTGTTTATTATGCATTATTATCAGGAACAAAATATCGTAACAAATTTCGGATCAAGTGAATGAATGAAGAATATAAATATGAATTCTTTCACTTTTGATCCCGATGTTATCGACGCTCTCCTTACAAATATCTTCACATCCTTCACGCAACAAGCAAAAATTATCGAAGTTTCTCTCCCAAGTTTAAATCAAGTTTCGAAATAAATTTCACCGCTTGTCGTTTCCTCTGCGGCTGTACGGTGGAGCGATCTTGTACTTGTGTACGCGTTGGTTAAGTTCTGTTGCGGTGATATCTCGACGGTGCTTGAATTGCGCTGTATGAACGTTTGTGTCAATTTTAAGCCGTTCCAAGAGGATTTAGAAAGCAGCCATCGTTGAGGCAAACCGGTACACTTTTTAAAACATGATAAAACCGCACGATAAATCATAGTCATCCAGGGACGCCAAGGTCGGCGCAATCCACACGATAGAGAAGAGGTGGGTAAATGTTATACTCAAAAACATACGTCTTTAAGAATAATTATAATTGTCCAAATGGAGTTAAATGTGAAGCACGATTTGGTGGAAGCTATTTAAGTGCCATACATGTTAATTTAATCGACATCGTACAGAATATAAAAAATTATTGATTTATAAATTCAATACTACTTATAACACGTTGGCATATTAATATTAACCACTTCGGTACGGAGCCTACTGTCCCAATCATCCCAATGTCGAACTGTACATTAAATTTATGTTGCTTTGTGCTTATTGTAAAGCATAAGTTTAAAAATGTCTGGTTAAATATGTGAGTATCACAAATAATCTAAAAAAACTTAATTTGTATTGAATACACCCAAAATAATTAATTAAAGTTTGACGTAGTAATATTTTATAGTTTTTTCTACGTATTATTAGTAACTAATAATAGTAATAAGCAAGCTGCTATACTTTTATGAAAAATAGGTTCACAAATAGCAAATATTGATTCATATTAATATACGTGAAAATATCTTGCATCTGAATAAATGATATCAAACAAAAAAATAACATGAATTTGAAATAATAACGGTTTACTATACGAGCTTTTAAAAATATTTCAATTATTCAGCAAATAGCATTTCATAATATATATATATATATATATATATATATATATACATATTATAAATAGTATACAAATATAAAAATAATCAAGCGTTTTCGTGTAAAATAATTTGGCAAGCCGCGATATTCTTCAATTTGATTTGAACAATGTTGAACAATAGACTCTCGATTACTTCATATGTAGAATATGAATTAGAAAACCAGTGGTGTATGGCATCATGCAAATTAAGGCAGATTTGTTTAAGAAAAAAAAGTCAAAACAAGCGGAATGTTTTTTGAATCATTCAAATCGGATGCTCAGTTCTCCCAAAAACTGCAATTTTTTGTACATTTAGCTCTGTATCTTTGAAATGGCTGGACCAGCCACAACCAAAAACCAATTACTTTTCCCAATCATTACAAAATGGACGTTTTTGGATCATTCAAATCGGATACTCCGTTCGCTCAAAATTCGTTTTCCATTTTCTGCACTCTTTGCTCCGTATCTCCGTAACGGCTGGATCTGTTTTTGCCAAAAACTAATCAGCACATTTTCCTATAAATAGAAATCAAATGTTTATTGAACCATCCAAATCGGTTGATCGGTGCGCCCAAAAACGTGTACACACATGCACACACAAATTCATTTTTTCTGAGGTATGCCAAAATGTTCAGAAAACCCTAGGGAAGTTAATAAAGGTTAGAAGTTGTAATATATTTCAACTACTTTTCCGAATACAATATCTCAACATCTAAGCATATATCGATTATAAATAATAAAATTTTAATATTGAAAGAAAATTATAGGAGAAAATTATAGGCAAAAATCAGAAAAAAATCATTATGAAATAATAATCCATAATGAGAAACAACTTGTAATACGAAATATCAGAAATATTTTGAGGAAAATTATGCAACATATATATTGATAACTGTAAAATTAAGTACCATATATTACCATAGTTGATAACTGTTTAATTTAGTATATTTAGAAACTCCATTAAATATATTAATCGTATAAATAATTATCTAACTCAGATAACAAAAGATGTGCTAACTATGTTAGTTCTGTAATGGTTTCACAGTTGATATTATGGAGCCAAATTATATTGAAAAATAATGTAAAGACTAGATTTACTATGGCATATAATACTCTACATGCAATTCAGTACATATATTTATCATTGTACTATAAATATCAATCTTTTTTTATACCAGATCTTAGGCAACAGAAACTCGGTCAAAATCGGCGACTATCTTGCCGCCCGCCGCTTGACAAACAAATTACAAGCCGGGGCGCCAGTCCGTGAAATATTTGAAAATTATTCGTTGAATATAAAGTGGTTATAATATCTCATAGGGCAGAAACAGATTTTAACGGACGACGTTCATTTCTGTACTTGATGATAGGTTAATTTTAAGGGGAAGATCCGTATCATAACTTAGAACAAGGACGTGACTTCTTATTCAAATGAAGGACATATAAATACGAACTAAGCGATTGTCATTTTCAAGGAGACAGTTAATTTATACGAGTTATTTTATACCTCTGAATATGCAAATATTTTTCTACATATATTAAAATTAATTATTAAAGTAAATTGATTAAAATTAATTTACTTAGTTAATTAAATTCCTAATTATTCCTAAGTACAGCTAATTAAATTTCTGTTGAGTGGGCGAACAAATCAACAGATTTGAATAGTTCAAAAAACATTCAATTTTTATTGATAGAAAGATGTGCTGATTAGTTTTTGGCAAAAGCAGGTCCACCCATAACGGAGATACAGAGCAAAGAGTGCAGAAAATAGAAATGGAGTTTTTGAAGGCACGGAGTATCCGATATGAATGACCCCCAAAATATTCAATTTGTATTGGTAGGGAGAAGTGGTGATTAGTTTTTGGCAAAGTCAGGTACAGCCATTGAGAGAACTAAGCAACCGATTTGAATTATTCAAAAAAAACTGTATGCTTGTTTTACCAAAATATTTGCCATTAGTAAAAAAAATCTTTGTTCAAAAATTTGTTTTCAAAAAACATTTTGTAAAAAAAATGTTTTGTTTTTTATATCGAAAATAATTCGGATTTCATTTTTAAATCTGGCTAAAGTTCTAAAGCTCACTTATATAATTTAAATAATTTCAACTTTGTAATTCAGTTTATAAAATTCTTATAACTATTAGTTACAGTATTTATAATAATCTATTTGAAAAAAATTAATATTTCTGGAACATTTCGTTACGCTGCGGGTTGTTCCAGCAATTTGCCTTAAAGCACGATGCCATACGCTACAAGTTAATTTTAATATATTGGTTTTAAAGGTTTTTACACAAGACATTGGTAAGTACAGTATTAATAATTAGCTTCTATAAAAAAATTCAAACAATATGAACACAATTTATACTTATCTGTATATATATACATACACAGATAAGATACATATATACATACAGATACATATATACTCTAAAATGACTGAACTTGCCATTGCCAAAAACTAGTCAGTCTTCCAGTCGATAGGTGCCGAACATTTCTTGAATCAGCAAATTGGTTGATCCATGCTCTCGAAATCATAGATAACAAATTGTATCCAAACATAAACACACAATATACAACATATACACAAACATACTTATAGACTTTGAAACGTGAAGATATGAGTTTTTCATTTTCGCTTTTTTGCGATTGACTAGAACCTATTATATGGAAAGTTAATTTTTTTCATTACTGATCAGAATTTAATTACATATCATCACTGATCTTTATACAAAAACAATTCTTACTTTTTGCGATAAAAAACATCTTATAAAACTTTAATTAGCTCTTCAATGCATGTTTCTAAATATTTGTATTCAACAATAAATTATATAAGGCAACAAAATTGAATTCAGCACACACATTTCTCCTATATATTTGGTGGATGAGACGTTTTGAAGATTGATTGGAGCGATAAGAAAATCTATCGCATCTGCAAAGGGCGGTGTTCGAAAACTGTAATTAGTATTTCAGTAAAACAATTATCCGACTCTACTCTCGTAAGGTAGCAGGCGCATAAAAGGAACTCAATAGCCCTTTGCTGTATTCTGTACATCACTAGAGCAGGAGCCTTAAGAAAATTAAAATACTAGTTGGTATTGGTATTTTAATATATAAGTGTAAACAAACGACGTAATCAATAAGAAGTTATTTAATTTACGAGTGATTAAGAGTATTCCTAGTGGATTTATTACACATAATTGAAAACGAACGAACACGTTAATCGGAGTATTTTCTAAAAGCAAATTTTCAATAATTAATAATTCTTATAATTGAACCAATTTCCATAGGACTTGTGTTCAATAGGACTAAGTAATCTATCGTTATACCAAGTCAATCGTCTAATTTTAATTTCAACAAACGTCAAAAAAAAAACTACTCATTTTCTCAAACTTTGATGAATTTTTCAAATTAAACTACTAGTTGTAAGGCCGTAATATTTCAGTAAGTTCTATAAGACCATGATATATATCGCTAAAAAAATCCATAAAAATCGGCTTAATTTTTTTTTAACAGTTAATTACAAGAAAACGGCTCAGTAGATTTTCACCTAAAACTAATCAGTATCATGCCCAACTAATATCATTCGAACAGTTTTTGATTTTAAAATCGATTCGGTAGTATGAGCTTAAATGTGGACGAAACGTTTAACACTTAAACGGATTGGCAGATCATCGCTCAATCGATACACATCGATACACCTCATCGAGATACATCGAATGGCTTTAAATTTTTTAAATCGGTCCAGCCGCTTTTGAGAAAACGTCGATTTACGGCAAAAAATCTGTTCACATTTGGTCTCATTCGATTCAGAATGGCTTGAAACGTTGAGAAAACATAAAATTAGCGAATCGGATTTTTTTATGAAAACATAAACTTCTCCTTCTGGAAGTTAACAGCCCTTAAAGTGATATTTTGCCTTTGGAAAAATTGCATTAACTTCCCGTTCTGTTATTGACTTATTTAATTAAGGAGCCAATTCTCCGACAAAATAGATATGTTACATTACGGGTCTATAATTATATGAGTTTTAAGTCAAACTCTCTGAAGGATGTATTTAGAGTTTGACCGAGCTTTTTACACATAAAGGTTATCCTACAAAAGGTACAAATATTTTAGTTGTAACTTTGGTTTGACTTTACGCATGTGTCATCAGGAACATTAACTTATAATAAAATTGGCCGATCATTTAATTGTTAAAAACTATTATCCTTGTTTCTGTAAAACATAATTTTATTTTCATTTAAATGAACAAACAAATTAATATCAATTATGAGCCGGCTCTTTTCGATTAGAAAGTAAGAAAGATCATAATTCTAACAACATGATGCAGTGGGAAAAGCTACATATTTTTCACTTATTTTATATAAATTCTACATTTTTTCAAAATAAGTAGTGGTGTGTATGGTATCGTGCCTTAAGGCAACTTGCTGGAACTTTCCATACCGTATCGAAATGTTCGAGGAATATTAAATGTTTTCAAATAGATTATTATAAATAAATACTGTAATATTGTCTAATATTTATAAGAATTATATAAACTGAATTACAAAGTTGAAAACATTTATTTGCAGTATATAAGTGAGCTTTAAATTTTAGCCAGAATTAAAACTAAAATCTGAATTATGTTCGATATACAAAAAAAAAATTTTTTTAAAAAAGAGAAAAAAATGAAAAAAAATTAGAACAAAAAAATTTTTTTACAAAAGCAATTATTTTTGTTAAAACAAGCAAAAATTCCTTTGAATCATTCAAATTGGACACTTAGTTCTATCAAAAACTGTCATTTTGTGCACATTTAGCTCTGTATATCCAAAACCGCTGGACATGCCTTTACCAAAAACTAATCAGCACATCCCCCTATCAATAGGAATCAAATGTTCTTTGAACCATTTAAATCGGTTGATTTGTGCGCCCGAAAACGAGGACGAAAAATTGTATCCATACATACATACATACACACACATCCATTTTTTCTGAGATATGCCAAAAAGTTCTGAAACCTCCAAAACGTGAAGAAAAAGTTTCAATTTCGATTTTTGGACGATTGCAATAACTTATCCTATGGGAAGTTAATAAATATCCAATACTCAATACAAAAATTCTATAATTGTTTTTTCATTTCCAAAACAGACAACATTAAATAGATATAACCGTTTGCACACTCTACAAATGAAAAAATATATTCGCAAAATATTTTCTGTTCTAAAAATCTGCCAATGAAAACAACCACATATAAGCTTTTATAAAGGTTATGAAAAAAAATTGACGAAAGCAAAATAAAAACAACAATACATATGATATAATTAAATAGCGTATACTTTGAAGTTATATTCAAGCGTCGTAAACTAATTTACACTTCTGAAAAATGATAAAAAAATAAATGTTTTCGTGGAAATTTTGACTATGTGGCCGTTTTAGAATCGAACAATTTAAATCGATGATTGGTTACACATCATTTGCCCGCTACTTTGAAACAGTATCGTTAAAAAATTCCACAATTTACTTATTTTTGAGATAATAGTGATGAGAGCGAGCTTTCACCCGCGTAACTATAAGCCTCGGTACACTCTACAAAGAAAACCAGATCGATTTGTTAGATTTTTTCCTAAAATATAATTATAAAATAAAACAATGTATCACTATTGACACAAAGTATAAGATATGCTAGTAGGACAATCCTGCAATTCTAAGTACAGGAAACATTGCAATAAACTGCAAGTTTCTCTTTTCTCCTTTTTATTGATAAATCGCAAACGAATGTAACCCCATAAATTTTCTCTAGCTCTCGTTCCAAAAATCCAACTTTCATGTTTGAATATACTTCTATATTGAAAGTCTCGATGCTGCATTAGCGTTTTAATTAAGCAATAAAATACACCGTGTGCCTTCCTTTTGAGTTTATCTGCGCATTCTAATACCGTTCCATATATATTCCGGTACATAAACGATGATTTACTGCAATTTCACATCGGAGCTTATCAAAACCATCATGCAATTATGGATTCAGAATCGTATCAGGTCACGCCATAGAATGTCGCTACGTAGTATATCAAGATAATATTGATAATTGTACTGAGCCAATATGCGAATTTGATAAATTACCAGGGTCAAGCCAAAATTTGGAATTGGTAGGCTGATGAAATAACAGTTGGTGAAAACTTGTTTTGATCTAGGGTAGGGCGGGGCACAAGGGCACAAATGAGACGGACAGGGGAAAACAGATCCAATGTCCTATTTTTAATTTTAAAGAGATTTTACAAAATAATAGTTTTAATAATTAGCTAAGGCAAATTATAATTTCAATGAGCATACAAAGTTTACATTGTATATGACCTCGGTATTTTGTCAAAATTATTCATCAGCAGTGTTGGCATAACTTAATTTTGTAAAATTGCTTTTTTAACTGAATTTGCATTTTTTCTTCACTATTTTCTATCATGTTCAACGCCTTTTCTATGGTGAAAGTTCAATTGGTCGTTCTTACCCCGCTCACGTATTAGTTTTTATAAAGAATATATAAAAAATAATTGTTGAATTGACTTAAAATTAATATATATTATAAAACATTCATATAACGTATACTTAAAAATTATATTCAGAGCTCTCAATGTAAACTATATAACAGTGCTTGCAACCTGAAAACTAACATAAAAGAAAATACTTTTGTTATAAATTTTTAAACATAGGAGTGTATTTCCTGATAGTGACGTTGCTTGATTTGAGGCGATGACGGATTGCACATAGTACCCTCTACTTTCAAATTATTGTTGTGAGATTTTAGTGGTAAACCTTGTAACCAGTGGAACTTTAAGCCCCGCTCTACCCCCTTAGTAAAATGGATAAAATCAAAGTATATTCATTACTATCATGTAAGTTATTTTGTAAATATATTACAACCAAATGTAAACAAACAAATATTATACAGCATTAGTAAAAATACGACAGCTATATTGACTAAATAAAATTTTTCCCTACTGTGCCTAATACTGTCCCTAATATACATTAACATTAGATACGGTGTTTAAAATATGTTCTAAATCATCTTTTTAGAAGTGATTGGAACAGTACCTAATTATGCATAACTCTTCTTGAGTTGACTATATTAACTTCATAATTATTTTAAAAACTTTACCTTCAATTTTAAATTATGAATATGAAAAGAATCTAGTTGTAACTTGTAACATAAACATAGATGAACAAATATAAACGGATTTAAAACAAATAAAATTTATATTAATTTGTTCAGATATTAATTTTTAACACCTACAGTATAATATGTTTAATTAAGTAATAGACTTTAGATATTATCAAGTTTTAATAAGGAGTTTAAATTTAGAGTAATTTTTGATGCTAATTACGAATCAAAATCAAGTGATGTTAAATAAATAACAATGAGAAACAATTTTTATTTATTTCGACTAAATTAAAATTTGATAAAATGTTGAAATTATACAGAAGCTTATAATAATTTGTTAAGATGTAATTATAATTAAATTATCATATGATTACTACCGCATGAAATATATAAAGCAGTAGAATTCATCATTAACATAAATCAAAAAGACCACATAAAATTAGATTTAGCGCTTAAAAAGTTATATTTTTATTATTATATTTCAAATAATCTCAGTAGAATTTTGGTCTTCATTACTCTTGGCGCATATGTTTAATGCAGAGCATTTTGATAGAGGTTGCTTTAAATCTAAATCGCATTTAGGGCCAATTTATTTATTACTGGAGCTTAAGTATATAATATATATTTTATGCAGTAGCTAAAGTTCTGTTTTCGGATGGATGGGCATGAATAATTTCAACATTAGACCCAAGCAAGGGTAACCCTTCAATCAAGACAGGGATGAATAAATTTCTTTCATCTAATTTTTATTGCCTGCCTACTTTATATTAAACACTTAAATCAGTCAGAGTTCATCGATAAAACAAATCGAAAAGTTTTGCTCAAATTAATAATTTACTCTGAAAACCGGATTTTTTAAGAATAAAGGATCATCGGCTACGTGGTTTTTATTAAAATATTTAGCATTTTTGTTCCAAAAATAGAGCTAAGCAAAGAATTAAAATATTTAATAAAATTCAAGCGTAATTAAAATTTACAGTTTGAATGAGCTTAACAAAATCAATAAAGTATTCTCGATGTAAAAACTTTAACGAATATTCAGAAAATCAATCAACTCATAGTTCCATAGAATGATCTATTATTCTGATTGAGTATTTATAACATTATATTAAAAATTACAACTGAGGGGGCAAAAGCATTAATAAAATGTTTATATTTCATTACAATTTTGTAAAATTGAATAAATTGTTCTATTTTTATTTTGATTTTTTACCTCATTGAACAAGTTTCTATTAATTGACAATTTTATTAGAGTGTTAAAAATTTAACGTAAAAAATCATTGTAGTATCCAAAGCTCATATTATTATTAACATATAACTATTCTAAAGTATTGATCAAATTTTAGACGTTGCGCGTTTATTATTTATTACACTAGACTTTGCTCAAGCTGAGCATTAATATATCAAAGTTAAAGTTCAAGATTGCTTTAATGTTCCAAAATATTAGTATATTAGTTTCCTCATAATAAAATGAGGAAACTAGGCTTTAGCTGTAATTTCAACCTAACACAGAATTCAGAAATATTTTAGAAAGCTTGACTGGTTTTTAAATTTTTTTAATAAACTTTATAATCAATTTCTTCAATGAATAAAATATTTAGAGGGCAGAACATATCGCAATATTAATTAAAAAAAACTGAACGTTTACACATAATCTGCACTTTTGATTATATTCAGCATTATTAATCTTCCAAACGCTTTCGTCGCCTTTGTGAATCGAATAAATTGTTATATTTATACCTAATAATTATGTATATATGTTGTTAAAATAATAACTTTGTTCGAAAATAATTTGATTATTCATCAAAGAAAATATCACATTTATACCATATCAGAATTGAACAAATATATCGTCGAAATGGAAAAACTTTCGAAAAATGAGTTAGAAAGAAAATAAGAAAAATTGGAAGCTATGTAAGCGCATTTTGAATTATGATTAAAACGATGTATAAACGATATTTTTATGTCATTTCACTGAAGTAAATTGTTTAAATTTGGAACATGCCTGAAAAACTATATACTAATATAAAGCAGAATTTTATCAGCATTTTAAACTGAATGTAAAAAAAGAAAGCACTGAATTTTGAATTTGCGAATAATGACTATTATTACGTTTCATGATCTCTTGCACCTAACTATTACACCCAGTTGTCTAAACTTTAATTAATATTCATAATTAAACTATTTTCTATAGTTTCCATTTTGTAGAGATCAACTTAAGATATATAAAAACTATTTACAACGTACAGAATTATGAATTATTATTATGAGTCCGTTTAACTTTAAACAAAATGTAATTAGCAAGAATTCCAGTTAACATCTTTTAAATGTTTTAGAAATATTTGAGAAATATTCACGTTTTTTTACGTATTATATAAACAAACCTTTGGAACGATCATCTGGAAAATCATACCAATGGGTAGCATAAATGAGTTTTATGAAAGGAGTTATACATTTCATAAATCTGTGCAGAAACTTTGTATTTATATCCACTCTAATATACCTTTTCCAAACCATTCAGAATATGACTCACCTGAAAAAAAAAAGAAAAGTGTAATTAGCAAAACTTATTTATTTTATATGGCATATATATATATATATATATATATATATATATATATATATAGCTGATGAGTATATCAAATAATTCCATATTCTAACTTTGCACGTTGTTTGAATTAAATTCATTTTATCTTCTTAATATCATGCCTAAAGATGTATGTGCTCTATTACAAATATCAGCTATATGATCTGTGAAAGACAAACCAGAATCAAATAAAACTCCTAAGTCTGATATTTTGTTACATCTACATATGCAGGTGTTAGAGATTTTATATTTAAAATGTATTGGAAAGCGCTTATCTGAAAAACTTAGAATCTTGCACTTTGAGTTATTTAAATGTAATTTGTTATAGACACACCAAGAGTGGAATGAGTCAAGTTGAGATTGCAATAATAAGCAGTCATAGATAGAATTTATTTTGAGATATAATTTGAGATCATCTGAAAACTATAAATGTAATAAAATAAAGGACAGATAATAATTTCAGATGTCATTAATAATAATAATAAATAGTAGAGGACCAAGAAATGATCCCTGAGGAACACCTGATCTGATGATATTTGAATACTTTGATACATAATAACAATAATAAAACTTTTCTCTTTCATTTCAGTGTTTTGAAGAATAAAATAATTTCTTAAATTGTAATGCATCCTGTCCATAAATAGTCCCTAAATCATTAATACGTATTTTTAAGAAATTCAGATGCCTTGAATCCGACCCAACTAAATCAGAGGTTAATACACGATTGTATGATGATGTAATGGGCAGTCGCTTGAACCCAAAAATAAACGAATCGTAAAAAATATACAAAATTATTGAAATTTTGTAAATTGGTATCAACACAATCTTCAACTAATTGTAAGTAAGATCAGATTTCAGAATGGAATAAGTTTGATAATGAGAGACATGGAATGTGAAGTTCTTAAAAAAACGTGTTAATGATCTGAAGGACTGTTTATTGAGAGGATGGATTATAATACACAGAAAAGTTGAGCTTTTAAATCAAGGAACAAATGTGAAACAATTATCTTTAAATATTAAAAATAGCATTTCTTAAGTTCCTGCTATACAAAGTAGATGCAAATAATTTAATGATAATGTAATTTATATGTTAATAAATAATTTTATGCAAGCCCGCAATCCTTGCTACCGGTTTTGTAATATAAAATATATTGGTATCACTACGATTATTTCTGGATTTTATATTTCATATATTGGATATATCAATATAGTAAAATGTCTCAAGTGTAATTTTATCAAAAGAATGAGATTACGCCTATTGCAGTTATGAACACTCAGCAATATAATTGCCAATTTGCTTTGAATTCTCTTCAACATAGTGCACAACAGAACAATTCGGTGACAGCAACGTTCTGTACATATGTTATAGACCCATTAATTATCAGAGACTCGTGATAACGCAATATATCATTCCAGTTTAAGATGCATCTCTATTGCTTCACTGCACAGTTACTAACTGCGGTATGACGCCGACGTGACACGTACGAGGAAGCTCCGGTATACTCCGGTATAGCTTCAACTATATGTTGGTGGTTGGTACCATTTGCCACGTTTACATAATTTACAACAATTTAATAAAAACTAGTGGTGCATGGCTTCGTGACTTGAAGAAAACCGTAAATAAGAGTCTTAGTACTTGTAAGTAAACTTGTCCTACGGGAAGTTTGAAGATAGTGTCAACTAGCTGTAAGTGGAATTTTGCAAATTCCAAACACATACGTGTAAAATACTCGATAATCAAGGAGAATTAGACTTTGTGATGATAAAATGTTCAAATCTTTACACAGTCCATTATTGTAAATTTTGATGTATTTTTAATATTAAACCACTTTATGTTAACTGAAAATTCCTTAGAAAGTATATTTAGACCTAATAGAAAATTGAATGGGTTGAACAGTGAACTGTGATTGACAAATATGCTCGTCATGAAGAGGTGACAAATTTGTATATTGTCAAGTATACTCAACATGAGTATCGAACCGTGAAAATTTGCTATTTAAATTATTTGTACAATGACAGTATAAAATAAAGTAGCTCACGGGGAAATATTATATTTGATCCATAAGAACTAATTAATTAATTCAAGTTAATCAATTAACCTATTCAAGTAACATTTTTTCCTGTTATTCTAAAAAAAACTATTTTTAAAGCTCCTAATCAAAATCTTTCTTCTTATATTTATATGTACAATATTTCGTTGAATATAATTAATAAAATAAAAAAAAATAGTAAAATAATTTTTGAAATTTATAAAATAAATCCATATTTCGATTCGATTTCGATTTCCAACTGCTATTTTTCAAAAAGTTTTTTAATTTTTTAGTTGATTTAGAATTTTTGGCAAAAACGTGAATGAAGCTTTTTACACTTATCTGCTAATTATAAAGGGGTCGGCAAAATCACAAAAATGTAATAAACGTATATATGGAAGGCTTTTACGATTTATATACAAATAAATGCATTTGTTTAATCATTAACTTTTTTGCCACCGTAGTGTTTTCCGCAGGAATGACACTGCTATACGGAACAGCAATCCGCCATGGAATGGACTAGGCTCTACCACGTATTAAAGGATTTTTCAATACTAATAATACATTTAAAAATTAAAAATGTCACTAATATAGTCATCAAATCATGTAGTCAAAATATAGTTCATCAAAGCATGTGGCAAATTTTTAAAAAAAAGTCCGTAATGTAGCTTCAGTTTATGTATAAAATTTGTATGTAAAAATGATGTGTAATTCAGAAATAAATATACATTTTATTCTAACTACATAGAAAACGAAGACCAATATTTTTCATAAATTATACTAAAATAATCATTCCAAAGTCATATCCGATCTATTTGTTATACTTTATAATTTTGAAATTAATATGCTAAATTATAAATATAATTTATAATAAATCATTTAATGTTTTTTTTAAACAGTTCTTGTTTCATACTTCAAAAATTTTTGTATATTTTTATGCACTTTTGCAAATTTGTAGTGAACTAAAAATTCGCAAAAGTGTATAAAAATATGCAAAAAATTATTATTTATACTTTCCGGAGAATAAGTTATGGTATTTTTTATATTTCATACGACTAGTATTTTCTTGAAGGAAAGAAAACTTCAGCATTTTATCTGGAAAAACATTACCATATATAATTATTCTTTTACATAATATCATATCCGTATGTAATAAATCTTCATTTCACTTATATATAACTTACATTGTTGGCCTATACCATGTTAAGATTTCATATCCAAGTCACGATTTCGACAGAACCCAAACTCATATTAAAAACTAATATCCAACTACTAATATTAGCATATGAAATGATTTATTAAACTCGGGTATAGTTTTCATATAACGAAGGATATGAACTATGTTTCAGCGAGACATCTTCTCCTTGGAGAACACACATCACATACTAAAGTTAATATAGAAATTTATATTTGATTTTTAAATCAAATATTTACTTTGCAGAAAACGGTTCTATATTACGTATCATTCGAAATGGAATAAAATTTAAATATTTAAAGATAAATATAATTACAGGATAGGTTTGAACATATCTTTGGATTTAATAATAGAATATATTATTAGAGTTCAGGAATGATATTCCCGAAACGATAATTTTAATATTGCAATCTTTAACATCACAAATAAATTTTTTCCTATTTGAACACGTCACGTGAACGTCGTCTGACACAAAAATTAGAAGGATTTGTGTGTATGAGTTGGCCTAAAAAATTCACCCTTTGTCGACGCTTTCCAAAAAAACAGCCAAATTAAGGATCAATTTTCTGAAATAATAGAGAGTCTAAAATCGTATGAGTTGGTAGTCAAGACTTGTAAAAAAATATATGTTTGCTGTTTTACACATAAAATCTAATATCGAAAAGGCCCATACCTCATAATTTCATATAATTCTGGTTAGACCTTAGGTTGGCACATCGAAAAGTTGCGCTTATAATAAAATGGTAATTTAAAATTTTTGCCTGTTGGATATTAGGTTTTAAATGTAAAACGCCTGATGGCAAAACAGATAGGTTTTTTGCAGTTTGTGACTTCAACTCAAAAGATTTTAGACCCATAACATAGCACTTCTATTTAGAGAAGGATTGGCTCCCAAATTTAAATATTTTGAATGATTTCTATGCAATTCGAATCGTTTTTTTTATAAACTGTAGAAAATAGAAAAACATGTCTACATTTACGCAGCAAATCCTAAACCATTTTTAAAAACTTTTAAATTTTTCGAAAGACATCCATCCAGTTAGTCAAGATTGGCCGAACTGTTTTTTGCAATTGTCCGTTAAAAGAAATGTTTTTGATGATTTTTTTTAGTTTTAAATGACAGAGTACATGGTCTCAACAAACATCTTCAATTATTGTAGAGAAAAATAACATTGTTGTCATTATGGAAACTTGGATTCTATATTAACAACAGATTCATTATCACTTGCATAAACAGACAATAAGCAGATGTTCTTTCATCAGCTTGAAAAAAATTTTTTTTTATTGTTCATAAAAATGAAGCTCGAATAATTAAATATGATAGTTAGTGGATAAAACATATTTCACACGCTTTTCAAATCGCAATTCAAACGAAATAATTTATCATATTATTTTATGGTATATTTTTTTATGAAATAATACCTATATATTTGTCCTATTATCTGTATTATATATATTACATATATATTTGTACCTATTATCTGTCCATACCTAAAAATATTAACCAAGTGTATTTTCCAGTCAAATATACAGTGCATTAAAAAGGCAAATCAAAAATAACCCGGTAGTAGCATAGAAATAAATCCAAGTTCATATAAAAACATCAATGTTATTTTTGTCTCGACGAAGTAATATATTTCTGTTTTTGAACAAAAACAAGATTATGTACGTTTTTACTGAAAACAATAAATTTCCCTTGTTTTCTTGTTATGTAATGCGAAGTCATAACGGTAGCTATTAATAATAGGCACGCTTCTTCAAACTGCGCTCATTGCCTGCATAAATAAAACACAACAAGACGAGTCAGCATAATACGCTTTTTTTAATGGTTGCATTATTACTGAGAAATTAGATATTATAAAAGTCTGAGCATTTGTTTTTCGCATTTTTATTTCACAATAGAGCAATTCTGTCGAGAAATTCTCGTTTCGTGGAACACGGGTTTGTATAAGTAGTTAATAATTAGTTACCCACTTATAAGAGCGGGAGTTTAAGTACTAACGAAAAATGTACTTGAAGGTGTATGATAGTATATAAGCGATAGAATTTGTAACATAGTTTGCAATTAAATGTTTATAATAAATTAGGGAACTATTCGTGTGCTAAGTTGTGGATATTATATCGACATCATATTTTCATTTTCATTTTCATATGTTTGCTATGCATTAAATTTATCTATCAACAGAGAGCGTTTTACATTTAATACCAAAAGGTATGTAAGGTGCAGCGAGGCATAAAAATCCGCGGGTGAAAGGGTCCTACATCATTATCTCAAAAACAAGTAAAGTATGGTATTTTAATACTAATACGATTTTAAAGCAGTCTTAAATATTTTTTCTTTTCTTTCAACCTCAAAACGAAAGTATTGTTGTTAGTTATTTTTTCTTCGTTTTGAGCACTGTTGTTTAGTTAAATGATGATATGCTTAAATATAATTTGAAAGCATACGTTATTCACTTATTGGCATATTGTTATGTTAGATTCAACAACCTTTATAAAATGTAACATGTTGGGGTTCAAATATCCAACTAAACGCAGATGCAGAAATAATATATTGTTCAACTTTAAATAGTGCGAATTTCTAGAAACTAAATAAAGTATATATGCATATAAACCAAAATCTAATTATTGTACAAATTAGCCGAGTTTATGCAAACATACAAACCATTCTCTAATTCTGTAACAAAAACCATATGAATGTTACAGTTTTTATAATGATATCAAGTCTTTAGATAAATAGTTTTATAGTAGTTAATTTAATAAATATTGCTTCTAATTTCATAAATGTGAGATCAGTTAAAAGTTTAGAAAACTAAGAAATGAATTGGATGAGCTATATAAGATTCTTACAGATGTATTGCAACAAGAGGAAAATGCAATAACTTTGAAAGAAATGAAAACAAAGTATTTTTATGAAAACTCTAAACTATATATGAAGTATAATCGGATGGTATTACTTCTAGTTTTACGATAGTCTAATAAAAACATGATTTGTGTTTGTTGAACCGTTTTTGTTTTTGTGGAAAACCATAATATTATAAAATTGATTTTGTTATAGTTGAAAACCACAAAAATTAGGCAGCGGAGAATAAATACTTAAATACTGTATATGTGTACGTGTGCGGAAACAAATTATCGTCCACGATATTGGGAATATGGATCAACCAATTTGGATAATTCAAAAAGCATTCGATTCGTACTAATGGGGAGTTCTGCTCACTGTTGGCATAGTCCAGCCGTTTCAAAGATACGGGGCAAAAAGTGCAAAAATGGCAATTCAGTTTTTGAGAGGACGGAGCGCCCAATTTAAATGATTCAAAAAACATTTTATTTGTATTGATGAAATGAAAAACTGAATAAATTTATTGGGAGGTAGATCCAGCGCTCAGAGAAAAAAGTAAAAAAAAATGCTAGGTGGAGGTAAAAAATAATTAGATGAATGTACTACAAATTATCAGATATTTGACAGAAATTTTAACAATGTTTACCCGATAGACCAACTTAATATAACCAAATATAGCAATAGCTTCAAAAACAAGTTTAAAATTTTCAAAAACTTTCAAAGTATAAAAAAAAATCCTATCATTCAAAGAAGTCAACTTTTTTCAGAAATTTCAGGATTCAATATCTATTTTTTGAAAAAAAAATATCAAAAAAATTTGAAGCGACTTATTTCCTTTGATACTACGGCACCACTGGTGTTTATTTATAATACTAATTCCCAAAAGTAGTAAGATAATCACTCAGAACTTTACTGGAAAAAATCCCAATATTATCCTAAGTTGAAATGGCTTCGGGCAAATGAATACATATCAGTTTTATTATGATCATAAATGTGGGTCTTCTAAAGCTTCACCTTAATGTAGCGCTAATATCAGAACATGCCGCACTTCCGACATCCCCGAGTGGCCGCGGCCGTTAGTGGTGTCTCGTATTAGGCGAAGGCATACGGCCTAATATCCGAGATTATGTACTGTGGATCTCAGAAACAGTCTAAACGGGATATGTTTTGAGATCATTGAATCCCCACCGGTTTCGCTGACAAGACTAATTCACTACTCTCACATGAAACATTCCCTTTTAGTTTAAAACAGCGCAATTTGTCAGAACAACTCGAAAGCTAGGCAGCCTCAATAGCACTGACGATGGTAGACAAATCTTGCTTAAGGGAAAGTTGTCTCTGATAATAATCAGTGTTTAAAATGAGCTATTAGCACAACCCTGTTCTTCAGAATCAAGTATTTTATAATTACTATGTATATTCTGCAATCAATAACTGTTAACTTCCTGAAGCAGCGTTTTATAATTTTGTTAGAAAATCTGATTTGCTAACTTTATATATTTCAAAGATTCAAGTTATACTTTGAAAACGGTTTAAATGACTTCTGTCGGTTAGTGCTTGTAAACAACTGCACCGATTACAGAAAAAGTTTCAAAAATCAATAAGTGATTGATTGATTGCTAGATGATCGATCGGGCCATTTCTTCGTAATTAGCTATTATAATATAAGTTCAGTTATTTTAATTCTAGAATTTAATTAACTTCCCGTAGGGCAAGTTATAGTAATCGCAAAAAAATCAACTAGCTGTAAGTGAAATTCTGTCTTAAGGCAATTAGGGCATCGTGCCTTAAGGCAAATTGCTGGAACTTCCCGTACCAAAAATTATTATTTTTTTTTAAAACGATTAACATTTTTGAAAAAAAATTACTTTGAAAAAATAAGATTTTTGAGAAACTATAAATTGGACAAAAAATTAGTTTTTTTTGAAAAAAAAAATTTTTTTAGAAAAATTTTTTTAAAAAAAAATTTTTTTTTTTGAAAAAAATTTTTTTTTTCTTTATTTTGACATATTGTGGAAGATCTGAACTTTTTTTCAAAGCAATCGTACTGCTTTAACTACATAGGGACAAAATATAAAGCGCGTAAGCGCCGCGTCGCTGTCTAACGCATAAGCATTGGTACGGAACCGATAGGAATGTTAACAAAATGTATACTTATTGTTAAAATCTCTATAAAATGTCTGATAATTTGATGTGCATATGTCTAATGATCATTTTTGACCGCCAAATGGCTCATTTTTTTACTTTTTCCTCTATATCTCCGAAACCGCTGGACCTACCTTCATGAAAGTTGTATCGATTCTTCATCTTGTCAATACAAATAAAATGTTTTCTGAATTATTAAAATCGGACGCTCCGTTCTCTTAAAAACTGAGTTACCGTTTTCGGAACTTTTTGCCCCGTATCTTCGGAACGGCTTGACCTGCCTTTGCCAAAAACTAATCAGCACGTCTCCTTATCAATACGGATCGAATGTTTTTTGAATTATTCAAATCGGTTGATCCGTGTTCCCGAAATCGTCGTGAAAATTTGTATCCGCACATACATACACACACATACATACATACATACATACACACACACACACATACACACACACACACACACACATACATCCTTTTTTTTAAGGTATGCCAAAATGTTCAGAAACCTCTGAAACGTAAAGATATATAAAAATTTTCATTTTCGATTTTTTTGCGATTACTATAACTTGCCCTACGGGAAGTTAAAAATCAAAATTTTTATATATCTTTACGTTTCAGAGGTTTCTGAACATTTTGGCATACCTTAGAAAAAATGGATGTATGTGTGTGTGTGTGTGTGTGTATGTATGTATGTATGTGTGTGTATGTATGTGCGGATACAAATTTTCGTCGACGATTTCGGGAACACGGATCAACCGATTTGAATAATTAAAAAAACATTCGATTCGCATTGATAAGGAGACGTGCTGATTAGTTTTTGGCAGAGGCAGGTCTAGCCGTTCCGAAGATACGGGGCAAAAAGTGCCGAAAACAGTAACTCAGTTTTTAAGAGAACGGAGCGTCCGATTTGAATAATTCAAAGAACATTTCACTTGTATTGACAAGATGAAGAATCGATAAAATTTTCATGAAGGTAGGTCGAGCGGTTTCGGAGATATGGAGGAAAAAGTAAAAAAAAATGAGCCATTTGGCGGTCAAAAATGATCATTAGACATATGCACATCAAATTATCAGATATTTTATAGAGATTTTAACAATAAGTATACATTTTGTTAACATTCCTATGGGTTCCGTACCAATGCTTATGCGTTAGACAGCGACGCGGGGCTTACGCGCTTTATATTTTGTCCCTATGCAGTTAAAGCAGTACGATTGCTTTGAAAAGAAAGTTCAGATCTTCCACAATATGTCAAAATAAAGAAAAAAAATTTTTTTTTCAAAAAAAAAAAAATAATTTTTTTCTTTTTTTTTTAAATTTTTTTTCAAAAAAAAGTAATTTTTTGTCCAATTTATAGTTTCTCAAAAATCTTATTTTTTCAAAGTAAATTTTTTTCAAAAATGTTAATCGTTTTTAAAAAAATAATAATTTTTGGTACGGGAAGTTCCAGCAATTTGCCTTAAGGCACGATGCCTTAATTGCCTTAAGACAGAATTCCACTTAGAGCTAGTTTAATATTTAAATGAAATGGATTAAATAAATATCTTATCTCTACGAAAAGACACTGGAAGTATAAAGACCATTATCTTAAGAGGACGTTGTACGTGCTCTTCTGCGGTTTGATGAATTTATCTAACTGAAGAAGTATCTTTAAAGGTACTTAAAGATATTACGCTAGTTATGATTCATTATATGTATTATGTAGAGTATAACATTATGAAATTTTGGTAACTATTTGGAATGAAAGTGATCAATAGGTTCGGTTATAAAATAAATGTTCAGGAAAGTTCTCGTTATTAACCTCGTTAATGACACAATTACATATCAGATTTATGTCTCATTTATAAATTATTTTTATCCCATGACATATTCTACCCACATTGCTAGTCTTCAAATATTTTAGTTCCAAATTAGTTCTAAAATCATTGATGAGTCGAACTGTTTAAGATAGATTTTCCGTAGTTGTTTTGGAAATTTTGTCCGCAAATTAGTTGCCTCTAATACCAGTGTGGCAACTAATCCGCAATAATGTAACAATATAAACCTCCCAAATTTATTAAATTATTTCAAGATTTATATAATACAATTTCACATAATTTATTTGCACAGAAAAGAGCTCTCAATTTGATTGAACAATTTTAACTATCTTCGACAGTAACTACTTTTGTGAATTTTTAGATTCGTTCTATTGCTTTCTTTAGTATTCACTCGTATTAAAGAATGATTATTTTTAACGCTGTCAATTGACAAAGAAATTGTAACAAGTAACATTCATTTCAAGTAGTTGAATGTAATTTTTATAAATAAATTGGCACTTCTTGAGAAGCCTCATAGTTAAACTAAATAGCCCAAGATATTTTATTCTTATGGATCTTAATGCTTTTATGCATATAAATTTAATAGCATTTGCTAACATTTAAAAATATCAATATGCATGTGCATCCTTTATACATTCGGGGATAGTTACAAGTAGTCCTTATAAGACATTCAGAAAAAGTATCGTATAATGATTTATCGAGGATGAAATCTGAAATCTATGTTGTCGCTTGTTCTAATGCGTAAACATGAAGCCTATACCTATATATCTCCATATCTAGGCTCGGTTCCAGTGTGTTCCTATTTAGATAGTATTATTTGGAAGTACATTGCTCATACAGCGAGCCATATATCACTTGTATACAGGCGTTTATCAGCGGAGAACAGGAGATTTATCGATGCCAGGGGAGAGTGCGTGTTTTTCCTTACTGCGAGAGGGTTAATTTGGAAAAGTGAAAAGCAAAGACATGCTGATGTCAAGAGATCTTTGTGTAGAAATGAATTGAATTTTTAAATGATAGTAGAAAAATATCACTTTTCTAAATAGTAGTGAAAACATCATTTTATACCAAAAATTGCTTAAAATAATTAAATTCCTAAATTCATTTTCTTCTTTTTGATGTAGTAGAATTTTATTGAGTATAACAACATTTACAGCAATTTCATATTATTATTGGTTTCCATATACTCAAACGTTATTTAAAGAGTCCTATTTGATCTTATGATTATTTTACTTAACCAACTACTAGGTTTTAAAGATGACAACTCAGTGGTTTTCGATAGGAGAGTTATAGTAATGGGCCGAAAATGGAAAATAAAATTTTTTGCATATCTTCAAGTTTTGAAGATTTCTGAAAATTTTAGCATATCTGAGAAAGAATGGATGTGCGTGTTTTGTACGTCCGCGTTTTTTCGTCCACGTTTTTCGGACGCACGGATCAACCGATTTGAATGGTTCACAAATTACTTGACTCCTATTGATAGGGAAATTTGCTGATTAATTTCTGGCAAAGGCAGGTCCAGCCCTTACGGAGATTCGGAGCAAAGAGTGCAGAAAATACAAATCGAGTTTTTGAGAAAACGGAGTATCCGATTTGAATGATCTAAAAAACATTCAATTTGTAATAATTCGGAGCAGAGGTGATTAGTTATTGGAAAAAGCAGGTCCAGCCATTTTAAAGATACAGAGCTAAATGTACAAAATATTGCAGTTTTTGAGAGAATTAAGCGTCCGATTTGTATTATTCAAAGAAATTTCTGTTTGTTTTAACACAATAATTGCTTTTGAAATAAAAATGTTGTTTATTTTTTTCAAATTTGATTTTTTGTACCAAAAATTTTGTTTGTATATCGAATATAATTCAGATTTTATTTTTAATTTTAACTGAAGTTTTAATATACTTAGTTAGCTTTAATTCTAACTAAACTTTTAATATACTCTAAACAAATAATTTCAACTTTGAAATGCAGTTTATGTAATTCTTATAAATGATACACAATGTTACAATATTTAAAATAATATATTTGAAAACATTTATTTCTCGAGCATTTCGTTACGGTACGGGAAGTTCCAGCAACTTGCCTTAAGGTACGATGCCATACACCACTATTTATTATTACAATTTATGTAATAGTGATTATATTTTTACTGGCGCAATGTCAAGTAAGAAGTATTTCCACTTGGAAACGTATTGCTATCTTTATTTCCAAGCGAAAACTGATGTCACTACTGCTTAATATAAAGCTGCCCAAAGCCGACAACAAACCTGGCACCGCTGATTAAAAGCCCATAGCTCTAACACCTAATACACGGTTAAGCTTGTATTTTATTTCAATTTTTTTAAGAGAAAGGGGAATAAGTCTGAGTTATAAGAGATATAATATTCGCAATTCGCGATTGTTACATTTGTATTCATAGATTTCAATTTATTTTAAAAATTCATCAATAGATTTTTTTTAATTTCAACAATAAATAATAACTAGGTTTTAGGAACATTTTGCTTTCCGAAAAGTATAAATAATTTGGAGTGTTTTAAAATTACGACGATAAAAGTTTCAACTTTTAAATTTTGATTTTTTTTTTAATTTATTTAACTTAAATTATTTTTTACAAATTGACTATTTTTTTGTAATCATTCAGAACATTAACTCTATCAGTATGAATAGTTCCATGAACGTGAATAGTTCTAGGTAATGAAAAATGCTTATTGATTACGAGAAAAAGGCCTAGCCGTTCTTTACTAAAATCTAATCAGAATGAGTCGAAACTGATATATTTCGAACTCACAAATCAGATTCTAGCAAAAACTATGACAAAAAAGTTGGAACTTATCTGGTATTAATTAAGAAACGGCTCGGTCGATCCTTGGGCAAAACTAATCAACGCAAGTCTTTATCGAGTTTTCATCAAATTGTTTTATTCGGTGTGGGATTTTCTAAAAACGTCGGCGAATTATCACATTTTGGCTCACCTTCACTCATACTCATACATACATAAACACACATTTTTCCAATATTCGTATAAAACGATTTAGGTACACAAAAATTGCAAATTGGATCTTTTGGAAAAAACATTGATCTTTCTTCGGAAAGTTCATAAAAAACATCACTAAATTAATGCATTTTGAATTGCAAAATAATTTTACGATAATATATTGTAAAGCACGTGACTTGAAAAACAATCTATAAATGGTTGAATTAATTCAATCCATATGACTGACACACTTTAAACCTAATATTTAAGACAATGAAACGTATATTAAAATTTCGGTAGTCCAAAGTTTGCAATAAGTTATTATATAAAAATTCATCTATTTTACTTTGATAGCAATGTTTTACTTGAAAATAGTTTATATGAAAAATTCAATGAACTCGTAAAGTTTCCAAACTCCAAAACTAATTCTACATAATATCGCCAGCAAAAAACTTTCGTTCATCCTATTCGACAATCGAAAATTTATATTTAAAGCAGAACATTAAAAATTCATCACAAATGTAATATTTCAACTGAAACCATATAAAACGATCAATATACGCTGAGCAAGCTCTATTTATCCCCTGGTGGGTCGGTGGAATGTGCATTATTTCTATTTGTTCTGATGAAACACTATTCCGATTGCATCATAACTCCGTCGGTCGTAAATTCTCGCAGTTGAATGTTGTGATTGATTAAATGTAATTCAATAAGCGCGGATGACAGAAGCAATATTTTCAGATGGAAGAAATAAGCTGATGTGTATATCATACATAATATGTAATCTAGTGTAATGTACTTGCGCAACCGTAACAATAGCCGCGGTTTATAGGACATACATGATAAACATTTACGATGTCATTGGTTATTATAATAGAAAACCGAGAAGTGGATGGATGAATTGTATGCTTTTGAAATACTATAGAAGTGTTACAGATACATAAGTTGGTTTCATTATGAATATTATCAACTTCTTGAAGAACAAATTTTTTATATACGTAGTTGTCACAGAAATCGTCAAGCCGAAACGGAGTGAGAGTATTGACCGTAACTTTTAGAATGAAATAGTCGACTGATATGTTTAGCAAAAAGTCTTATCTTGAAAACTTAGCGCAATGGCGTCATTACTTTTGACAGCGATCCTAGAAATGTTATGTACGATCATGGATTCAAAGCTTAAATGAACAAATATAATAAAAATTAACCGCAATAACCGCATTGTTGCATGAAAGCTCGCAATTTTCAAGCGCATCATATACATGTTTTTTAATATTTTTATAACCGTTACTATCAATATTATCACCTATCATAAAGCTTCAACAAATGTTGGTAACTTTATTGATTGATTACTTTTGCCACAGAACAGTATAAATTTCCTACAACATATTTGAAACTTTTTTTTATAAAAGTTTAGAAAATCAGACCCATATTTGCATAATGATTTTTCAACTCAGAGAACGGTTTTACACATTTTTTGTGTGGTGATGAGTCTAAATTGGAGTTTTGTCCAATGGACTTTATTTAATAGATTGGTGAGACAATCGGCCAATCCGTTTTTATTAACTTCCCGAAGGAGAAGTTTATGTTTTCATCAAAAAATCCGATTCGCTAATTTTATGTTTTCTCGACGTTTCAAGCCATTCTGAATCGAATGAGACCAAATTTGGAAAAAGTATGTGTGTGTGTGTGTGTGTGTGTGTGTATGTGTGTGTGTGCGTGTGTGCGTGTGCACCAACAGATTTTTTGCCGTAAATCGACGTTTTCTCGAAAACGGCTGGGTCGATTTCAAAAATTTAAAAGCCATTCGATGTATCTCGACGAGAACTATTGTTTGTCAGTTTTGTGCGACGATCGGCCAAGCCGTTTCTTTATAAATGGCAGAAAAGTGAAAAATTTTCGTCTACGTTTTAGCCCGCAATTCTGAATCGATTTTGAAAATTCAAAAACCGTTCGAAAGATATTGGTTGGGAATCGTGCTGATTAGTTTTTGGTAGAGATCGGCCGGGCCGTTTTCTTGTAATAAAGTTTTTAAAAAAAAATTTTGACGATTTTTATGATTATTTTTTTGACGAAAGATACCATAGTTTTCTAGGTCATACTAAAATATTACGGCCCTACGACAACTGGTTCAGCTTTAAAAATTCGTCAAAGTTTGCAAAAATCAGTATGGTCTTTTTGGTATTTGTCAAAATTAGACTTTTGATCGACGTTTTCTCAAAAACGCCTGAACCGATTTTAGAAATTTAAAAGCCATTTGATGTATTTCGGTGAGGACTATCGTTTGTCAGTTTTGTGCAACGATCTGACAAGCCGTTTCTTTGTAATTCGAAAAAACTTTTCGTACATATTTAAGCTCATCCTACCGAACCGATTTTAAAAAATCAAAAACTGTTCGAAAGATATTAGTTGGGAATGATGCTGATTAATTTTAGGTGAAAATCTACGGAGCCGTTTTCTTGTAATTAACTGTTGAAAAAAAGTGTTAAATTTTCGTCGACATTTAAGCTCATCCTACCGAACCGATTTTGAAAAATCAAAAACTGTTCGAAAGATATTAGTTGGGAATGATGCTGATTAATTTTAGGTGAAAATCTACCGAGCCATTTTCTTGTAATTAACTGTTGAAAAAAAGTGTTAAATTTTCGTCGACATTTAAGCTCATCCTACCGAACCGATTTTGAAAAATCAAAAACTGTTCGAAAGATATTAGTTGGGAATGATGCTGATTAATTTTAGGTGAAAATCTACCGAGCCGTTTTCTTGTAATTAACTGTTAAAAAAAAATTAAGCCGTTTTTCATGAAACTTTTTTTGGCGATATACATCATGGTCTTATAGAACTTACTGTAATATTACGGCCTTACAACAAGTAGTTTAATTTTAAAAATTCGTCAAAGTTTGCTAAAATTATTATCGTTTTTTTTTAAAGTAGGATTAATGAAGTATATTATTTACACATTTTTTTTTTGATTAAGTCGATTATTTACACATTTCGGGAAGTTCATGTAACTTGCCTCAAGGCTAAATACCAAACCAACTAGTTTTGTTTTAATTTTCAACCGTCCACGTTTTCGCAAAATGTCCTGAACCCATTTTGAAAATTGAAAAACCATTCGAAAGATATTATTTGAAAATCTTTCTAATTAGTTTTTGTCATAGATCGCCTGTGTTGTTTGACAATTAAATATTGAGTATAATATCAGTTTTTAATGAATTTTAATATATAGATAAAGTTTATACACTCAACGAAATATTAAAGGGCTTTTGAAATTTTCTTTAATTATATGATATTATTAGAATTAATAAAATGTCGAATTTCAATTATAAGTCTGCCCCCAAGCAAAAAGTTTCATTTCAAAATAAAACAATTTTTTTTATCTAATAGCTGAATATCATTATCTGTTGATTAACAACTATTATAATGTAATTAATAATAATTATTAAGTTTATTATTACACATATCAGAGTTCATACAACTTGTCTTAAGGCAAAAAGTTTCTTATGTATTGTTACTATCACAAATAATACGCAAAATATTAATATGCAAATGTATTCACGAACACGCAAACTTCAAGCCATATTTCTTAAAAATACGGAAAACACATACCCCCAAAATATAGCAAAGCTGTATTAAATTCCGTATAATTTGATTTTGTGCTGATATTATGCGTCGGAGTTACACCTCAGAAGCAATTTTCTTATGCACTCGAGTTACTAAACCAATAACAACAAGTTCTGGCAAAACAAATGTTTTTTTTCAGCACTCGCGAGGAAAAGGTATCATTTATCGCCTTGTTTAATCTGCATTAACCCACGTTCCGCGCCATAGAAATTTAATGCACAACGCACCAGTAAACAAATAATTTATATTCACATGTAAGGCCCGAAGAGTGGGGGAAGGAAAAACTTTTTACAAGTACTCAAATCTTGATGACAAAATAGAAATTGTGTAAATAGAAAAAAAAGATTACGTAATTATTATTATGACGGACGGTAGTCACCTTTAACTATACTATTTTAAAGTAGAGGGTAAAATAAGTTACAGCTACTGAGTGGGGGAGGAAGAATTTCTTATATTGACTAAAATTTTGATGATGCTGTAATAATAGAAATAATGATTACGTAATTTTCAATATAATGTATTGTACGGGGGGGGCAAAGAGTATTCAGCATTATTATCTCAAAACAAAGTAGTCATTTCTGACTATGACTATTTAAAGTGGAGGGTAAATTATAAAAAAGAGGGTAAATTATAAAAAAGAGGGTAAATTATGAAAGGTATAAAAAACAAAGCATCATTATCTCAAAACAAGTAAAGTTGCCATTACTAAATATACTACTTTAAAAGTAGAAGGTAATAGGTGTAGAGCTACCTGGCGGGAGAGGAAGAACTTTTTACATCGACTTAAATTTTGATGATGTGTTATTAGAGAGTAAAATTACAGAATTTTTAATATAATGTAGGGTACAGGAGGTAATAAAAGATGAAGCAATATTATCTCAATGCTCTCAAAACAAGTAGTCATTTTTAAAAATATTATTTTAAAGTAGAGGGCAAAATAGGTGGAACCAACTACCGCTGCTAATCGGTCGACCTCGCTAGCACGACATAAAAATACTTTTGTTAAAAAAATGACAAAGTGGCAGTTTATGGTTGTTAGTGCTTTTGGTTTTGAGCACTGCTATTTAGTTTACGAAACCTGCTTCTAATTTTATACGTGGATGTTATAGGTGTATCGTTATTAAGTTAGAATCAGCAGTATGTTTCTAAAAGATCTAATAATGGATTTTTTGAATCCAAAAGTTTGAAAAATTAGCAAATATAACATTTGTATAATGGTAAATTATATTATCTTAATTTAATTATATTTCGATAATAATGGTTCGACACGTGTTAAATATTGTGATTTAATTGGCTTTGTTTTCACAGTCGATTTAGTTGCTATTAACCAAATTGGACTTTTGTGTTCAACGTAGCATGTAGCAATAATTAAACTTCACATTTTTACATTTTTATGATTTTGAAATTCAGAGCATGCAAATATAGCACACCTGAAGCCCTTAGGTTGAGAAAATAGTTTTTATTTTAAATTATTATATTGAATTGTTACTGATAGCAATTTTTAATAAACAATCAGCTTCAAATGAAGCAAGAGCAATTCTACTGCATTAAATAAAGTAAGTAATTAAATTAAGTAAAGGATATAATATTGAAAAGTTAAATGCACTTTTTAACTCATGACGTTCTCTCTAGAATTAGACCTAAAAATTGATACTCTTCTATATTCTGTTTGCAATAATTATTATTTTAAAATCTCGAATCAACATGAAAGGCATTGTGATGAATAAAGAAAACAATTCAGAATAATGTATTCTACAAATATGAAAGGATAGCGCGGAGTACAGCGATCCAATTTAACTTTCAGTAATTAAAATGTCTAAACCGTAAAAATTATATAACAACGTATGACACATATCTAACATACAACAATGTTCAATAAAACCCCTGCTAATTCCTAATCATATAATTGTGTTTTATTTGCTATTTTTTTCTAAAATTTGTAATTTGTCCCGTGTTAATACAAAGGCGTGGTGAAAAGAACAGATAGGAGCAAACAGATCGAATGCCTTATTTTATAAAATAATATCTCATTTACCCAATACATAATAGAAATATAATGCGTAAATTTTTAGGAAGATCACACTATATAACAATCAAGTCTGGTACTTTGGCAAACATTCATTATCAGAGTTGAAACTCTGCTTGTAAATTATTTTTTTCTCTTGTAAAATGGCACTTACAACTTAATTCACTTTTTATTTGCTTAATTTACTAGTATTTTTTGAATACACATTTGCCAATGTAAAGGGTCAAATCGGTCCTTCTTACCCGAACAAATGTAAGCTTTTATAGAGGTTATATAAAGATCTAACAAGCTGTTGGATATAATTTGAAAATAACAATACATGTTAAAAAAAACATTACTTAACGAATACTTGAAACTAATAATTAGGTATCGTAAAATAAAGAAACGGATCTCTAAAATAAAAAAACTACCAACCAAGATAAATATTGATATATAGCCATTTATGTCCTTATATTGACTTTGCACGAATTAAAGTGAAGTCTGGTTACATAAATATTATACATTAAAGTAATATCGTTGAAAAATCTTACATTTTACTTGTTTTCGAAATAAATGTGGTATCATATTACCCGTGGACTTTTACACCCTACTCTACCCTATTATGCATTAACAATGATATCAATCAAATTAACTTATAAGAATAAAATCATATTATGCAGCAAATATATAGAGGAATTGAAACTATCAGGTGCAACTCCAATCTTTAGGTCAATATACTGTAATCGCACAAAAGGAAAGTAGTAGATGCAATAATTTCAAATATATATTTTTTATTATCACCATTAAATATAATATGCTTTGTATTAGATATTTAGTATTTTCGATGATACGTTTAATTTTAACGGCTTTTAAAAGACTCTGTAATTATAAACTAGTAACACAAAGTAACCGTATGAAGTTATGTGATACCTAAGGTGACACAGACAATAATATCTGAAGATATGTGAAACAAATGGATTCAGGCCCGTTTGCAAAATAGTTTTGAAGACAGTTTTAATGTTTGTTACCAGAAATCAATATCATGTAATATAAGAATAGCTTTATGTTTGATGGCTTTCATAGAAAAAGCTTGAATACACCACAAAGTATATATGTAAGACAATAATCTATGTTTACAAATTTCATTTCTCTCTTCCTTCTCTTTGAAATCCAATAATCTATGTCATGGCTCTGACACGAATTTTACCACCACGAAAACAAATAATATTATTTACGTACGGATCAACGGCAACACTGTTCAAACACAGACGAATATTTTCCAGATTTGTACGCGCTCATAAATCAAGCAGAAATCCAACATAAAAGTCGCGATGTTGAAAGAAAATGCAAAATCCACAGACGAAATTGTAATCCTAACTGAATGAAGTTTATTCAGAGAAAACCTAGTAACATAGTCCGATTTTAATTTAACAAATTTGCATGGTTGAAACTAATAATGTGCCGAATGGCAATGGTCAATTCAAGATTCAACAGCCTCATTTCAATAAAAGAAATTGAATTATTCAAATTTAGAATTTCTAGGACTTTCCAATATTGAATCAAAATGTTCCAGAAATACCATGATGAAATATTCTAATATTTTATTAGGTACATCATCTGTTAGACTATTTGTTCAGCAGCAATCACAAGGCCAGAGATCTCTTGGAATTTGATTTTTCTTTCTTGTGAAGTAATCAATTTAACGTTTTATAAAAAATCTGTTAATTATTTTATGTGCTAATTTTTAATAGCTTGTTTCGATATATTTTATCGAGGTTTTCTACTTGTAGAGTTCATGTAAGTGCCTTAATATAATTTTCAAAAATGTGGTACTTACTGAATTCAATGACGATTTGTTTAGCTTGATGCTTAATACTAGTCTTTTTGAAAACGACTAATACAATTTAAATTGTGAGTTTATCAAACAAAAAACAGTACATAACTCTACTTGTAACTAATCTTGAATATCTAGACTTTAGGGATTTAGACAGTCTTCTTGATTTAATATTTAAGCAGTTTAATATCAATTTCACGCAGTTTTAAATATAGTGTTATATTTCTCGAAGAAATCTATCAACTCAATTATCTTTAGTTATGACATGAAGTTTTTACATTAATTTACTATCTATATAAATGATGGTATATTACAAATTACAAATCATTGAAGTATCAAAACACACTTCGTTTTTGTAGAAGAAATATGGGTTTACAGCATATTGCTGCTGAATTTGATTTATCATTGTTTTTTCCAAGCTTGTTTTGCCAAAAAATAGTATTATGATCGTAAGATACAGAGGTTATTTCAAACAATGTGTATTTCTCACTCGACAAAAATTCTTGACAAAACCGCCTCATATTTTTTAATTTGTGAAATAATTTCAATAATAATTTTATTAACGTTTAAATTATAAACGCTTAAAAATTTGCAAGATTTCTTTTTCATTGTTATGATTATAATGATTGCTTTCTCTTTGAAAGAATGTTTGGTTTGATATTTGTTCATTTGTATGAATTTCAAAAGCAATGTCTATTTGAGAGCTAAGGTACGTGTATACTAGTAATTGCTAATATTAAACAAATAATGTTTTATTTGAGCAATTATAAATTGCCTCTAATTTATATTAAACTCAATCGTACTATAATTATATTAAACTTGAAAAAAAAATCGGGTTTTAGATACAAATGTAAAAATAATTTTAATTGCCAATTTATTTATTCAGTTTCAAGATTTCACTACACCCAATAAATAGAATTCATTTTGTACATTGCATCTGGAAAAGATTGCATCGTATTAAATAGCAATTAACTTTACAAAGAACCAGTATAATTGCATTCTGATTGAAGCAAACTATACAACGATTTTAATCAAACTCAGCGCTATGTAATTGCCAATCTCTCTTCTAATCCAAATAATCCAATTTAATGAATAGATATCTACTCCTGGTATAATAAATATTAAGGTTATTAATTACTATTTATTCTAATTTATTATATCAATAAAAATGTAAAAAAATAATTGAATTTGATAAGATTAAATTCGCCTATATTAATCAAAATTTGGAACACAATAGCTAAGTGTGCAATAAAATTCTAAAATAATCATGCATATGTATATAATTACGTAAATTTATAAATAAATACTACAGAAAAGACATTTTTTGATGTTTAAGTTTGCGTTTACTAAAATTTTATTACATTTAACGGAAATGAAAATGTAAGATTTCTTGTGCCAATTAAATATTATCAGTGGCCAAGCTTATTTATATAGGTTATTTATACTTATTTCTATGAGCAATAAAGTTTTTCACGCTTGAAGGGGTATTATAGTATGTAAGTTTTTAAAAATAGATTTTTTTTAATATTTTTAGAGTTTAACTATCTAAGAAAAAGTGCACAAAAAAATTATCAAAATTTTAATTATTTTCGGATGTATGTCGGTTTGACCGATTTCAGTAATTCTAGACATCAAGTTGTTTGAGGCAGAAAGCAGACTTACAACTTTTTATAATAGATCTCATAATTTTAACCACTAATCCACAATAGAGCCCATATTTATGGATAAAATAGATTTTAAAACTAGTGGTGCATAGCATCGTGCCTCAAGGCAAATTGCTGGAACTTCACGTACCGTAACTTAAAATTTTAAAATGCTTTAAATATTTTTGAAAATTTCGAATGTTTTTTCAAAGCAATCGCGCTGCCTAGCTTTATTAGAGACAAAATATCAAAGGACGTAACGCCACGTGGCAGACTAACGGTTAATCATTACAAGTTTTGGTACGGAACCCATAGAAATGTAAACAACTTAAACTTATTATTGTAAACTTAGTATTAAAATCTATATAAATAAATATAAATAAAATCTATAATAATTTAATGTACATAAGTGTAATGATCACTTTTGACCCCGAATGGCAATTTTTTTAAAACATTTTTTGTGTCTACAAAACCGCTGGACTTGTCTACCCAAAAATTTAACCCATTCTTCATTATATCAATACAAGTGATACGCTTTTTGAACCATTCAAAACAAACTCTTCGTTTTCTCAAAATTGCCATTTGTTATTTTTTATTCTGTTTCCTGTATTTTAGGCAGGTCCAGCCGTTACGAAGATACGGAGTGCAGAACATACAAATCTAGTTTTTGAGATAACGTATCCGATTTGATTGATCTTAAAAATATTTAATTTGTAACGTTTGGGAGAAGATGTGATTAGTTTTTGGCAAAGGCAGGTTCAGCCATTTCAAAGATACAGAGCTAAAATGTGCAAAAAATGACAGTTTTTGAGAGAACTAAGCGTTCGATTTGAACGGTTCAAAGAATTTTTTGTATGTTTTAACAAAATAATTATTTTGAAAAAAAAAATGTTTTAATTTTTTTGTTTTTCCAATTTTTTGTTTGTATATCAGATTTTAATTTAATTCTGACTAAAGTTCTGATATAGTTTAAACAAATAATTACAACTTTTAAATCAGTTTATGTAATTCTTATAAATTATTAGGCAATGTTACAATATTTATAATAATCTATTTGGAAACATTCAATATTCCTTGAACATTTCGTTACGGTACGGGAAGTTCCAGCAATTTGCCTGAAGACTCGATATACACGCATACACCATTAGTTTTCCAAGGTATGCCAAAATGTTCAGTAGGTCTCGAATTATAAAGATATATAAAAAAGTATTTTCGTTTTATTTTTTGCAATAACTATAACCATAGATAAACAAGTATAAATAGATAGCAAACAGGACCGCTTTCCGATTATTTTAACTTTAATTTTCTGCTCCTGCTGTAGAGGCGCGACGAATGTAGCATGTAAATTTACCCCTAGGTTTAATTCTAGATAAATCCAAATCCTTAATTTAAATTCAAAGATAAATTTATATATATTCATAGATAAACAAGTATAAAATTAATATATGACTATAAGTTACTTAAGGGTAAGTTAATAATTTGATTTCCAAATGTAAATAATTTGAATGGTTTCAACACAATTGTACTCATATATTAGTCTCTACAAAATATAGACTTAATTATACAAAGACAGTATTTGTATAAACATGATACTTTTTTATATCGAAGCATTCACCTCAAAACTATTTTGAAATATGAAATATGTGAAACACAGTTTTGATTAGGTTAAACAAAGTTATTGACGAGATAGCATTACTCGTGTAACTCATCATGGAGAAGCTCTTCTTAGTTGAAGTGTTAGAGTTAATTCAACCTAACAGCTAATATATCAAAAGCGTTGAAGCACGAGCGTTAGTTTCAAGAACCTTAACAAAAACCTAACGATAAAATAAACTGACGCCGAGCCGCTGAAAATATATATCTGCTACATCTTGCGTGAAGATTACCTCTGCCTTGAGCGCATATGCTGCAGTGCAATGCATGCATAATATACAATCGGATTATGAGGGAACAATGCAGAACGACGGCTACCGGCCCCATGTTAAAGCTATTTGGAAAAGAACGGTTTATCCAAAGCTAAGTTTCACAGAGAAACAAAAACTATGTAAATGAAATGCAAACAATAACATAGCATTACTCATATTATCATGGCAGGGTAAAAGCTCTCGTGGGCTTTGCACCACGTCGGCACACTTTACTCTTATACAATGATAACGGCGGTGTTTTAAACCTCGAAAGTACTGGTTCATTTCGGCTTTATGAACAAGAATTATTTGATAAATAGTGCTTAAAAGTTTTATAGAATGTGTTTAAAAAGATTTACGCGAACGCAGTCCGTTTACGAGTGTCAGCGCTGATGTTTTACGATCGTGTTATTCACATGATAATAGCGAATATAGACGTTGCCAAACAAATGTATATTAGGTAATAAAAGCGTATTTAGGTAATGATAACGTTTGTACTAGTATTTATTGTGTCGTTATTTTATTGAAT
>NW_020537324.1:52017419-52038587 GCF_003426905.1 Ctenocephalides felis | reverse complement strand
TCTGATCAACAATTGTTCACAACTATTTAAAATTTCATGCCAACTCTAGAGTTGAGCATTAAAACGTTACCGCGAAATGGCAGAAATTTCATTCAGCTCTGTTCCCATTCCCTCTATAATTCTGCTGCTCCGGCATCGAGCGATGCGCATCAACCGTGAGCTATCCATCAAGGCCCGCGCTCCGCTGAAAGCGCTCCCGGTAGTCGGGGAAGAGGATAATCGCGTTTCGGCAATTCCGAGGGTATAATTGTTATTTCTGGCTGATAGTGAAATATCCGTGTCACCTCAGAACAAATCGCATACACGAGTCGGTTGTGTAGTTTGTGTGGATTTTCATATTATCAAGTCGATTTAATCCAAGTTGATTCACATTTTATAGATTGGATATTATTGCAGGTGCTGCATTTTAAATAATCAAAGGAAACTTACACAATATTGTAAAAATTGTAATCGTCCAAAAATCTAAATTGAAATTTTTGCATATCTTTACGTTTCGGGCCAGCGGTGGCGAAATCGGTTAGAGCGTGGGCTAGCACCAACTAGACCCAGGTTCGCTGCTTCGATTCCCGCTACCGCCAAGTCTGACATCAGGCAACTTTGATGTCAAATATCCACTTGGGGTTATAGATCACAATATAATTACAAGTGGAAATCGTCCTTCGTGGACATAGTTGAATCATACAATCATATGCACACTATTAGACATAAGAGCTAATATACAAAAACCCCACACATAGGAGAAGGATGAACCGATGGGTTGCTTCTCATATCAATACCTTAGGTCATAAGTCATACACAAAAAAACAGCTTATAGAACAATAATAAAAAGTTCTGATTGCTGTGGAAACAATAAAAAAAAATATCTTTACGTTTCAAAGTTCTCTAAGCATTTTGGCATGCCTTAAAAAAATGAATATATATATATATATATATATATATATATATGTGGATGTTTTCATCCAAGATATCGGATGCACTGCTCAACCGATTTGAAACGCGTTCTATTCCTACATACAAGGATTAGTACTGATTAGTTTTTAGGACAGGCAGGTCCAGCCGTTCCGAGTTACAAAGTAAAGAGAACAAGGCATTTAAAAACATCGATTTAAATAGATCGATTTGTTATAATTAGAAAACTTGGTGATTCGTTTTTGGCAAAGACAGGCACAGCTGTTGCAGAAATAAGGAGCTAGAATTGTAAATGAATAGCAGTTTTTGTAAGAACCAAGTATCCGAATCGAATGATTCAAAAAATATTTTGTGTGAAGAAACTATTAGTTTTGGAGAAGCCACTTTTTACTTCAAAATTTCAATCTTTTTTTTAACTTCCCGAATGAGAAAATGTTTCCCTAAAAAATCCCAATCGCTAAATTTATGTTTTCTCGACATTTCAAGCCATTCTAAATCAAATTCGTTGTGTGTGTATATGAGAACAGTTTTTTTTTACCTCAAATCGAAGTTTTTTTTAAAAACGGCTGAAACAAATTAAAAAATTTGAAAGCCATTCGATGTATCTTGATGAGGACTACATAAGTTTTGCGCGACGATCGGCCGTGCCGTTTCTTCGTGAATCGCAGAAACGTGACAAACCTTTTAGCCCGCAATTTCGAATCAATTTTAAAAATTCAAAAATCGTTCGAAAGATACAGATTGAGAATGTACTGATTAGTTTTGATGTTTTAATGATTTCCCGCACAATTCCTTGTAATTAACTGTTGAAAAATATTTTTTCGACGATTTCATGAAATTTTTTTTGGCGATAGATACCATGGTCTTCTAGATCATACTAATCTACGCGAGATCTGTAATGTAACTAAAATTGTAAAAACAAAAATGTTTAAAAGGGTAATTAGTTAATTTTTAGTAATGTTAAAAATGCGCAAAGAAATGTGTGCAGAATATTTTGTCTTACACCTTTAGTTCTTAAGTTTGAATAACAATTGCTATACAACAATCTTCAGCAACACATCTTTGCCGTAAATCTATTATGTTTAGATGTGCGAATTAGGCTCTATCAGTATGATTTGAATTATTAACATAGTTTTCGCATTTTATTTTAAATGTACTTCTATTTTTCGTAATTCGATAGATTTTTCAAACTGAATCTATTATAAGAATCTATAATTGAATAGAAACGAAAACGGATAATGAATGCTTTCCAGAAGACACTCAAGATTGATTTTTTAGTTGGTCGCACTTGAGATCGCTTGGGACCAAACCCAGATGTTTCGGGTCATCCTGCGTTGAAGTCGAAGGGATGTGCTAATTAATTGACGACACTTAAAGCAATCTCTTGAGCGGGTTAGGGTCACAAGAAATAATATTGTTCTCTTACATCCAGGTTTACCGCCACTTGAACGTTGTGGGTTATCCATTTTTAACAGGGCGGAGAGGATAATATCTTTTGTTTGAATAATGAGATCGAGATAATCCGCGTTCAGTAGAATGATTACGGTTATTTTGATGAAGCCATGATATTTCTACAAAACTTTTATATTTAATTTTTATCTGTATTGTTACTTTTGAATAAAATTCAACCTGTTATTATATAGCATAGAATTATGTTTTATGCAAGCGCAATGAAAAGTTAGAATCACTATTATTTAGATTTTTTCTCATTTTAGTTTGGTAATTGGCATCAAGATTCAGTAGTAGTAACTTTTACCCCAACCACACGTAAGCTTTTCGACAAGTTTTATAAATCAAACTGTTGTATCTATCACAAAAATAGCAATGAATAGGTACTATAAAACAATCGAATAACGTTTATTTAAAAATTATATTATGGTATCGTGAACTTAACAACATTGCACACAAACCAAAAAAAAAAACAATGAAATCTAGCCGATTATCTCGTGATGAAACGGCTGTTTGCTTTATGGTTAAAAAAATACCATACTTTACTTGTTTTTGAAATAATATTGGTGTAACCTTTACCAGCAAACCTTTAGTACCCCACTCTACTCTATATATTTATTTTTTTATATTAAAAATATTGATTACCATTGTAAGTTGTCATAATGGTAAAATTATTGTAATCACGCTATTACCATCGTGAATCAAGAATTACTAATACAATTCTTGAACTTCATTATTTCAGTATGTTTATAATAATGTGTCTTTAGTTCAGTTTCATATAATTATAAATCATTATAAAACATGCTGCTCATTTTATTACAAACTCATGTTCTCATCATATACAAACATTTATGTATTTTTTACACATAATATTCAGCGTTAATAATTTTCTGAATAAAATCATCAAAACGTAATATACATTGCAGTTCATACTTCAATCTACGTATTGTAGGGAAGACTGGGTTGGGTGGTGCCACTTTTTTTTGATTAGCATTAATTTGTTGATTTATGAGTTAGCTATAAGTAAAGCAAATTAAATGCTAGTTTTGACATCTGTTTACGAGTAAATACTAAAGTACTATCGTTAAATTACAAACTAAAATACTGTCCTTACATTGCAATTTGATTACACATAAAAATCAAGCCTTACTGAAAATGTTCATTGACACGACCGTCCACACCTGAGGAGGACGGTTGTGACAGACATGAAAATAGGTCAAAAAACATAGCTAAAACATAACACGACACAACATAATCATTTAAACAAAGGTATACATATAACAAAATAATAATTTTATACCAAAAATCTATGTGAAATCTTTTATTTCTTGCATTGATTTTTTTTCTTTAGTGTTTTATCTTATAAGTTTAGTTAGATTTTTCTTTATCTAATTGCTGGTATTTATTTAACCACTAATGCTCAACTTACAATAAAACAACAAGCAGAGTGATCAGTTGTTATTAATACAAATCTAACAAACAAAAATATTTTTGTTATTTAAAAGCAATTCGACCACAGATCATGTTAGTGCAGGGCGCTGACTCTATTTAATAATGTAAAATGTAAATGTTCGAACAAACATACTTCATTTTTCTCCCTTTCGACCCTGTCTGAAAATCAGTATAATTTAGCTGTTAAGACGGCCTAACGGTTACGGTTAACGTAACCTGGCTCAACCATATCCAGTCTCTACTATATATTGTACCTTAACTTTACGATATTGAAAACAGCATAAATCTTTAAATTATGATAATTTATTCATTATATTATATCTACGAAGTTAAAACTTCGTTACGATGTTATAAAAATTGTGCATGCTATTAGTGAGATCACTAGCGCATCTACTTCGCAACTTCGCAGATTTATAGCTTTACGTAGTGAATAAATAAATTTGCAGGAAACGTATACTTGGCTGTAAAAATTACTTATTTGTATAGTACAGGGAAACTGTGAAATGAATATGCTTATATCGTGTCATTTTTAATCTAATTTATTAGTAGCATATTGAAATACTGTTTTTAAATTAAAATAATAAAGTGAAATAAACTCGCATATAGAAATGAATCGCTAAATGTGTTGGTAAGCGCATAACTCAACAACGCTTGGACCAATTTGGCCAATTCTTTTTTTAAAATGTTTGTTGAAGTCCAAGAATGCTTCTTACGGCAAGAAAAAATCGAATCATTGTCGGTTTTCTAACTAAAACGTAGAATCAATTTGAGCTTTAATTTTTTATAATTCGTAAATAAATAAGGTGAATTAGAGAATTTATAAAGGTAAACTGGTGAACAGGTAAATTGAAGGATTTGTAAAATGGTAAAGAGGAGAACTGGTAGATAGACGAATATGTAGGTATGTGTACAGTAAATAACAGGTTGACAGGTTAATTGCAATTAACCCGAGTTTTATGATGGTAGACATGTAGAACGGGATGACAGATAAATTGGAAAGCAGGTAAATTGATTGACACGTAAAATGGTATATTAATAAACAGGTCGATAGGTAAATAGGTAAATTGGTAAGCCGGTAAAATGGTAGATTGATTAACAAGTTGATAGGTAAATTCGTAGACAAATTATTGAATAGGTAAATTGTTGAACAGATAGCAGTAAACGTTAAACTAAATGTAATAAATACACATCTTTGTTAAACTTTTTAATTTAAACTAAATCTTGATATTATTTGTTTGTAGATAAAAAATTCCAATGTTTTTGGAAGCACGTTCGGCATTATGTTCAATTCCCAATCATAGAAACTTAATTTATGTGATAATTTTTAACATGAACTGTTCTTATCTTTCTGAAAAAAAGTATATTTTATGCCGATTTATAAATCGGACTTCAGAAGTGAAAAAAGTTTGCGTGTGTATGTGCCTCTGAGCAAAAATTTGACCTTTTATCGAATTATTCTCATGATTTCAAAAAAATTAGTCATTTTATTAAAATCGTTTCGTATTGATTAATTCAGTTTGAAAATTTTCAGGGCCATTTTATCATATTTAAATGTTGATGGTTTATAACTATTTGTTCAACCTTTAAATAGTAATATGCTTGAACAAGCAGATCTACAAAAAGGGCATTAATTATAAAGATTTTGAAAATGAGTCATGCTTTCAGAACATACCCCATGTAATTTCCATTCTGTATCTTTACTGATCGCCGTTGACGATATCTTAACATATTACATTTTTAGAACATAAAGCAGAATAAAATGTATTAAATAAATCAAAGTTAATGAATGCAATTACAATTATTTTTTTTGTTTGAAAAACATCAATTGAAAAACATTTATTAGATTAAACACATTTCTCAAACTCAAAATAAAAACCGGGACACAGTCTATATTTGTATTAGTTACTAAGAAATTAACAAAAAGCTATGAATTTGATTCATATATATATATATATATATATATATATATATATATATATATATATATATACTAGCAAACCCGACGAACTCCGTTTAGCCACCAGATAGTTTCATGAGAAGTTGAAGAAATTTTTTGTTCATTTTATATTTGAAAAGGAAATATTTGATTTTATCATACAACAGTAATGAATTTATTTCAATTACAAAAATGAAGTGTTTTTAAGTTGAACTTCTCTAAGTAAATGAAAGTGAATCCGCAAATTATCCGTTTCATTGAAGTGCTCTTTGGTAAACTACATTTTTCTTTTTGGTCTGACGTTAACACAAACAAAGCGAATGGTTTTCCAACTCTTGAAAAGGCAACGTATAACTGCCCATGTGAAAAACAATGATTTTCTAAATAATCTATTTGAAATTTATCCCGCAAACACTAAGCGATTGGCCTTGCGACTTGTTATTGCGAACGCAAGGCGAACTGGGAATTGCAATCGTTTGAAGTCAAACGGAAAACCAGTCAGAATCATTGGTATGTCACCAAATCGCCAGCATTTGGTTGAATGGTGAAATTCAGGGCGTGTACCTTATATATCAGAATATTCCAATTCAATTTAAATGAAACCTGTTCAAGATTAATTAATTAATTAATTAAGCACTTGCAATGACTTAATATGTACCAAGAATAATTATATGAATGGCATGCTTTGCAGTGGGTAAACCGTCCATTCAATTTGTGTTAGCTGTCTTTTTTTCACATATATATCACACACTTCTACATTCACACTTATTTTTGGTACTAAAAATTTTATAGAAATATTTTTATGGGCTCTTAACGTTTGAAGTTAGTATAGGTATAGGTAACATATTCGGCAGAAAAATAGACTTTAATAAACATCTTAAAGTGGCGAGCATAGCTCACTTAGTAGCGTGTTCGATTCACACCACAAGGATTTTTGGATCGAAACCTGTCAATGACCAAGGATTTAAAAAAATATATATTTAAAGTTAGTTTGAAATAAAATAAAATTGTATTTGTTAAGTAGAAATTGAATTAAAATCAAGAAAAAATAAGGATTACAGAATTGTATTAACTAAATTGTATTAAGAGTAAGAAGAAAAATATTAGAATTTGCTGACATAAATATTAAAAGAAGAATGAAGAAAAAAATGGAATACAGATAGAAGTTGAATAGGATTAGAAATTTGATATGAAAAAGATAGAATTGAAGAAAAATAAGAAGAATAAAAATTAAGAATAATATAGAATAGGATATATTATATAAGTTGAATATGTATTGAATGAGTATATATACAAAGTATCAAAGTTTCTGCATAATGACATTATAAATCACATCTTACTGATTGACTTAAAGGATAACTTCAGTATCGATATCAGGTAGCATATTGTATAATATACCGCACATTATAATTGCGTTCATAATTCATACTTACCTGTGGGAAAAAGTGAAGTCGAGTCGAGTTCAAGTTCGGGCCTACCGCACCCGGCAATGCGGTAAAAGGCTGTAAGAATTATGACTTATTAAAAGCGCGGACCGCAGAATTAATCCTGTTCGTTTTTGGCAAGCAACCTCTCGAGTTGCGGGCAAATGAAAATGTTAAATCCGGCAAAGAGCGCCGGTGAAAGGCTTCAGAAAATACGGAATGCTCTTCGATACAAAAGCTTTTATCACGGTCGTTTATGTCTTCGCAAATCCAGCCGTGGGGATTTATGTTGGCGAAATAATGATAACAGCAATCACGATTGCATAATTTAGTACAACGATTTAGTGAGATGATTTATGAATAATGTATTCGGATTGTTTTTGGGCAAGGGTGCTCGTTGTGAACAGTCATTAGACAATTGTTATGAATAATACCCTTGAGTGGATTCCTATTGCGTAATGTGCGGAAGATGTTGTGAGCCATGAAAATATATGAAGGTGATTTCACGCTAGATGAAGATGTATGTATCTATATAATTTCTGCTGCTGTTATATAAATTGTTCGTTGATAAGAAATTGAGTTTCGTTGAGAATTAATTAATTTGGATATGCACTGAATTATGCTGATAAAACAATAATTTGAATCATAATGCAAATTTAATATTATTGGCATAAAAAACATTCTTCGCTTTTGTTGGCCTGAATTTATCTCATCGTTTCTTGTTGCATCCGTCTCAGAAAAAACTTGCAAAACATAATACATACTGTATTTTGTTTATAGATTTTCCGGAATATATAATTATAATTTCAAATAACTTGTCACAACAACCACTTGCTTGAAAACACATAACAAATTACTATTTTCCGACTAGAATTCAAACGTCACTGTAGTGACAGTCGCACATAAGTGCTGGTTTTGAGATACTTTTACATTAACATGATCTGTAGATCTTACACTACATGGACTGCTGGTCCTCATATGTTTTCCATTTTATTAAGTGTCAAAAGATAGAAGGGAGTTGTGACGTCACCGGGTGAACGAACCTTGCCGAGAATCGTGGAAGACTCCTGATTGATTAAATATCATATGTCACGTGCTTAACCTAAAATTACATGTTCTATGTTCGATTTGCATAAACGATAGTAGATATTACGTGTTATATATTATACATCATAATAATTGATATTATGATGATATAAATATTATCTGTGATAGTTTTATTTCAATAATATAATTACATTGTCATAATTTTGTAAGAAATGATTTTAATAATATTTTCCCTGTGAAATAAATGTGCAAAAATTAAATAGATCAGTTAAATTTAGTTTATTTATTATAATCTCTATATCTATGCATATGACATTTAATCATTAGAGAGTGTCCACGATTGTCGGCCACGCTCGTTCACCCAGTGACGTCACAGTGCCCTACTATATTTTGACACCTATTTTGTGCTCAACTAGCAGCTAATGTGGTATAAAGTGTATACTTGCTTTTAAAAAGTCAAAAGCAAGTTTTTTGTTCGATTTCTTTTAATAATAAATCTTACTTGTATACAGATAGATCGCTTTGTTCGTTATTCTGCTATAAGTTGAACATCAGTAATTACCAGGAATTACTTTTTGCATAGATAATTTAGTTCAGTCATAACGATGATTTGTTTTCAAAAGTGTGCGTTGCTAAGCATGTAAAGAAAAATTGACTAAATTAAAATTAATACTAATACGAAAGAGAATAGGAAGGGAAAATTAATACAAGAAAATAAAGATATCCGCAATTATCTTAGGATGATTGATTCTGTCTGGTTTATGAAAATTCATATTCTGAAAGTAGATGTAACGTATAATGGTCCCAGTGCTAAGGAAAATGCACTTTTTGGTTCCAAGTAAAATGCGCCAGTGATAGTCACCATCACATTTGTCACCATTGTAATGATGTTCGACAATTGAGAACTATTAGTTACTATTTTAATAACACAGGTCGTGATAGTGAATTTTAATTATATCTGTTTAAATTACGTTTTGCTTTATTATGTTTTATTATATTTATAAGTGATTGTTTAAATAATCATATTGTTTTGTATTACATATATCTAACTATAAAAGTCGTTAACCATTTTGGAGTTCATACCTATTGTTTTTCAATCGATGTCTATGTCTGTCACAACCATCATGGTGATGTGGATGGTTGTGACCCTTTTTTTTGTTTGAATTTGTTTTAAGACTACATCGTATTTTGGCACAGTATTTCAATATTCTTAAGTGGACAAATGTTCAGATAACTATTTAATTTACTTTTTTTCTGCTGACTGGTAAATTAATAAAATTAATGCTCACAATATTCACACTTCATGGGATAATTTTTCTGTTTAATTTCTTTTATGTTTTGGCTTGGTGTTGTATTCTGGGAAGCTCTGTGTATATAACACTAAAAATCTTCGCTTTATGTAGTGAAAAACTATTGCCCAATTTTTTTCCAGAATTTCACGTTGAGCAAATTATATAAATCAGAAACGAGTTATTTAGAATATTCAAAGATTTTTTTTAAATGGATTAATACTCTAAAGCAGTGCAGAGAATGAAATTGATAATGATGACATGCATTAAATAACTATCAAAAATTAGGCTTTGAGATAAAGAATATGGTCTACATAATATAATAAAGTTATAACATTGGATTCATGCTATTTTTAAAGAAATACATTAATAAGCTTATATTTTTTATTACTTTTATTATATTAAATTGTATGTTGTATTTTATTAACAGTTATTAAAATATACAATGATATAGGTATGATCAAAATTATCTTTAGACAAAAATTAATATCGCAAAATGACTTCAATTGGCAAACATTAGTATCAATTTTCTCATTATCACGAAATACGTTCAACAACCGCCTACATGTATGACTTAGAGTAATAAAATGTGATTTTGTGTAGGCTTGTAATAAAATACACCAGATGTTCCGACGAATGGTTAGCACATGACCTTAGGTCGTGAGTGTGATCATCTACCTAACCCTAGACTTGAATTCTGCACGTATTCTTATATCAAGAGACTGTAATCAAGATGATATAGCTCAGTGAAGTCCAAGATTAATTAGATACCAAGCAGGAATAATAATTTACTTTGCTTGAACTATGTATAGTAATGTATCACGGGGATGTAGAAATATTCGGTTCTGAGCTAGGAAGCGATTCATTGGATATGTGATAGGAGAGAACTAGAATTTGCCATGTGAATAATGTGAATTTGATTTTTTTAAAGTCAAAGTGAAAACTGTACCAAAACTGAAATCAAATATTCTCGGTTTCGATGAGTTGTGAGAAGTGTAGCTTTTAAAAGCAATTGTGATTTCACATATTATTCGTATATCATAGACAAAATATAATAGCTTAAGACTTAGATGATGACAATCATATATGTTTACATGAAAAGTAGCTAAACAAAACTCCATCAAGCGTAGTTAGAATGAAGAAATTGCTAAGAATTATAAAAACTGTAAATTGCCAAGTTAATATTTTATATTTCAAGTATGAGTTTCAGAATTTTAGCTATAGTTTTAAAATTCTAATAATTTTTAATATCTAAAAAAAGTTTTTTTTTTCAATTTTGGAAAAATCTTCCTTTCATGAAAACTAATCGTTTCTTCACAAGAAAAATGTTTTCTGAGTCATTCAAATACGATGCTTTCTTGTCTCATAAACTGCAATTTTTTAACACTTTTAGCTTTTTATCCATGAAACGGCTGGGCCTGTCTTTTCTCAAAACTAATCAGAACGTCTTCTCATCATTACGTTTGTTTCCTCGATGTTTTTTGAATCATTCAAATCGGATGCTTTGTTCTCTTAAAACCTTTATTTCCATTTTCTGCCCTCTTTTTTTCGCATTTTGGAAACGGCTAAGAACTAATCAGCACGTCTCCCAATCAATAGGAATCGATTGCTTTTGATTATTATTTTATTTATAGAACAAATAACTTTCTTAATAAAGTTGATGATTTTAAATTTGCAATCATATATCGAAATTAATTTTATTTTATAGTATTACTTTCTTATAATAAGTAATTTTATATTTTCTGATTGCTATTTCATTATTGTAAACAAACAATAAGTAAAAGGATTTGTATCATAAAGACATTAAAACTGTTGGAATTATTATATCTTTTTATCTAAGTTATTACTTATTGGATAAGTATCAAGCCGCTAAGAGAATGTTTAAAAAATGATTTTTTGTCATTTTTTAATATATCATTAATATGTAATAAATTTGTAAATTTTGTAAGACTCAAAGAATTCTGCAATTAACATATTTTAGTTTGTACCATCAAAATGATTATGATTTTTTTAAATATGTTCATTTCGTAAATTGCGATAAATATTTTACTAACTACCGTAATTTTTTTAGAAATTGACTCTATATAAAGGTGATTGTCTTAATTGTCGAAACTACAGATTAAGTCGAGCTTTTCAACACAAAATTTAATATACTGTTAGTAAACTGCATGATATAAATTGCAAATATGTTTATCCGTGGTACGCATAGTTTTCTGTTTGCCTAAGGCGATAGTAATTAATTCAGATTGGATTTGGAATTTCTAAGAGATAATATATTACTACCGCAACATGTCAAAATGAAGAGCGTTATATACCTATAGTACCTCTCTTAAGAGAGCATATGGTTTTGAATCTAATTTTCAAAGCATAAAGTTATAATTGTATATATATATTATATATATATATATATATATATATATATATATATACATTAATATGACCTATATTTCAAACTATTCGTATTATACATTTGCGTGTATCACATTCCTCTATGTATTAGGAACTAAATCAAGTAAAACTTGGACTCTGAGTTTAATTTTGTAATGTTTAAAGCAACCAAATATTGGGAAACAGTTCGGCCAGTATTTACATCTATTTTTGATAATAGATATACTAATAAAATATGAAAAACTACTAAAATTTCTCACATAAAAAATTAATTTATTCGTTTTTCCTTCGCTCACTCAATAAAACTTACCAACAGCAAACTTTTTATTTGTATTACTAATACTTCATTCTCTGTAATAGTTATCACTTTTTTATGCAGTCAACCAACCAGTCGTTTTATTTGCAAACATAATTCTACCTATTTTTTCAAAAAAAAGCCGATGTCCTACTGTTTGATATCATTTACTTATCATTGAAACCTTTTAACCGCCTACCTACAAGATATTGTGGTTTATGATAGAATTGTACAAATAATACTCAACAAATTCGTGTTACAGTTTTATCTGAACTTATGACTACTTTTTGGAATAAAAACTATTAATTATTTTTTATTCCTTCAAATTATTTAATATGTATTTAATTCAATTAATAATAATTAGTTATTTGAATGTTAATTAGTTGCTGAAAAAATAATAACATATAAATAATTTTAAGTTTAATATGACAAACTTCTGTAAATACATGAACATAATATTACATTCAATATCATAGAAGAAAGGCTGATACATTAGGAGATTTCAGGTGTTATAAATGTTTAACTGCTATTTTCAAATTTATCGATCTACTCACTGCAATATCTTATATTTAATTTATTTATAGCAACATTTAAATTGTATTAAATGTAGTTTAGGCTTTTCTAATTTTGTACAGTATTTTGAGCCATGTTACTGAAAATCTTGTAGTGATAACTTTTCTCTTAATAAGGGGTAATTTCGAAGGTTGCGTTGAAACAATTTTTTGATAGGTCACCTGAATTAGATGAAATGGAGCTGTTTTTTACATGTCATTACATCGCTCCCATCATCAGGTAATAAAACCTTTTGATTTTTTTGCGCTTGACTTAATTATGGCAAAATATGAGACAACGGCAAATAGTTATCAAAAATTTAATTTGAATATTTTTAATTTTATATTTTTACTAAATTCTTAACATTCGTAATTCATGAATTCAAAACTCGAAATCCGGCCTAGCCGAAACATCTACATTACAGAATGGCTTTAATCGAAATGGTTTCTGAAATGAATGATAATAAAAATAGCCGTTAAATGTTGCAGATCTTTATAATTTCGGAAAATTATTATAAGCACAAAAAGTTGTGATTATGCCAATAACTTTCACACAAATTTTTAATGTGTGCACTGAGCGACTCAATTACGAAACAAAAAATTTATGTAATAATCACATTTATAAATCAACCGATACATTTACGAATGTAAGATACCTTCTTACTATATATATATATATATATATATATATATATATATATATAATGTATACTTATATATAAAAATGAATCGCAAAATGTGTTGGTAAGCGCATAACTCAACAATGCCTGGACCAATTTGGCCAATTCTTATTTCGAAATGTTCATTGGAGTCCAAGGATGATTCTTATGGCGAGAAAAAATTGAATAATTGCCGGGAAAACCTTAAAAATAGCTCTTTTCTTTTACACATACAAACTTTTTCTAACTAAAACGTAGAATCAATTTGAGTCTTAATTTTTTATAATGCGTAAATAAACAAAGTGAATTAGAGAATTTATAAAGGTAAACTAATGGACAGGTAAATTGGAGGATATGTAAAGTGCTCGAAAGAAGAATTGGTAGATCGACAAATATGTAGACAAATACACAGGTTGACAGGTTAATTGGTAGACACGTAGAACGGGATGACAGGTAAATTTGTAGGCCGGTAAAATGGTAGATTGATAAACAGGTTGAAAGCTAAATTAGTAGGCAAATTGTTGAACAAGTAAATTGTTTAGCAGGTAAATTATTGAACAGGTTAATTGGTGGACATTTAGAACGGGATGGCAGGTAAATTGGAAAGCAGGTAAATTGGTTGACAGGTAAAATGGTGTATTGATATACAGGTTGCTAGGTAAATTGGTAGACAGATGAATTGATAGACAGGCGAATTGGCAGACAAGTAAATTAGTGAAAAGGTAATTTGTTGGATAGCAGGTAAATTGGAGGATATGTAAAATGGCGGACACAACTGATAGATAGACAAATAACAAGACGGATAAACAGGTTGACAGGTAAATTGGTTGACATGTGAAACGGGTTGATAGGTAAATCGGTAAGCCGGTAAAATGATAGATTGATTAAGTTGATAAGTAAGTCCGTAGACAAATTGTTGAATAGGTAAATTGTTGAACAGATAGTAGTAACGTTAAACAAAATGTAACAAAAACACATCTTTGTTCAACTTTTTAATTTAAACTAAATCACGGCAAAGCGTGAACGGGTACAGCTAGTTTACGAATACAAATAAAAATATTAATAAAATCTTATTCTTTACAGGTGTCCTGGGTGCGTCGCAAAGGCGAAGAATTGCATTTGCTAACATTCGGCCGTCATACTTACAGTAGTGATTCGCGCTATTCTTTGGATTTCGAACCGCCAAATGATTGGCGCCTTCTCATACAATTTGCCAACGAACGAGATGAAGGAAATTACGAATGCAGAGTGAATTCTAGGCCGCCGCTGTCTTTGCCGGTTCATCTCAGCGTAGTCGGTAAGATTTTAATACTAATACTAATTACTAAATTAGATTATAATGATAAAACAACATGTGCATGTCTAATATAATTGTCATGGTAAATAAACTAACATAATATTTATTTTACGTATCTTTGACTTATATTTTAATCATCATGTGACATGTGTTTGAGCATTGTTTGTTTGTAAAATTTTAGTTTCATTTTTATTAATTTCTACGAACTATGATTCACACAACAATTAGCAAAATTGTTAACAATATATCCAAAAGCATATAATATTAAGGTTCGATATTAGTAGACATGTCCAACGACATAACTATTAGGAATGTATTATAATGCAAAATCAAAAAATAAAATCATTACAACAGTGAAGAACAGAAAAATAATCTGAAAGTTACTAATTGAAATCAGCCTTGTGGGCTGGCTTTTCAAGTACACTTTGCTGGCTAAATAATACAGAAAAATAAATGTATAAAAGGGTACATATCACCAAAGGAATATTATAAAATATTTGCATAGACTCTCCCATATTTTGAACTACATATTTTTATAATAGCATCATATTATTTTAAATATTTTTATTAATTACACATTTGAAATCGAATTATTAAAATAGTTACATATGTAACATGTATATTATACATGTTTTGCTTCTGAAACTGCATGATTATCACCTTGGTTGAGACTAATTAGAAAAAATTAAAATATAAAACATTAAATAAATTGAACTAAAGTTTAATTTTGTAAAAAATATAAAAATTTAGAGAGCAGTTTTCAAAATGTTTGAAATTTAAATTGTGAATTTCAAAGTTTATAAAACTTTGAACTAATTTCATCTCTTTCATTCGTCCGAAAAAAAAATTTCTGATGTTTATCACACTAAATTTTAAACTTATTATAATATAGCTAGCTACATTGCACATGTGTTGTATATTAAATTTATCAGAATGTCACAAAAATGAAATGTAAAATATAATACGGTAATTAAAAAATACATATAATATATCTTACTTGTCCATAACTTTTCTGCGTTTTGTGGTGTAATATTACGCAAAACTACATTATGTATCGAGAAAATATATTTCAATTGCTTGCATATTATATTCCTTGCAAAATTGATTTCTCATATGACATGCCATATTACATGCACTCGATGGTAGACAGTATTTCTCTGGAGGCAAATGAATGTTCCATAAGTCTATGCCGTTTGCAATATATGATATTCTACATATTTTTTTCTACCAGGCATAGATATATAGTTGTGTTTCATATACGAAATACATACATATTTTCCTTGTGCTATTTTTCATGTTTGATGTGGTTTTGTTAGCTGTATTTTGTAAAATATTACACATTTGCATATCTTCAGATGTTTGTTGTGCATTTGTACTTATGCATAGAATTCACTTTAATGTATTTTTTTATTACTGCCTATTACGAAGTCGTTTTGTTATTTAACACACGACTGTTTAGAAGGCACAAAGTTGTTATCCGTTCTGGTTAGTGCACATTTTTAACATAACTGAGTATTTTTTTGACTTGTACTATGAGAATAATTTTTGCAACCATCCGGAACGGACTACAAGTACAACTATATATCATATAAAAATAAAGAAGTTAGAAATACAAAATCACCTGAACACTGCTTATATTTATCGTTTTGGAGAGTTAATATAGAATTAACACCCGTCTGTTCGCTTTAATTTATTCAAATAGATCAGACTTCTAATCTGGCCCTGCAAGGGTTCTTCGGTGAGAAATATTGGATGTAATTAATAACATTTGTTTGAATTTTTATCAATTTATGCCAAGTTCCACGAAAAATAATCTTCACTTGATAATAAATTTTAGATCTATGATCTTAAGTGATAGATCATGATATCAGACTTACTGCTTGATTCTATAGATGGCCGCAATGTGCATCAAATTTGGTGCCGACAGTTAATAATATAACATTCTCACTTCGAAACCGCTGTCAGTTCTGGCCAAAGTAATTATTATAATGGGGCTTAAATTTATCAATAGAAAAACATCGATGAAAGCCAAATGTTTATACAAACACATACGCTCATGCGCATATAGTTATCATTTTCTCCAAACGTTTAGAAACTATTAAATCAATAAATCAGTATTCCTGGCAAAACGAACTTTTACTTTACATTTTTCTTATTATTTTTAGAACAGCAATTAAAACTTAAGAGTCCTATAATGTGTTGTGCTAATGATTATTACAATTTCTGTAACAGGCGAATTTTTATTGATGCAGTCATGCCGAATCAGAGCTATTTTCACTTGGAAACATATTACTGTTTATATTTTCAAGTAAAAACCGTTGTCTCTACTGCTTGACAGAAGGTTGCCTGAAGCGGGATCGAATTCGGGACCCCTAATTCAGGTTCAGTAGTTTAGGCCACTTATCTAGGAGCGAGCCCTCACAGTCATGATAGTAAAAATAAGATAGAATAAATTTGTTCTCGGTAAATAGGCTATAGTTAGATCATTGTTTATTTCTTTTATGAATTTGATCTAACAGCATGCAAAAAATGCAAGATCATTAGAAACTTCAATCAGGCTATTTTCAACCTAACTGTGCCTAAGAACCTGATTCAGGAGGAAGTTCTGCAAAAATAGCCAGTTACTTGCGAGCAAGCGCACTATTTTGAAATTAAGTATTTGAATGACTTTGAAATTAATAGGATATACAATTTTTTGTTGAGTAGGTACACGATGTAACTATATTTACTCGTATAATTTCGAATTCAATTACAAACGAGCACTTAGCGGGCAGACATATTACAGTTTGATTGAAAACAAACAACTTGCATCTATTCTCATCAACTACATTACTATCATCTGATAAGCTTTCATCAACGTTATCTTGTGCAAATATATTATTCTGATATTTGGGTCAAGTCTTACCTTTTAAACAGTTGTCGCCTGGTGTTATCTGGGACGCTGCGTATAAAGGATCCCTCACTAATAAATCTGGAGCAGAGACCAAGCGATGCTCCGGTACATGCCCGGAAATGAGCGCGTGAGTCCGGAACATAGAAACCTGAGTATACTAAATAGCCATAGGGAACGAGAAAACGTTTTCACTGCCTATAAAGCGGCACAAAAGTTTGTCAATACCGGCCGAATACGTTATCCGCGTCCTATAGATTTTGCTTTGATGTCAAAAGTATGTGTTTCGATACGGTTCGGAATCGGCTTTGATCGAATTGGAATATATGTTTCGATAAAGGAATGATAATGAGAACAGATGGAAGCAGAACTTTCAGAAAATTCTTCATACTCATAGATAATTATTTGAACGTAGAAACTTTTATCAAAGGTAAAAAAGTTGTAACTTTACTGCATTTTCTTTATTTTACAGATGTTTCTTTAATAAAACCTGCATTGATTTCGCCAACAGTGAAAGTTTTAGCAAGGCCGAAGAATTGACAGCCATTTTGGTTATATTTTTGGTTTAAAATTTGTTTGAACATTTTTTATGAGAAGTTTTTAGAAGACTACCAAGTCATATAATCATATTCAATTTGTTGTATACACGTCAAGTATTACGCTTTGTTGACGATTTTAATGAATCTTTGTATGGCGATAGAGTCTTAACAAACATACTAAAAATATAGTTTTGCAAAAAGTCGTTTACTTAAAAAATCCAGTTTAAAAATAGAATTGGCCGCGCTCTTAGAAAATTCTGTGTGTATATATTGGACACGTATTTGTTGAAAAAAAATGCAATCGTTTTTTATATTTTATTTTGGACTCTACAGCTCGGTATACTTTAAATCACTCATAAATTATCATATTAATTTGTTATTGATTAAGGAGGTTATTCGTTTTTTTCTAGAGAAATGTATTTATCATAGAGACATGCGGTTTTTTTTAAAAAAAATTACATAATCATAGAATATTACGAAATTTCTTTTCTTTCGCCGTCATTTTTTAACCAGAGGGCGCCAAAGTCGGCGCTTTGCGCATACTACTACTAAAATTCGTTGCGCAACGCTTGAAACACAAAAAAAGAAACTACGTTGAAGATGAAAGGCCAAAATGAAAGAAAAAAAGCTAGAGGGAAAAAATGGCAGCTATTTAAAAAAAACGTTAAAGAATGCCTTTTTTGGTGCAAGAAGCTTTGCAATTTTTTTTGCGTAAGTTGATTGAGGTAGGGGGACTAAGTATTGCAGTGATGAACAAATTGAAAAAAAAAATGCAAGCCGATCCGTATTTTTTTTTAATTTGTGGCACCGCATTGAAAAAGTCAATTTGAGAAAAACGTATTTAAAGTTTTTAATATAATGTACTAAATGCACCATTTAATTTACCATGGTGTTCAAAGAATGCTGACACCTTAAAAAGGTCACGTGCATGAGGTGAATGAAAAAGAGAGCAGCTGGCATACAATAGCTCGCGGAGGGATGAAAAAACTGGTTTCATAGGATCATACATATAGAGATAAACATATGTATAAATTCGTCAAAAAGTAGATATTGAGATGATTTTCTTTTTTTTTAATAATTCTATAGCTTTCATAATATCAAAAAATCTCAAAATCGAAAAAAAAAAAATAAAAACCAAACCCCCCATGCAAGATGCCTCAAGGCGAAATGCTACTTACAAATAGTTGTAATTTGTTCTTGATTGCAATATCTAACATAGCAAAAAATAAAATATTGACATGCATTTTATCAATAAATTGATATCTGAAAAATTATAATATTTAAAATTTAATGCGAATAATTGTGATCAGAAAATTATTTATCATTATTCTAAAATGTAAAAATATGGAACTATTGGTTTGCAATAATTAAATTTGGAATGCTCTATACTGACACAATATAGTTGCAGTATATATTACGAAAGATTAATTTATTTTTATCTTTGGCCTACTTAAAAAAAACTATCGTTATGTCTGTGTTATTAACCTGTTAACTTTAACATCACATTTAATATTATAGTATTATATTCATTTTTTACTCAAATCACTTATTAGAGGCAATAATTGGCGACGTGATGTTAAAAGGGAAGGACGCTAATGCATAAAATGAACGCAGCGCGTTGTGGCGTTGAAAACTAAATTTAATTCGGCGTATCATATTTCGCATTTTGCAAAGTGGAAGTTTCCTGTAAAAGCAATTATATTACGCTACATTTAGTAAATACAAAATGAAAACGAGCATTTATCACTGTAGGATGTAATACCACCAATATAAAGTGATGTTCACATTTCAAAATTCACTATAACATTGCTTCTGTCCTGTTAAGTATTGGTATTCATAAAAGATTTCTTTTGATAAGATTGTGCAACATCCCTCTGCTATTAGTTACGGAGTGTTTTGCTTGATATTTCTGAAATACATTTTTCTTCATTCTTCTGATGTTATATACTAAAAAGAAGTGATGCACGGTTATGCTGATAATCGCGAAAAGAAAATGACTCAACTAATACTGATAACTCCCTGAATATAATAATAATAGCAAAAATTAGTATATTAGTTGAGCAGGGCTTAAAGGTCCACGCATAAAAAGATCTACCATCATTATCTCAAACTAGTAAAGTTATGAGTTTTTTAACGATACTATTTTAAAGTATAGGGCTATTTTAAAAAATGGGTTCCCAACCTTTGCCTTGACTCGGCAACGTGGCTATTCGGGCATAAAAGATCACATTATGATTTTGTTTTACGAAAGTATTTTTTTCTTGTTAGTTTTTTTTGGTTGAGCACTGTTGTTTAGTTTAGTTTACTTTTCTCGAATATACTTTTTAATTCACGCTATTTAATTACTTTGTTTTCTTATTTTTCATTTAGATTCAACACTGTTATTTATATACATTAAAAGCACAATTTAAACCTTTACATTAGCAAAGGTGTAAATAAAAAAAGTAAATAAAAATTGAGCGAAACAAAGCAGTTTTACAAGAGACAAATCAATTAATTTGTTATTCCAACTCTGCTTATGAATATTTCTGCAATGAAATTTTTGTCAAAAATGCTCTCATACAATTATATTTCTCATTGGTGAAATAATGCAGCCATTATTTCGTAAAATCTCTTTGAAATTAAAAAAAAGTCATTGAGTCTGTTTGTCTGGCTGTCCCTCTTTACTCAGCGCAAGGGGCAAAAAGGACCTATGACAATTTTTAGAAAAATAGAATATTTTTCTATTTTTATAATTAGGAATCAACAGGTAATTTTACTGAACCATAGTTTGATAATTGTTTTTTGGACACGTTTAATGAGCTATGGGGTAGTGCCCAGTGTTATGAGGCTTATGGACCGATTCCGTCGCATAACAGACCAATGTTATGGCAAGACTATGTCATGAAGAACTTTCCATACAAATTCGTTCAAAATATCTCATGAGCCATGCGGTTTCTATGCAGTCAGGCGTTTTTCTCAGATTATCGGATAGAAACCTAACCTAGAAATAGCACATAGGGATCGTTCAAGTATTACGTAAGCAGATTTATGACAAAAATTA
>NW_020537324.1:51976492-52016419 GCF_003426905.1 Ctenocephalides felis | reverse complement strand
CGAATCATTAATATTTGAAAATATTTTTGTTCAAACAATTAACAATTTTTGTTTTCTAATGCGGTGAACATAATGTATGAGTGTGATTATTAAAATTAAGGTAATGAGATGTAATGCTGAATTTATGCTATAGGGATTGCATTGCTATAGGGATTGCATTGTTCTGATTGTTTTTTTATTAGTTTATGATTGTTCTCAATCAATAATACTTTTTATCAAATAATGAAATCAGCTATCAAACAATATTCTGTTGCTGTTTGATATACATTATGCATTGTGTGAGAGTATATTTGAATGTATACATACATATACAGTCAAAATAAAATCCTCTTTTATATCTTTATATATTTTAAAAATATATTATATGCCAGTCATATATAGTCGAACAAAAAGTAAATTTGTTAAGCCGCATTTTTGGGTATCCTTTTTCGTCCTTATCTGCTTATGTCCATAGCAACAGCATGCCTTTCCAGTATAAAAAGTTTCAGCATCAAATTCCGGCACAATGATAAATAAGATAAGTTAATATTGTATATAATAGGGTAAAGCGGACTGAAAGTATGGAAGCGGGAAAAAAAGGTCCACTACCCATATCTCAAAATCCAGTAGTGTTAAGAATTCTTTAACAATATCTGAAAGTACAGGGAAAATATCTAGCCATCATCTTGATTCTTACGATTTTACTATCGGGAGAAAAACGGCAATGTTTGAAAATCCATAACAGAAGTATTTTTTCGTTATTATTTTTTGGTTGTGAGCACTATTGCTTAAATAGCGAAGTCTTAATATAATTTTCAACTATACTTCATTTAATTGTTTTATAAACATGTATTGTAACATTAAAGCTTACACCTGAGTGAAGTTAAAGGGACCAACTGAACATTTACCCTGACAAAGGCGTGAAAAATAATAACTATTGGTGCATGGCATCGTGCCTTCAGGCAAGTTGCAGTAACTTCGCGTACCAAAAATAATATTATTGCCGCATAGAGGCAATTGAAGCGCGTAAGCACCGCGTCATAGTCTATCAGATAAACATTGATACAGAACCCATGAAAATGTAAACAAAATGTATACTTATTAAAAAATCTCTATAAAATATCAAATAATTTTATGTGCATATGTCTATTCATCATTTTTGCCACCAAATGGCACTATTTTCACTTTTTACACTCGACCATAGAAACTCCTAGACCTGCCTTTTCAAAAATTTAACCATTGCTTCATTTTGTCAACACAAGGAAGGTTTTTTGAGTTATTGAAATCGGACGCTCCGTTCTCTCAAAAACTGAGTTACCATTTTTGGCACTTTTTGCCCCTTTCTTCGAAAAGGCTAGACTTGACTTCTCCAAAAACTAATCAGAACGACTCTTCATTATTAGGGATTAAATGTTTTTTTTATTGAATTATTCAAATCGGTTATGCCGTATTATCGAATTTGTCGTCGAAAATTTGTATCAGAACACACACACAAGAACATACATAAACATATATCAATTTTTTCTAAGGTATGCCAAAATGTTCAGACACCTCTGAAACGTAAAAATATTTAAAAAAAATACTTTAAATTTTTCATAATTACTATAACCAACCCTACGGGAAGTTAAAAGCAGTTAATAAAGTAAATTAAGTTAAAAGAGACATTTTAATAAAAGTTAAATTAAATAAATAATTATTCCAACTCTGCTGATGAATATTTCTGACAAAAAACAGATCAAGGTTATTCACAGTGACTATTAAAAATGCACCTAAAGGATTTATTGTTTGCATTACTTGAATATTATAGCTGCTATTTTGTAATATTCATAAAAATTTAAACATTGGCCTGTATGCCCAATGGCCGTTTGCGAATATTAAAAAAAAAACAGCATAAACCAGAGCAAAGCTTAACCAGATAGTAATTTGTTTGATTTGTGATATAATTGGTTTAGTTTTTTAAATATAATTGCTCAAAGTCAAATTGAACTTTTGTGCCTTGCCGTATCCTACTAAATTTGTGAGAATCTAATCTAAGCGCTTTGAACTTTCTTATTTCATATATTTTCCTTGTAATTTTTTATGTATAATCCTACCTTACTTTACATTATTATGTTCTGCAATAGATTTTAATTAAACTTCGTTAACAACATGAAGCTGTTTTTGTCATAATGTATCTGTAAATAACGCCCCACTAATTTCGCTAAGACATGAAATAGCGAATTCATGAAGCCCAATAATACATTTCGCTGTCCTCTCATTTTCATTGGAGCCTTTGTGAGTAGCAGCGATAATTCCTCATTAGAATAATAAGCCGTTGAGGAAAGCGTGACAAAGTTTAAAATCATCTCATCCCAGAACAGTTTCATGCCTCGGGGGACCAGTAAATAAGACATGGATCAACTTTGTAAAAGGCAAGAGCTACCGTATAATAAAAGCATTATGGCTCGAGATGAATTATTGAGATATGATATTATATTAATTTACTATGACCTGCTCAAGTTAAAACTGTTGTAATAAAACCATACAATGAGGGCTTGTACTGCTTCATTTTAAATTGATGTTAACTGTGGTAGTCAACTGTACTGCGATTATTTGGACATAAAATTATTAAGGTCATTTGTATCTTTTTATATGCTTTGGATAAAATTATTCATTACTAGGCATTATTCTATTTTTATAGATTATATAGATATATATATACTAGTACTAGATGTAGTTAGTTCTGTCACAAAGGCAACGATCGGCTAAGCCGTTTCTTTGAAATTAGCACAAAAGTATAAAATTTTTTACGTCCACGTTTTAGCCCACAATATTGAATCGATTTTAAAAGTTCAAAAACTGTTCGTAAGATATTGGGAATTGCGTTGATTAGTTTTGGGTTACGATTCTCTGGGCCGTTTCTTTGTAATACATTTTTTTTATTTGATGATTTTGATGAAACTTTATATTATATAAGAATAGATTTCGTAGTCTGAAATAACGTACTGAAATATTACTGGCCTATGATAAACAGTTGAAGTATAAAAATGCATCAATGTTCAGAATTTGTTCTTGTGCTAGCGATTCTAATCAGAGGCTATGCCAAGCATCCGAAGTATACGTTTCGATGCCTAGGTAGCTACTGATTACAGTTGATGTTTTTGCTTAAATTATATACATATATATATATATATATATATATATATATAAATGAATTGTGTTAATTATACAAATGTTTAAAATTATAAATATTAGGTTGTCAAATATCTCCCTTCCGCTTTTTTGCTCTTGCTTTATAATACAAAAAAGCGGAAGGGAGATATTTGACGACCTTATAATATATGTATGTATATGTAAATTATTCTTGATTATATTCATAATTTATTTGCCAGAACTGAGGGAGAGTTAGCTATTACAAACATTATTGATTTGATTATTATTATGATAATAGATTTGATGATTATCATTACAATAATTATCATATCTATTGAATCGGATTTCATCGCTCATTGATTGATTAAATCATTCAATCGAAACTTATGAGAGTGAATATATAATTCAATGCGCTTTTACTAAACTAGTTTACTATACATGTGAAAGCGAATAATTTTCATTCAATATGTTTATTGACATTATGATATTAAAACGTTATAAATAGCTTTAGGAAGCCGGTAGTATAAAAAATGTCGTTTTAAGTTAATAATTAATGTAATATATTATATATCGAATAATTAACTCCCGTAGAATAAGATATAATACTCGCAGAAAATCGAAAATAAATTTTTATATAACTTTACGTTTAAAGACCTTCTGAATATTTTGGCATATCTTAGAAAAAATTGATGTATGTGTATGTAGTATATTTCAACTGATTTAGATTATTCAAAAATATTCGATTGCTATTGATGGAGAGATGTGCTGGTAAGTTTTTGGAAAACGCAGGTTCAGCTGTTTCAAAGACATGAGACCAAAAGTGCAAAAATGGCAATTTAGGTTTTGAGAGAATAACAGAGCGTCCGATTTGAATGATTCAAGAGGCATTTCTCATGTATTAACAAAATAGATAATTAATCAAAATTTTGAGAAAGGCAAATTCAGCGGTTTTGAAGTTTTTAAATTTAAAAAAAAATCCGTTTTTTGGCAGGTACAAATGATCATTAGACATCTGCATATCAAATTATCAGATATTTTACGGAGATTTTAATAATAAGTATAATCTTTGTTACTATTTCTATGGATTCCATATCAATATATAAAATTTTTAAAGGTAACTTATTTAGTTCTGTCTGTGTGTCTTTTATGTCCTTGACATTATTGATTGTATAATTCAAACCGACTTGAACGGATTTCAAAACTTGCAGAAAATTTGAATTTTATAAAAAAATTATAATTTTTTTAAATCGTGAATCAAGAAATGAAAAGATACAGCAATTTCCCTAAAGGCATGATGCACTACTACAGCCATGTTAGAACGCGTGTTAGAACGCTTTAGACGATGCTTTATTATATCTATTTTAACATATTTTTTAACATTTTCATCAACTGATAAACTTAAGGACACCAAACTCTAAAAGTAATTCTATGAGCTGAAGTTTTTAAAGAAATGTTTGATTCGATCTCCACCGTAGTTATAGTTGCAGCATCTTCCAAAAAATAATTTCCAATGTAACTAAATGACGCGTGAAAATCAAGTATCTTTATATCATTCTGCCTTATCTAAAAATATAAGTTTAACCTTGTCTCGTACGAGAAAATTTCGTTCACTTCATATAGTATCGATACTTCTCGAGACGCATAACTGCACCCAAAAGCCAACAAGTCATTAGGCGCTTAATCGCCACGTCTTACATAGAACCTCACCAGGCGAACCGAACTAAGTCACACGATTAACTTCGACGAAGTAATTCCATTGAAATATTGCATAATGGAAATCTATTGAAAATAATTAACCGCGGAACGATTAAAACTTTGCCCGTAGATTGAAGCCGTTGCCCCCATCTTCGTCTATAGGTCCGAAGTTCTCCTTTTAGAGAGAGCTCTAGTAAATTTTTTCTATGGATTATTTGATACCGAGAATGAAAAATCTCATTTTCAGATACTGTTTATTTACGTACATAGTTTTATTTACAAGTCATAACTCTAAAATATTCACTTACTTTTTCACTTCAGAGTTTCTTCATCAAAGTAAGTTTACTCAGCATTACCCAAAAAACTAATAGATTTAAACTTATTTTACTCGATTTGCATATTTCAACAAATCACAATATATGAAGTTTTTAAAACTAGGTCAACTCTTTCGCTACGAGTGTCGTCTATGGACGACATCCACTCCACTACAACACGTTCATAGACGACATCCGCATTACTGAGTTATTCTGTCAACTATTGAGAATTCGAGTCCTTTATTGTAATTTTTAGTTAATAAGAAGCGTAATTTTTATATTGATAACGTTAAAAATATCTTAAAATATATTACTGTGCTTGGTCCGTTCAGTATCAAGTAGATTTTTATTCTTCTCTTTTTAAAATTCTTAATAAAACGGTGACTAGTAAAATTACTTCCTCCCAAATCAGACGAATCGGAATGGTGCAGTTCCAAAGTTTATATTTGAATGCAAACTTTATTTCTAAAATATATAGCGACATTTATTGATGATTATATGTGACATTACTAATGATTTTACTTGTAAAATGATTTGATAAAACAAAAATAGTTGAATTGAATAAAAGCAGTTCATGAGTTTATATTTTTGAGCACTTCTTTATTTCTTAAATATATATATTGTGATATTTACTAAATGGTATCACTTACTTGTAAATTACTTTGAGAATAACTACGCTCTACCAAAGCAATTCATTTAGTTGCTTTTCAACTGTTTATTTTTTTAATTTAAGGGAATGTACATGCTACATCAGTGTATTCAATGCTGTGTATATAGGCTGTTTTTAAAGAACTAAGTAACTCATCAAAAATGATTCATACTTCAGTAGTTTTCACAGTCTGAACTACTATATTACAATTGAATCCTTCACAAGATACCACTACAAAAATTCTTGAATGAATATTGAACATATAGTTATAATCTTTCACACTGAACTAGAGATAATATCTTTTTCTTCTCATAATTAATTCCAAGTATTGTTAAATCTTCAAAACTATGCAGTAACTAATTCTCGTAAATCATTTTCTCTCTATATGTGCTATTACGTTTCGAACTAGGAAGTAATTTGCTTGAGTTTGGAGTGACACAATTTCAGAATGTTGTAATAACTAGGATTTACCCACAGAATTTGAATATATAATAATTCAAAATTTGATTGGCTACTTTATATTTACATAAAACCAATTCAGTAATGATTTATTTCATTGCTTACATCATAGTTCTTTTTTAACAAAATCATCATTACTTTTTCGAGTTGCATTTTTTATAAAACTTTATAAATGTAGGCAATGTCCAAGATAAATTTTAACAGAATGAATATTTTTGGCATGAATATTTTATTTCGATATTTTAAATATTTAGGATTCACCTTCAGAATAGATTGAAATAATGTAAAAGTAATATTTCAAAGTTATAATTGTAAAGGATGCATGCAGTCTATTGATTTGCTTATCATTGTGATTTTTCTATTATATATACTTATTACTTTAAGGAACATCAATTTGTTTTTATCGTTATTACCAATTACTTTTATTTATACTAAATATCATTCTATAACAATTTTTTTAGATAAAAAGTGATAGCCTTCACGCTACCATCAAGCAACTGAATAAATTATTATAAATTTTCATTCTTAGCACCATTCTTGAAAAAATATACATATTTTGAGCAGTTGATTTCAAAAAGTTTTAATTTTTCTATTGAAGTAAGATATTTTTTTTTAATTTTTCCGTTATTTGTATTGGGTACGAGACATATATTTTTCAATATACTTCTTAACGCCGAATTTGAATCTGAAATCAAAATTCGGGGTAAAAATACAAAAAAAAAAACAAAAATAAAACAAATTTATTACAAAATTTCCGATCTAGCAATTAAAATATTATATCTGCCGTTTTATGGCTCTTCTTGCTTCAAATGAACATAAATTCATGGAAAACATTTTTTTTTGCTTTTTTTCATATTTATAGAGTTTCTTTTTATAGAAGGAGAATCCAGTAGCAATCTGCAAATATATCTATTCTCTATTGCCCCTGGGTAATTTTCAAATATGTTAGCAGTTACTTGAAAATATGTTTGCAAATTGCTGCTGGATTCTGCAAAAGGAAACGCAACGATTGAAAAAGCGTTGCAGAATTATGTTATAAAGGTAAATTAAGGAAAAAAGGGCCATGGAACAACAAAAATTATAAAATTTTAATTATCATGCAGTTACTAGATAGATTTTCTGTTATTTTTTTAAATTTTTCTTTGTTTCTTTTTTGCAATTTGATCTTCAATTTGGCCCATATGTATGTGTTCAATATTGAAAAGTAAATTGGAAAGCTCATGTCACACGCTCAATACCAACAACTTTTTTTTTATTTAGTAGACTTGTGTTATTTTTGACAGTTCTAGGTTTAACAATTGTAAAGCATTAGTATCTTCATTAAAAATATTTTTTATTTAACTATATTTATGTAAATTCCATTTCTTCAAATAGACAATGGTACTGAAAATGGTACAATACTTTAGGATATATGCGATAGTTATGGTTTCAAATATAGACAATTCTACTTTTACCATTTCATTCTACTCTCTCCTGATCAACAATTATTTACAACTATTTAAAATTTCATGCCAACTCTAGAGTTGAGCATTAAAACGTTACCGCGAAATGGCAGAAATTTCATTCAGCTCTGTTCCCATTCCCTCTATAATTCTGCTGCTCCGGCATCGAGCGATGCGCATCAACCGTGAGCTATCCATCAAGGCCCGCGCTCCGCTGAAAGCGCTTCCCGGTAGTCGGGGAAGAGGATAATCGCGTTTCGGCAATTCCGAGGGTATAATTGTTATTTCTGGCTGATAGTGAAATATCCGTGTCACCTCAGAACAAATCGCATACACGAGTCGGTTGCGTAGTTTGTGTGGATTTTCATATTATCAAGTCGATTTAATCCAAGTTGATTCACATTTTATAGATTGGATATTATTGCAGGTGCTGCATTTTAAATAATCAAAGGAAATTTACACAATATTGTAAAAATTGTAATCGTCCAAAAATCTAAATTGAAATTTTTTGCATATCTTTACGTTTCGGGCCAGCGGTGGCGAAATCGGTTAGAGCGTGGGCTAGCACCAACTAGACCTAGGTTCGCTGCTTCGATTCCCGCTACCGCCAAGTCTGACATCAGGCAACTTTGATGTCAAATATCCACTTGGGGTTATAGATCACAATATAATTACAAGTGGAAATCGTCCTTCGTGGACATAGTTGAATCATACAATCATATGCACACTATTAGACATAAGAGCTAATATACAAAAACCCCACACATAGGAGAAGGATGAACCGATGGGTTGCTTCTCATATCAATACCTTAGGTCATAAGTCATACACAAAAACAGCTTATAGAACAATAATAAAAAGTTCTGATTGCTGTGGAAACAATAAAAAAAAATATCTTTACGTTTCAAAGTTCTCTAAGCATTTTGGCATGCCTTAAAAAAATGAATATATATATATATATATATATATATATATATATATATGTGGATGTTTTCATCCAAGATATCGGATGCACTGCTCAACCGATTTGAAACGCGTTCTATTCCTACATACAAGGATTAGTACTGATTAGTTTTTAGGACAGGCAGGTCCAGCCGTTTCCGAGTTACAAAGTAAAGAGAACAAGGCATTTAAAAACATCGATTTAAATAGATCGATTTGTTATAATTAGAAAACTTGGTGATTCGTTTTTGGCAAAGACAGGCACAGCTGTTGCAGAAATAAGGAGCTAGAATTGTAAATGAATAGCAGTTTTTGTAAGAACCAAGTATCCGAATCGAATGATTCAAAAAATATTTTGCTTGTGAAGAAACTATTAGTTTTGGAGAAGCCACTTTTTACTTCAAAATTTCAATCTTTTTTTTAACTTCCCGAATGAGAAAATGTTTCCCTAAAAAATCCCAATCGCTAAATTTATGTTTTCTCGACATTTCAAGCCATTCTAAATCAAATTCGTTGTGTGTGTATATGAGAACAGTTTTTTTTTACCTCAAATCGACGATTTTTTTAAAAACGGCTGAAACAAATTAAAAAATTTGAAAGCCATTCGATGTATCTTGATGAGGACTACATAAGTTTTGCGCGACGATCGGCCGTGCCGTTTCTTCGTGAATCGCAGAAACGTGACAAAATTGTTGTTTACCTTTTAGCCCGCAATTTCGAATCAATTTTAAAAATTCAAAAATCGTTCGAAAGATACAGATTGAGAATTGTACTGATTAGTTTTGATAATGATTTCCCCGCACAATTCCTTGTAATTAACTGTTGAAAAATATTTTTTCGACGATTTTCATGAAATTTTTTTTGGCGATAGATACCATGGTCTTCTAGATCATACTAATCTACGCGAGATCTGTAATGTAACTAAAATTGTAAAAACAAAAATGTTTAAAAGGGTAATTAGTTAATTTTTAGTAATGTTAAAAATGCGCAAAGAAATGTGTGCAGAATATTTTGTCTTACACCTTTAGTTCTTAAGTTTGAATAACAATTGCTATACAACAATCTTCAGCAACACATCTTTGCCGTAAATCTATATTATGTTTAGATGTGCGAATTAGGCTCTATCAGTATGATTTGAATTATTAACATAGTTTTCGCATTTTATTTTAAATGTACTTCTATTTTTCGTAATTCGATAGATTTTTCAAACTGAATCTATTATAAGAATCTATAATTGAATAGAAACGAAAACGGATAATGAATGCTTTCCAGAAGACACTCAAGATTGATTTTAGTTGGTCGCACTTGAGATCGCTTGGGACCAAACCCAGATGTTTCGGGTCATCCTGCGTTGAAGTCGAAGGGATGTGCTAATTAATTGACGACACTTAAAGCAATCTCTTGAGCGGGTTAGGGTCACAAGAAATAATATTGTTCTCTTACATCCAGGTTTACCGCCACTTGAACGTTGTGGGTTATCCATTTTTAACAGGGCGGAGAGGATAATATCTTTTGTTTGAATAATGAGATCGAGATAATCCGCGTTCAGTAGAATGATTACGGTTATTTTGATGAAGCCATGATATTTCTACAAAACTTTTATATTTAATTTTTATCTGTATTGTTACTTTTGAATAAAATTCAACCTGTTTATTATATAGCATAGAATTATGTTTTATGCAAGCGCAATGAAAAGTTAGAATCACTATTATTTAGATTTTTTCTCATTTTAGTTTGGTAATTGGCATCAAGATTCAGTAGTAACTTTTTACCCCAACCACACGTAAGCTTTTCGACAAGTTTTATAAATCAAACTGTTGTATCTATCACAAAAATAGCAATGAATAGGTACTATAAAACAATCGAATAACGTTTATTTAAAAATTATATTATGGTATCGTGAACTTAACAACATTGCACAAAACCAAAAAAAAAAACAATGAAATCTAGCCGATTATCTCGTGATGAAACGGCTGTTTGCTTTATGGTTAAAAAAATACCATACTTTACTTGTTTTTGAAATAATATTGGTGTAACCTTTTACCAGCAAACCTTTAGTACCCCACTCTACTCTATATATTTATTTGTTTTATATTAAAAATATTGATTACCATTGTAAGTTGTCATAATGGTAAAATTATTGTAATCACGCTATTACCATCGTGAATCAAGAATTACTAATACAATTCTTGAACTTCATTATTTCAGTATGTTTTATAATAATTTGTCTTTAGTTCAGTTTCATATAATTATAAATCATTATAAAACATGCTGCTCATTTTATTACAAACTCATGTTCTCATCATATACAAACATTTATGTATTTTTTACACATAATATTCAGCGTTAATAATTTTCTGAATAAAATCATCAAAACGTAATATACATTGCAGTTCATACTTCAATCTACGTATTGTAGGGAAGACTGGGTTGGGTGGTGCCACTTTTTTTGATTAGCATTAATTTTGTTGATTTATGAGTTAGCTATAAGTAAAGCAAATTAAATGCTAGTTTTGACATCTGTTTACGAGTAAATACTAAAGTACTATCGTTAAATTACAAACTAAAATACTGTCCTTACATTGCAATTTGATTACACATAAAATCAAGCCTTACTGAAAATGTTCATTGACACGACCGTCCACACCTGAGGAGGACGGTTGTGACAGACATGAAAATAGGTCAAAAAACATAGCTAAAACATAACACGACACAACATAATCATTTAAACAAAGGTTATACATATAACAAAATAATAATTTTATACCAAAAATCTATGTGAAATCTTTTATTTTCTTGCATTGATTTTTTTTTCTTTAGTGTTTTATCTTATAAGTTTAGTTAGATTTTTCTTTATCTAATTGCTGGTATTTATTTAACCACTAATGCTCAACTTACAATAAAACAACAAGCAGAGTGATCAGTTGTTATTAATACAAATCTAACAAACAAAAATATTTTTGGTTATTTAAAAGCAATTCGACCACAGATCATGTTAGTGCAGGGCGCTGACTCTATTTAATAATGTAAAATGTAAATGTTCGAACAAACATACTTCATTTTTAACTTCCCGTAGGGCAAGTTATAGTAATCGCAAAAAAATCGAAAATGAAAATTTTTGCATTTCTCGACGTTTCAAAGGTTTCTGAATATTTTGGCATACCTTAGAAAAAATGGATGTATGTGTGTGTGTGTGTGTGTGTGTGTGTGTATGTATGTATGTATGTATGTATGTATGTATGTATGTATGTATGTATGTGTGTGTATGTATGTGCGGATACAAATTTTCGTCGACGATTTCGGGAACACGGATCAACCGATTTGAATAATTCAAAAAACATTCGATTCGTATTGATAAGGAGACGTGCTGATTAGTTTTTGGCGAAGGCAGGTCTAGCCGTTCCAAAGATACGGGGCAAAAAGTGCCGAAAACGGTAACTCAGTTTTTAAGAGAACGGAGCGTCCGATTTGAATAATTCAAAAAACATTTCACTTGTATTGACAAGATTAAGAATCGATAACATTTTCATGAAGGTAGGTCTAGCGGTTTCGGAGATATGGAGGAAGAAGTAAAAAAATGAGCCATTTGGCGGTCAAAAATGATCATTAGACATATGCACATCAAATTATCAGATATTTTATAGAGATTTTATCAATAAGTATACATTTTGTTAACATTCCTATGGGTTCCGTACCAATGCTTATGCGTTAGACGGCGACGCGGGGCTTACGCGCTTTATATTTTGTCCCTATGCAGTTAAAGCAGTACGATTGCTTTGAAAAGAAAGTTCAGATCTTCCACAATATGTCAAAATAAAGAAAAAAAAATTTTTTTTCAAAAAAAAAAAATTAAATTTTTTTTTTTTAAAAAAATTTTTTTTTCAAAAAAAATTAATTTTTTGTCCAATCTATAGTTTCTCAAAAATCTTATTTTTTCAAAGTAATTTTTTTTCAAAAATAATCATTTTTAAAAAAATAATAATTTTTGATACGGGAAGTTCCAGCAATTTGCCTTAAGGCACGATGCCTTAATTGCCTTAAGACAGAATTCCACTTACAGCTAGTTCTCCCTTTCGACCCTGTCTGAAAATCAGTATAATTTAGCTGTTAAGACGGCCTAACGGTTACGGTTAACGTAACCTGGCTCAACCATATCCAGTCTCTACTATATATTGTACCTTAACTTTACGATATTGAAAACAGCATAAATCTTTAAATTATGATAATTTATTCATTATATTATATCTACGAAGTTAAAACTTCGTTACGATGTTATAAAAATTGTGCATGCTATTAGTGAGATCACTAGCGCATCTACTTCGCAACTTCGCAGATTTATAGCTTTACGTAGTGAATAAATTAATTTGCAGGAAACGTATACTTGGCTGTAAAAATTACTTATTTGTATAGTACAGGGAAACTGTGAAATGAATATGCTTATATCGTGTCATTTTTAATCTAATTTATTAGTAGCATATTGAAATACTGTTTTTAAATTAAAAATAATAAAGTGAAATAAACTCGCATATAGAAATGAATCGCTAAATGTGTTGGTAAGCGCATAACTCAACAACGCTTGGACCAATTTGGCCAATTCTTTTTTTAAAATGTTTGTTGAAGTCCAAGAATGCTTCTTACGGCAAGAAAAAATCGAATCATTGTCGGTTTTCTAACTAAAACGTAGAATCAATTTGAGCTTTAATTTTTTTATAATTCGTAAATAAATAAGGTGAATTAGAGAATTTATAAAGGTAAACTGGTGAACAGGTAAATTGAAGGATTTGTAAAATGGTAAAGAGGAGAACTGGTAGATAGACGAATATGTAGGTATGTGTACAGTAAATAACAGGTTGACAGGTTAATTGCAATTAACCCGAGTTTTATGATGGTAGACATGTAGAACGGGATGACAGATAAATTGGAAAGCAGGTAAATTGATTGACACGTAAAATGGTATATTAATAAACAGGTCGATAGGTAAATAGGTAAATTGGTAAGCCGGTAAAATGGTAGATTGATTAACAAGTTGATAGGTAAATTCGTAGACAAATTATTGAATAGGTAAATTGTTGAACAGATAGCAGTAACGTTAAACTAAATGTAATAAATACACATCTTTGTTAAACTTTTTAATTTAAACTAAATCTTGATATTATTTGTTTGTAGATAAAAAATTCCAATGTTTTTGGAAGCACGTTCGGCATTATGTTCAATTCCCAATCATAGAAACTTAATTTATGTGATAATTTTTAACATAAACTGTTCTTATCTTTCTGAAAAAAAGTATATTTTATGCCGATTTATAAATCGGACTTCAGAAGTGAAAAAAGTTTGCGTGTGTATGTGCCTCTGAGCAAAAATTTGACCTTTTATCGAATTATTCTCATGATTTCAAAAAAATTAGTCATTTTATTAAAATCGTTTCGTATTGATTAATTCAGTTTGAAAATTTTCAGGGCCATTTTATCATATTTAAATGTTGATGGTTTATAACTATTTGTTCAACCTTTAAATAGTAATATGCTTAAACAAGCAGATCTACAAAAAGTGCATTAATTATAAAGATTTTGAAAATGAGTCATGCTTTCAGGACATACCCCATGTAATTTCCATTCTGTATCTTTACTGATCGCCGTTGACGATATCTTAACATATTACATTTTTAGAACATAAAGCAGAATAAAATGTATTAAATAAATCAAAGTTAATGAATGCAATTACAATTATTTTTTTTGTTTGAAAAACATCAATTGAAAAACATTTATTAGATTAAACACATTTCTCAAACTCAAAATAAAAACCGGGACACAGTCTATATTTGTATTAGTTACTAAGAAATTAACAAAAAGCTATGAATTTGATTCATATATATATATATATATATATATATATATATACTAGCAAACCCGACGAACTCCGTTTAGCCACCAGATAGTTTCATGAGAAGTTGAAGAAATTTTTTGTTCATTTTATATTTGAAAAGGAAATATTTGATTTTATCATACAACAGTAATGAATTTATTTCAATTACAAAAATGAAGTGTTTTTAAGTTGAACTTCTCTAAGTAAATGAAAGTGAATCCGCAAATTATCCGTTTCATTGAAGTGCTCTTTGGTAAACTACATTTTTCTTTTTGGTCTGACGTTAACACAAACAAAGCGAATGGTTTTCCAACTCTTGAAAAGGCAACGTATAACTGCCCATGTGAAAAACAATGATTTTCTAAATAATCTATTTGAAATTTATCCCGCAAACACTAAGCGATTGGCCTTGCGACTTGTTATTGCGAACGCAAGGCGAACTGGGAATTGCAATCGTTTGAAGTCAAACGGAAAACCAGTCAGAATCATTGGTATGTCACCAAATCGCCAGCATTTGGTTGAATGGTGAAATTCAGGGCGTGTACCTTATATATCAGAATATTCCAATTCAATTTAAATGAAACCTGTTCAAGATTAATTAATTAATTAATTAAGCACTTGCAATGACTTAATATGTACCAAGAATAATTATATGAATGGCATGCTTTGCAGTGGGTAAACCGTCCATTCAATTTGTGTTAGCTGTCTTTTTTTCACATATATATCACACACTTCTACATTCACACTTATTTTTGGTACTAAAAATTTTATAGAAATATTTTTATGGGCTCTTAACGTTTGAAGTTAGTATAGGTATAGGTAACATATTCGGCAGAAAAATAGACTTTAATAAACATCTTAAAGTGGCGAGCATAGCTCACTTAGTAGCGTGTTCGATTCACACCACAAGGATTTTTGGATCGAAACCTGTCAATGACCAAGGATTTAAAAAAATATATATGTAAAGTTAGTTTGAAATAAAATAAAATTGTATTTGTTAAGTAGAAATTGAATTAAAATCAAGAAAAAATAAGGATTACAGAATTGTATTAACTAAATTGTATTAAGAGTAAGAAGAAAAATATTAGAATTTGCTGACATAAATATTAAAAGAAGAATGAAGAAAAAAAATGGAATACAGATAGAAGTTGAATAGGATTAGAAATTTGATATGAAAAAGATAGAATTGAAGAAAAATAAGAAGAATAAAAATTAAGAATAATATAGAATAGGATATATTATATAAGTTGAATATGTATTGAATGAGTATATATACAAAGTATCAAAGTTTCTGCATAATGACATTATAAATCACATCTTACTGATTGACTTAAAGGATAACTTCAGTATCGATATCAGGTAGCATATTGTATAATATACCGCACATTATAATTGCGTTCATAATTCATACTTACCTGTGGGAAAAAGTGAAGTCGAGTCGAGTTCAAGTTCGGGCCTACCGCACCCGGCAATGCGGTAAAAGGCTGTAAGAATTATGACTTATTAAAAGCGCGGACCGCAGAATTAATCCTGTTCGTTTTTGGCAAGCAACCTCTCGAGTTGCGGGCAAATGAAAATGTTAAATCCGGCAAAGAGCGCCGGTGAAAGGCTTCAGAAAATACGGAATGCTCTTCGATACAAAAGCTTTTATCACGGTCGTTTATGTCTTCGCAATTCCAGCCGTGGGGATTTATGTTGGCGAAATAATGATAACAGCAATCACGATTGCATAATTTAGTACAACGATTTAGTGAGATGATTTATGAATAATGTATTCGGATTGTTTCTGGGCAAGGGTGCTCGTTGTGAACAGTCATTAGACAATTGTTATGAATAATACCCTTGAGTGGATCCCTATTGCGTAATGTGCGGAAGATGTTGTGAGCCATGAAAATATATGAAGGAGATTTCACGCTAGATGAAGATGTATGCATCTATATAATTTCTGCTGCTGTTATATAAATTGTACGATGATAAGAAATTGAGTTTCGTTGAAAATTAATTATTTTGGATGTGTATTCAATTATGCTGATAAAACAATAATTTAAATCATAATGCAAATTTAATATTATTGGTATAAAAAAACATTTTCCGGTTTTGTTGGCCTATGTTTGATATTTCATCGTTTCTTGTTGAATCCGTCTCAGAAAAAAAAACTTGCAAATCATAATACAGTATGTATTGTTCATAGATTTTTTGGAACATGCAATTATAATTTGAAATAACTTACAATAACCACTTGCTTGAAAACACATAACAAAATACTATTTTTCGACTAGAATTCAAATGTCACTGTAGTGACAGTCATCATAAGAGCTATGCCGGTTTTGAGATACTTTTACATTTACATGATTTGTAGACCTTATACTACATGGGCTGCTAGTTCTCATATGCTTTCCATTTCATAAAGTGTCAAAATAGAAGAGGACTGTGACGTCACTCGGTGAACGAGCGTTGCCGACAATCATGTACACTCTTGATTGATTTAATGTCATATCATATGTCACATGCTTAACCTAAAAGTACATATTCTATGTTCAATTAGCCTGAACGAAAATCCATATCATTACATATCCGATCATATATTATACATCATAATAGTTAATATAATTTAAATATTTTCTGTGATAGTTTTAGTTCAATGATAAAATAACGATTGTGTAGACTCAATATTGTAAGAAATTATTTTAATAATGTTTCTCATGTGAAATAAATAGGCATAAAATCAAATATACTGACCAGATTACAGTATATTAATGCAAAAATTTTGCAATATTTTCACTGATAAGTTAATTTATATTATTAGTTAACATTTTGAAGATGACCTATAATATTCATGAGTTTTGTGATTGTTAACATGATAATAATGTGTAGCGTTACATACATCTGATAATTAAAGTCGTTATAAACCATTTTGATGTTCATACTTCCCGTAGGGCAAGTTATAGTAATCGCAAAAAAATCGAAAATGAAAATTTTAATATATCCTTACGTTTCAAAACCTTCTGAACATTTTGGTATACCTTAGAAAAAATAGATATATGTGTGTGTCCGTGTATGTATGTGTGTGCGGATACAAATTTTCGTCGATTTCGGGAACACGGATGAAGCGATTTGATTTGAATTCAAAAAACATTCGATTCATGTTGACGTGCTGATTAGTTTTTGGCGAAGATATTGGGCAAAAAGTGCCAAAAACGATAACTCAGTTTTTAAGAGAACGGAGCGTCCGATTTGAATAAATCAAAAAACATTTTACTTGTTAACAAGATGAAAAACTGATCAAATTTTTATCCTATTACATTCCTATGGGTTCTGTACCAATGTTTATCCGTTAGACGGCAACGCGGCGCTTACGCGCTTCGATATTTTGTCTCTATGCAGTCAAAGCAGTTCGATTGCTTTGAAAAAAAGTTCAAAATTTATTTATTTATTTTATTTTTTTATTTAATAATATATATACATTATTTTTATGTTTCAGACAGACAGAAATTAGACCACAATATAATAAAGTTATAACATTGGATTCATGCTATTTTGAGAGAAATACATTAATAAGCGTTTATTTTTTATTACGTTTATTATATTAAATTGTATGTTGTATTTTATCAACTATCATAAAAATATGCAATGATATAGGTATGATCAAAATTATTTTCGGACAAAAATTAATATCGCTAAATGACTTCAATTGGCAAACATTAGTATCAATTTTCTCATTATCACGAAATACGTCCAACAACCGCCTACATGTATGACTTAGAGTAATAAAATGTGATTTTGTGTAGGCTTGTAATGAAATACACCAGATGTTCCGACGAATGGTTAGCACATGACCTTAGGTCGTGAGTGTGATCATCTACCTAACCCTAGACTTGAATTCTGCACGTATTCTTATATCAAGAGACTGTAATCAAGATGATATAGCTCAGTGAAGTCCAAGATTAATTAGATACCAAGCAGGAATAATAATTTACTTTGCTTGAACTATGTATAGTAATGTATCACGGGGATGTAGAAATATTCGGTTATGAGCTAGGAAGCGATTCATTGGATATGTGATAGCAGAGAACTAGGATTTGCCATGTGAATAATGTGAATTTGATTTTTTTTAAAGTCAAAGTGAAAACTGTACCAAAACTGAAATCAAATATTCTCGGTTTCGATGAGTTGTGAGAAGTTTAGCTTTTAAAAGCAATTGTGATTTCACATATTATTCGTATATCATAGACAAAATATAAGAGCTTAAGACTTAGATGATGACCATCATATATGTTCACATGAAAAGTAGCTAAACAAAACTCGATCAAGCGTAGTTAGAATGAAGAAATTGCTAAGAATTATAAGAACTGTAAATTGCCAAGTTGAAATTATATATTTCAAGTATGAGTTTCAGAATTTCAGCTAGAGTTTTAAAATTCTAATAATTTTCAATATCTAAAAAGTTTTTTTTTTTTAATTTTGGAAAAATCTTCCTTTCATGAAAACTAATCGTTTCTTCACAAGAAAAATGTTTTCTGAATCATTCAAATACGATGCTTTCTTGTCTCAAAAACTGCAATTTTTTAACACTTTTAGCTTTTTATCCATGAAACGGCTGGGCCTGTCTTTTCTCAAAACTAATCAGAACGTCTTCTCATCATTACGTTTGTTTCCTCGATGTTTTTTGAATCATTCAAATCGGATGCTCTGTTCTCTTAAAACCTTTATTTCCATTTTCTGCCCTCTTTTTTCGCATTTTGGAAACGGCTAAGAACTAATCAGCACGTCTCCCAATCAATAGGAATCGATTGCTTTTGATTATTATTTTATTCATAGAACAAATAATTTTCTTAATAAAGTTGATGATTTTAAATTTGCAATCATATATCGAAATTAATTTTATTTTATAGTATTACTTTCTTATAATAAGTAATTTTATATTTTCTGATTGCTATTTCATTATTGTAAACAAACAATAAGTAAAAGGATTTGTATCATAAAGACATTAAAACTGTTGGAATTATTATATCTTTTTATCTAAGTTATTACTTATTGGATAAGTATCAAGCCGCTAAGAGAATGTTTAAAAAATGATTTTTTGTCATTTTTTAATATATCATTAATATGTAATAAATTTGTAAATTTTGTAAGACTCAAAGAATTCTGCAATTAACATATTTTAGTTTGTACCATCAAAATGATTATGATTTTTTTAAATATGTTCATTTCGTAAATTGCGATAAATATTTTACTAACTACCGTAATCTTTTTTTAGAAATTGCTCTATATAAAGGTGATTGTCTTAATTGTCAAACTACAGATTAAGTCGAGCTTTTCAACCCATTCACAAAATTTAATATACTGTTAGTAAACTGCATGATATAAATTGCAAATATGTTTATCCGTGGTACGCATAGTTTTCTGTTTGCCTAAGGCGATAGTAATTAATTCAGATTGGATTTGGAATTTCTAAGAGATAATATATTACTACCGCAACATGTCAAAATGAAGAGCGTTATATACCTATAGTACCTCTCTTAAGAGAGCATATGGTTTTGAATCTAATTTTCAAAGCATAAAGTTATAATTGTATATATATATATTTATATATATATATATATATATATATATACATTAATATGACCTATATTTCAAACTATTCGTATTATACATTTGCGTGTATCACATTCCTCTATGTATTAGGAACTAAATCAAGTAAAACTTGGACTCTGAGTTTAATTTTGTAATGTTTAAAGCAACCAAATATTGGGAAACAGTTCGGCCAGTATTTACATCTATTTTTGATAATAGATATACTAATAAAATATGAAAAACTACTAAAATTTCTCACATAAAAAATTAATTTATTCGTTTTTCCTTCGCTCACTCAATAAAACTTACCAACAGCAAACTTTTTATTTGTATTACTAATACTTCATTCTCTGTAATAGTTATCACTTTTTTATGCAGTCAACCAACCAGTCGTTTTATTTGCAAACATAATTCTACCTATTTTTTCAAAAAAAAGCCGATGTCCTACTGTTTGATATCATTTACTTATCATTGAAACCTTTTAACCGCCTACCTACAAGATATTGTGGTTTATGATAGAATTGTACAAATAATACTCAACAAATTCGTGTTACAGTTTTATCTGAACTTATGACTACTTTTTGGAATAAAAACTATTAATTATTTTTTATTCCTTCAAATTATTTAATATGTATTTAATTCAATTAATAATAATTAGTTATTTGAATGTTAATTAGTTGCTGAAAAAATAATAACATATAAATAATTTTAAGTTTAATATGACAAACTTCTGTAAATACATGAACATAATATTACATTCAATATCATAGAAGAAAGGCTGATACATTAGGAGATTTCAGGTGTTATAAATGTTTAACTGCTATTTTCAAATTTATCGATCTACTCACTGCAATATCTTATATTTAATTTATTTATAGCAACATTTAAATTGTATTAAATGTAGTTTAGGCTTTTCTAATTTTGTACAGTATTTTGAGCCATGTTACTGAAAATCTTGTAGTGATAACTTTTCTCTTAATAAGGGGTAATTTCGAAGGTTGCGTTGAAACAATTTTTTGATAGGTCACCTGAATTAGATGAAATGGAGCTGTTTTTTACATGTCATTACATCGCTCCCATCATCAGGTAATAAAACCTTTTGATTTTTTTGCGCTTGACTTAATTATGGCAAAATATGAGACAACGGCAAATAGTTATCAAAAATTTAATTTGAATATTTTTAATTTTATATTTTTACTAAATTCTTAACATTCGTAATTCATGAATTCAAAACTCGAAATCCGGCCTAGCCGAAACATCTACATTACAGAATGGCTTTAATCGAAATGGTTTCTGAAATGAATGATTTATCATTCAGTCGATAATAAAAATAGCCGTTAAATGTTGCAGATCTTTATAATTTCGGAAAATTATTATAAGCACAAAAAGTTGTGATTATGCCAATAACTTTCACACAAATTTTTAATGTGTGCACTGAGCGACTCAATTACGAAACAAAAAATTTATGTAATAATCACATTTATAAATCAACCGATACATTTACGAATGTAAGATACCTTCTTACTATATATATATATATATATATATATATATATATATATATATATATATATATATATATATAATGTATACTTATATATAAAAATGAATCGCAAAATGTGTTGGTAAGCGCATAACTCAACAATGCCTGGACCAATTTGGCCAATTCTTATTTCGAAATGTTCATTGGAGTCCAAGGATGATTCTTATGGCGAGAAAAAATTGAATAATTGCCGGGAAAACCTTAAAAATAGCTCTTTTCTTTTACACATACAAACTTTTTCTAACTAAAACGTAGAATCAATTTGAGTCTTAATTTTTTATAATGCGTAAATAAACAAAGTGAATTAGAGAATTTATAAAGGTAAACTAATGGACAGGTAAATTGGAGGATATGTAAAGTGCTCGAAAGAAGAATTGGTAGATCGACAAATATGTAGACAAATACACAGGTTGACAGGTTAATTGGTAGACATGTAGAACGGGATGACAGGTAAATTTGTAGGCCGGTAAAATGGTAGATTGATAAACAGGTTGAAAGCTAAATTAGTAGGCAAATTGTTGAACAAGTAAATTGTTCAGCAGGTAAATTATTGAACAGGTTAATTGGTGGACATTTAGAACGGGATGGCAGGTAAATTGGAAAGCAGGTAAATTGGTTGACAGGTAAAATGGTGTATTGATATACAGGTTGCTAGGTAAATTGGTAGACAGATGAATTGATAGACAGGCGAATTGGCAGACAAGTAAATTAGTGAAAAGGTAATTTGTTGGATAGCAGGTAAATTGGAGGATATGTAAAATGGCGGACACAACTGATAGATAGACAAATAACAAGACGGATAAACAGGTTGACAGGTAAATTGGTTGACATGTGAAACGGGTTGATAGGTAAATCGGTAAGCCGGTAAAATGATAGATTGATTAAGTTGATAAGTAAGTCCGTAGACAAATTGTTGAATAGGTAAATTGTTGAACAGATAGTAGTAACGTTAAACAAAATGTAACAAAAACACATCTTTGTTCAACTTTTTAATTTAAACTAAATCACGGCAAAGCGTGAACGGGTACACCTAGTTTACGAATACAAATAAAAATATTAATAAAATTTTATTGTTTACAGGTGTCCTGGGTGCGTCGCAAAGGCGAAGAATTGCATTTGCTAACATTCGGCCGTCATACTTACAGTAGTGATTCGCGCTATTCTTTGGATTTCGAACCGCCAAATGATTGGCGCCTTCTCATACAATTTGCCAACGAACGAGATGAAGGAAATTACGAATGCAGAGTGAATTCTAGGCCGCCGCTGTCTTTGCCGGTTCATCTCAGCGTAGTCGGTAAGATTTTAATACTAATACTAATTACTAAATTAGATTATAATGATAAAACAACATGTGCATGTCTAATATAATTGTCATGGTAAATAAACTAACATAATATTTATTTTACGTATCTTTGACTTATATTTTAATCATCATGTGACATGTGTTTGAGCATTGTTTGTTTGTAAAATTTTAGTTTCATTTTTATTAATTTCTACGAACTATGATTCACACAACAATTAGCAAAATTGTTAACAATATATCCAAAAGCATATAATATTAAGGTTCGATATTAGTAGACATGTACAACGACATAACTATTAGGAATGTATTACAATGCAAAATCAAAAAATAAAATCATTACAACAGTGAAGAACAGAAAAATAATCTGAAAGTTACTAATTGAAATCAGCCTTGTGGGCTGGCTTTTCAAGTACACTTTGCTGGCTAAATAATACAGAAAAATAAATGTATAAAAGGGTACATATCACCAAAGGAATATTATAAAATATTTGCATAGACTCTCCCATATTTTGAACTACATATTTTTATAATAGCATCATATTATTTTAAATATTTTTATTAATTACACATTTGAAATCGAATTATTAAAATAGTTACATATGTAACATGTATATTATACATGTTTTGCTTCTGAAACTGCATGATTATCACCTTGGTTGAGACTAATTAGAAAAAATTAAAATATAAAACATTAAATAAATTGAACTAAAGTTTAATTTTGTAAAAAATATAAAAATTTAGAGAGCAGTTTTCAAAATGTTTGAAATTTAAATTGTGAATTTCAAAGTTTATAAAACTTTGAACTAATTTCATCTCTTTCATTCGTCCGAAAAAAAAATTTCTGATGTTTATCACACTAAATTCTAAACTTATTATAATATAGCTAGCTACATTGCACATGTGTTGTATATTAAATTTATCAGAATGTCACAAAAATGAAATGTAAAATATAATACGGTAATTAAAAAATACATATAATATATCTTACTTGTCCATAACTTTTCTGCGTTTTGTGGTGTAATATTACGCAAAACTACATTATGTATCGAGAAAATATATTTCAATTGCTTGCATATTATATTCCTTGCAAAATTGATTTCTCATATGACATGCCATATTACATGCACTCGATGGTAGACAGTATTTCTCTGGAGGCAAATGAATGTTCCATAAGTCTATGCCGTTTGCAATATATGATATTCTACATATTTTTTTCTACCAGGCATAGATATATAGTTGTGTTTCATATACGAAATACATACATATTTTCCTTGTGCTATTTTTCATGTTTGATGTGGTTTTGTTAGCTGTATTTTGTAAAATATTACACATTTGCATATCTTCAGATGTTTGTTGTGCATTTGTACTTATGCATAGAATTCACTTTAATGTATTTTTTTATTACTGCCTATTACGAAGTCGTTTTGTTATTTAACACACGACTGTTTAGAAGGCACAAAGTTGTTATCCGTTCTGGTTAGTGCACATTTTTAACATAACTGAGTATTTTTTTGACTTGTACTATGAGAATAATTTTTGCAACCATCCGGAACGGACTACAAGTACAACTATATATCATATAAAAATAAAGAAGTTAGAAATACAAAATCACCTGAACACTGCTTATATTTATCGTTTTGGAGAGTTAATATAGAATTAACACCCGTCTGTTCGCTTTAATTTATTCAAATAGATCAGACTTCTAATCTGGCCCTGCAAGGGTTCTTCGGTGAGAAATATTGGATGTAATTAATAACATTTGTTTGAATTTTTATCAATTTATGCCAAGTTCCACGAAAAATAATCTTCACTTGATAATAAATTTTAGATCTATGATCTTAAGTGATAGATCATGATATCAGACTTACTGCTTGATTCTATAGATGGCCGCAATGTGCATCAAATTTGGTGCCGACAGTTAATAATATAACATTCTCACTTCGAAACCGCTGTCAGTTCTGGCCAAAGTAATTATTATAATGGGGCTTAAATTTATCAATAGAAAAACATCGATGAAAGCCAAATGTTTATACAAACACATACGCTCATGCGCATATAGTTATCATTTTCTCCAAACGTTTAGAAACTATTAAATCAATAAATCAGTATTCCTGGCAAAACGAACTTTTACTTTACATTTTTCTTATTATTTTTAGAACAGCAATTAAAACTTAAGAGTCCTATAATGTGTTGTGCTAATGATTATTACAATTTCTGTAACAGGCGAATTTTTATTGATGCAGTCATGCCGAATCAGAGCTATTTTCACTTGGAAACATATTACTGTTTATATTTTCAAGTAAAAACCGTTGTCTCTACTGCTTGACAGAAGGTTGCCTGAAGCGGGATCGAATTCGGGACCCCTAATTCAGGTTCAGTAGTTTAGGCCACTTATCTAGGAGCGAGCCCTCACAGTCATGATAGTAAAAATAAGATAGAATAAATTTGTTCTCGGTAAATAGGCTATAGTTAGATCATTGTTTATTTTCTTTTATGAATTTGATCTAACAGCATGCAAAAAATGCAAGATCATTAGAAACTTCAATCAGGCTATTTTCAACCTAACTGTGCCTAAGAACCTGATTTCAGGAGGAAGTTCTGCAAAAATAGCCAGTTACTTGCGAGCAAGCGCACTATTTTGAAAGTATTTGAATGACTTTGAAATTAATAGGATATACAATTTTTTTGTTGAGTAGGTACACTATGTAACTATATTTACTCGTATAATTTCGAATTCAATTACAAACGAGCACTTAGCGGGCAGACATATTACAGTTTGATTGAAAACAAACAACTTGCATCTATTCTCATCAACTACATTACTATCATCTGATAAGCTTTCATCAACGTTATCTTGTGCAAATATTATTCTGTTATATTTGGGTCAAGTCTTACCTTTTAAACAGTTGTCGCCTGGTGTTATCTGGGACGCTGCGTATAAAGGATCCCTCACTAATAAATCTGGAGCAGAGACCAAGCGATGCTCCGGTACATGCCCGGAAATGAGCGCGTGAGTCCGGAACATAGAAACCTGAGTATACTAAATAGCCATAGGGAACGATAAAACGTTTTCACTGCCTATAAAGCGGCACAAAAGTTTGTCAATACCGGCCGAATACGTTATCCGCGTCCTATAGATTTTGCTTTGATGTCAAAAGTATGTGTTTCGATACGGTTCGGAATCGGCTTTGATCGAATTGGAATATATGTTTCGATAAAGGAATGATAATGAGAACAGATGGAAGCAGAACTTTCAGAAAATTCTTCATACTCATAGATAATTATTTGAACGTAGAAACTTTTATCAAAGGTAAAAAAGTTGTAACTTTACTGCATTTTCTTTATTTTACAGATGTTTCTTTAATAAAACCTGCATTGATTTCGCCAACAGTGAAAGTTTTAGCAAGGCCGAAGAATTGACAGCCATTTTGGTTATATTTTGGTTTAAAATTTGTTTGAACATTTTTTATAAGAAGTTTTTAGAAGACTACCCAAGTCATATAATCATATTTAATTTGTTGTATACACGTCAAGTATTACGCTTTGTTGACGATTTTAATGAATCTTTGTATGGCGATAGAGTCTTAACAAACATACTAAAATATTAGTTTTGCAAAAAGTCGTTTACTTAAAAAATCCAGTTAAAAATAGAATTGGCCGCTCTCTTAGAAAATTCTGTGTGTATATATTGGACACGTATTTGTTGAAAAAAAAATGCAATTGTTTTTTATATTTTATTTTGGACTCTACAGCTCGGTATACTTTTAAATCACTCATAAATTATCATATTAATTTGTTATTGATTAAGGAGGTTATTCGTTTTTTTCTAGAAATGTATTTATCATAGAGACATGCGGTTTTTTTTTAACAAAAATTACATAATCATAGAATATTACGAAATTTTCTTTTTTTTCGCCGTCATTTTTTAACCAGAGGGCGCCAAAGTCGGCGCTTTGCGCATACTACTACTATAAATTCGTTGCGCAACGCTTGAAACACAAAAAAAGAAACTACGTTGAAGATGAAAGGCCAAAATGAAAGAAAAAAAGCTAGAGGGAAAAAATGGCAGCTATTTAAAAAAAACGTTAAAGAATGCCTTTTTTGGTGCAAGAAGCTTTGCAATTTTTTTTGCGTAAGTTGATTGAGGTAGGGGGACTAAGTATTGCAGTGATGAACAAATTGAAAAAAAAAATGCAAGCCGATCCGTATTTTTTTTTAATTTGTGGCACCGCATTGAAAAAGTCAATTTGAGAAAAACGTATTTAAAGTTTTTAATATAATGTACTAAATGCACCATTTAATTTAACCATGGTGTTCAAAGAATGCTGACACCTTAAAAAGGTCACGTGCATGAGGTGAATGAAAAAGAGAGCAGCTGGCATACAATAGCTCGCGGAGGGATGAAAAAACTGGTTTCATAGGATCATACATATAGAGATAAACATATGTATAAATTCGTCAAAAAGTAGATATTGAGATGATTTTCTTTTTTTTTAAATAATTCTATAGCTTTCATAATATCAAAAAATCTCAAAATCGAAAAAAAAAAAATAAAAACCAAACAACCCCCATGCAAGATGCCTCAAGGCGAAATGCTACTTACAAATAGTTGTAATTTGTTCTTGATTGCAATATCTAACATAGCAAAAAATAAAATATTGACATGCATTTTATCAATAAATTGATATCTGAAAAATTATAATATTTAAAATTTAATGCGAATAATTGTGATCAGAAAATTATTTATCATTATTCTAAAATGTAAAAATATGGAACTATTGGTTTGCAATAATTAAATTTGGAATGCTCTATACTGACACAATATAGTTGCAGTATATAATATTACGAAAGATTAATTTATTTTTAATCTTTGGCCTACTTAAAAAAAACTATCGTTATGTCTGTGTTATTAACCTGTTAACTTTAACATCACATTTAATATTATAGTATTATATTCATTTTTTACTCAAATCACTTATTAGAGGCAATAAATTGGCGACGTGATGTTAAAAGGGAAGGACGCTAATGCATAAAATGAACGCAGCGCGTTGTGGCGTTGAAAACTAAATTTAATTCGGCGTATCATATTTCGCATTTTGCAAAGTGGAAGTTTCCTGTAAAAGCAATTATATTACGCTACATTTAGTAAATACAAAATGAAAACGAGCATTTATCACTGTAGGATGTAATACCACCAATATAAAGTGATGTTCACATTTCAAAATTCACTATAACATTGCTTCTGTCCTGTTAAGTATTGGTATTCATAAAAGATTTCTTTTGATAAGATTGTGCAACATCCCTCTGCTATTAGTTACGGAGTGTTTTGCTTGATATTTCTGAAATACATTTTTCTTCATTCTTCTGATGTTATATACTAAAAAGAAGTGATGCACGGTTATGCTGATAATCGCGAAAAGAAAATGACTCAACTAATACTGATAACTCCCTGAATATAATAATAATAGCAAAAATTAGTATATTAGTTGAGCAGGGCTTAAAGGTCCACGCATAAAAAGATCTACCATCATTATCTCAAACTAGTAAAGTTATGAGTTTTTTAACGATACTATTTTAAAGTATAGGGCTATTTTAAAAAATGGGTTCCCAACCTTTGCCTTGACTCGGCAACGTGGCTATTCGGGCATAAAAGATCACATTATGATTTTGTTTTACGAAAGTATTTTTTTCTTGTTAGTTTTTTTTTGGTTCTGAGCACTGTTGTTTAGTTTACTTTTCTCGAATATACTTTTTAATTCACGCTATTTAATTACTTTGTTTTCTTATTTTTCATTTAGATTCAACACTGTTATTTATATACATTAAAAAGCACAATTTAAACCTTTACATTAGCAAAGGTGTAAATAAAAAGAAGTAAATAAAAATTGAGCGAAACAAAGCAGTTTTACAAGAGACAAATCAATTAATTTGTTATTCCAACTCTGCTTATGAATATTTCTGCAATGAAATTTTTGTCAAAAATGCTCTCATACAAATTATATTTCTCATTGGTGAAATAATGCAGCCATTATTTCGTAAAATCTCTTTGAAATTAAAAAAAAGTCATTGAGTCTGTTTGTCTGGCTGTCCCTCTTTACTCAGCGCAAGGGGCAAAAAGGACCTATGACAATTTTTAGAAAAATAGAATATTTTTCTATTTTTATAATTAGGAATCAACAGGTAATTTTACTGAACATAGTTTGATAATTGTTTTTTGGACACGTTTAATGAGCTATGGGGTAGTGCCCAGTGTTATGAGGCTTATGGACCGATTCCGTCGCATAACAGACCAATGTTATGGCAAGACTATGTCATGAAGAACTTTCCATACAAATTCGTTCAAAATATTCTCATGAGCCATGCGGTTTCTATGCAGTCAGGCGTTTTTCTCAGATTATCGGATAGAAAACCTAACCTAGAAATAGCACATAGGGATCGTTCAAGTATTACGTAAGCAGATTTATGACAAAAATTAACCCCCTCCCCATCCCCTTCTCAGCAAAAGTAAGTAAAGCTCTAACCTCCCACCCCAATGCTTACGTTAACATTTTGCAATCAATGTATTGTTTTTAAAATACTACCTATGACGTAATCATCCTTTAGACTCCCCTGCCCCCCATGTCACTCAAAATAAGCAAATCAATAACTCCCGCGCCCCCCTATAGTGCTTACGTAATACTTGAACGGCCCCAAAATGTCGAAAAAAAGATCTTAGATAACAAGGTTTTTCTAACCCAGCTTCACAACATTCTGACCCCGCTTCATAACATACAAGTTGACGTTGACGTTGCAGTTTATGTGCAAAACGCTTAAATGCACATCAAATACTTGACATTTTGACAGTATTCAGTACGATTCAGTAGCATAATGTAATGTATGGAAGTTGAATCGTAACATGGGCTTGTAATAACATTGGTCTGTTGTGCGGCATAATCAGCCCATTAGTCAGCATAATTACTAAAAAATGAATTGGACCTTTGCGCCCCGCTCTACCCTACAAAAAAAGGTTTAAAACGAATGAAATTGAAGTGTAACAATTACGAAGTGCATTATTTGAGAATAAATAATTATATCATTTTTGTCTGATCCACACTTCAAGAATTCAGCTTATGTTAATTGAATTTGATTGTTAAAATGACCAACCAAGTTTATATTAACACGTTGCCGCAAATGACGGCTATAGCCGTCCGAGCTTTAGCGATATGCAGGCAAACAACGGCTATAGCCGTCATGCATATTTTAATTGTTCGACAAGACGCATACACTTGTTCATTATTTCGAAAAACAAGGTTTAGCATGCCAATTGTTTTTTTTTACTATTTGATAATTTTACTATTTTATATACAAAATAAATTACAAAAGATGATTTTGTTTCAAACTAATTTCTTGTGTCAAGTATGCACCTATTTACTCCCTTTTATTACTAGGAATTATTTTGAATTAGTAAAGCAAATGCCGCATAATCGTCACGACGGTCATAGCCGCCATTTGCTCCGGGAAGAGAAAAATGACGTGATGAGCAAATGACGGTTATAGCCGTCGAAAGTTTCACTTCCAAACGTACAACTTATACTCGATTTCATCTAGCAATCATAAACAATTTAAAAAAAAGTGTTTCTAAGCACGATCGTCAAATTAAAAGTGTGCAGCAACATGTTAAGATTTAGTATCAATAGTTTTATTATCACTGACCTGAAATTCGGTCTTCCCAAGGTCTGCCTTGAGTTGCTCCATTATCTTCTTGTACCTCAGCTGCACTTCGGCGTTCTTGACATTAAGTTCAGCCAGTTGCGATTGAACGACACTCATGCGGTTCTTAGATTTATCGATGAGTTCGCGCTTTTCTTCCAACTTTTCCATCAGAATGGCAACTTGTTGTGGCAGGTCGGCCGATAGCCTGCGTTCGGTGGACCTGGGGTCATACTGACGGATCCAATTTTTACGTCTCTCTTTGGCCTCGAGTTGCAGAATTGAACTGAGCACGAATGGATACATTATGAAATATTTTATTGAAAAAGAAATGTTACGCACATATTGACACATAATAATAAATCTGCTGAACTTAATCCAAATTGACTAGATACTGATCGATCTATTTGAATTAGGTTTTCATAGATGGATTATAAAAATGAATATATAAATAATACCGAAAAGTTTCTAAAAAAAATAGTCGAACACCTTATTTTTGTGAAATGTATTGGAAGAGGAGCTACTGTCGTGAGTGCCGATTTCTAATTCGAATATTTAAAATGACTGCGATAGCTTATTCTAAACGGTAAGAATTGAAAAATGTACACCGAAAAGTTTCTAAAAAAAATAGTCGAACACCTTATTTTTGTGAAATGTATTGGAAGAGGAGCTACTGTCGTGAGTGCCGATTTCTAATTCGAATATTTAAAATGACTGCGATAGCTTATTCTAAACGGTAAGAATTGAAAAATGTACACAATGACTCGTTGGTTGGTACATGGCTAGAAAGACTGGACCCGAATCAGAGGTACCGAGTTAGAGGAGACTGATGTCAAACAGTAGCGTCATCGTTTTTCACTTGGAAATATAGATAGCATATGTTTCCAAGTGAAAATAGCCCTCATCCGGCATTGCTGCATCAATAAAATATTAGCCCTAATACAGAAATTGTAATAATAACTCATCTATAAAATGTACCTAGTTATTAGGATTCAGTAGTACATACTGCATTAGTATTAGTTAGTACTAATTAATTGCAGTTAAATCCACTAATAAAAAAATTTAATAACGGATACATACAAGAATTGAGAGCAAAATAAAAATAATAAATTTATTATTAGTTGTTCTAAAAATATTTATTACAATTATAGATTTATCCTTTGTTGAAAACTGACAATTATAACTTAAAGGATCATGTGATTTTGTGATTTTCAAATTAAAGTTGTCATCTTTACGTTTATTAATTAATGCTGTCATATTACATAAAATCGATATAAAAAAACGCGTTAGAGATGTAAAAAAATATTACATTTCAAATAATTTTGAAATTTATTATCAAATTATGCCGGTGTGAAAATTTCTGTAACATCGTTCAGAAACTGACGACTAATTGATCTTAAGACAACACAACTATTTCGTAATGGCAGAGCTAATTATTCTTTTAATGTTATATACCGGTTTTAAAAACCGTTTTTTTGGCGAAAATTATGGAATTCGAAAACCGGTTTTTAACGAAAAATGTCGGTTTTTACTGTATGTGTGGAAAATGGCAAATATAACCAAATATAAAATATAGATGAAAGCGTTTTAATTCTTGAAATCATATCGGTTCAATAGCATTTCATATCTTATCAGTCTGCAATGGTTCCCAGAAAGGTTTTGTATATATTAATTTAGATATTTATACCAGTGTATATATTAATTTAAATCAGTGTGACTTCTTTTTGAAGAAGTAACTTCCTCTACTCTAATTCAAAAAAAGAGTTTTAAACCTTAGGAGCCACAAATTAAAGAACAAAAACGAATTATTATACTAGGCTTTAAAAACAATTAAGCATAATTTGGTCGCAAGTATGAGAGTAGTTTCTATTTCAGTAAATTTTGTGAGTAAACAAAGGACACGTCTAAGTAGCAATTCGATAGACGTTCTCAGTTTACTGAAATCATATTTTATTATACAAAAAAGCAATTAGAATGTTTAAAATTAGTTAATTAAAATTGCTCGGAACAGACAATACCCGAGTTTAGCTTAATTGTTTTTAAAACTATAATTGATATTAACAAGTATGTATCAACATGTATCAAATATTTTTTTATTTTATTTTAATTTAATGATTTTTTCATTTAAAAATGTAATATTTTTATTTATTCGAAAATTTTCCTTTCACTATCATAAAAATATTTTCATTCTTATAAGTGAAAATGATGCATGAATAACGAATAATTATTTTCAAAGTTATTTAATCAAGATAAACTATTATTTTTTAGTTCTACTAATTAAAATTGAAATAATTTTGTTTACTATCTATAAAATTGAACAATAAATAAATTCAGTCAAATACCGCTCTAAATTACACTAAATTTGCGGATAAATTACAGAATATTCGAGCAAAAATTTATTTTTTATATAAAATTCGAAAACCGGTTAAAACCGGTTTTTTAGTAAAATTAAAATTCGAAAACCGGTTTTCTGAAATGTTAGTTTTTGTATAAACCCTAATATATATATATATATATATATATATATATATATATAATATGTACATCTTGTTGAACTTGTCTGATATAGTTGAAAAGTCAAAATTACATTCAAATAAAATAAAATCATTTACTAACCTGCGTAATGCGAGTGGATCGTGCTTGTGATTTATCAACAAAAATAGTGATATAAATAACACTATTACAAAAAATAGTAAAAAAATCATTTTATGTTGTTTTAGTAAACAGGAATTTGATTTACCTATAAAAACTTTTAAAAATAAGGAAAAGGCGAAAATGATTTGATGCGCGTCATTCTAAAAAAATATTTTTTACATTCTATTGTTTCAAGTGTTTGATATTGAAATATTCCTCATTAGAAATGACTATCGGGTACAATATTTTGAAATAAATATTTTTTTAAATATTTTCTGATTTATAGCTGAAAATATATTGCCATTTCAAAAATGATTTGGCGGAACTTGATTATCAAAATGTTGCATCAAAACATCTTCTCAAATAGAATCAGACTCAGGATTGAAAGTTTTAACGGTAAAAGTGAGAGATATGATGTAAATCCATTCAATGCATTAAATGCATTCAAATGATTTTTCAGAGAACTTTGACTGAGAATCACACAAAGATTACTAATATGAACCTATTATTTTAACGTGATTTTCAAAACGTATAATGATTGATGCAAAATCTCAATATGAAAAGTCAACAGTATACAATTTATTCTATTGGCGAAATAAAATCAATTTCCAATCCCACTAACGTACAAACATAAAGATGTATATATATATATATATATATATATATATATATTTATATATATAACTCAGGTCAGTTGTATAACATCTTTGAAATATATACAGCTTTATAACATATTATATCGTTATCATAAATAATGTAGTTGCGAAGTGTTTTCTACGTTCCATGTTATTGTTCTCCGATAGAATTGTATCATTGTTACATAGACCTGGACAATGTAAGGGAATGATATATAGGGAATGGTTGTTCGTGATCGTAATTCAAGTCAATTTGATACGGCCCAATTTGATATCTTTCTAGTTCCCGCCTACAAGTAGATCGAGGACAGCGGACTACTGGTAGAGCTGCGAACAAAATCATAGCCAATGTGCGACAACGTGGTTTATGTCCTTATATTATATATTGTTTTAATAAAATTATGGTGAATTTATTAACTTACCGTAGGGTAAGTTATAGTAATCGCAAAAAAACCGAAAATAAAAAGTTTTATATATCTTTACGTTTTAACAGTTTCTGAACATTTTGGCATACCTTAGAAAAAATGGATCTATGTGTGTGTGTGCGGATACAAATTTTCGTCGACGATTTTGGGAACACCGATCAATAGGGCCGGCCGTGACCAGTGGTAAGAACGTGGTCTAGCAAACCCTAGTTCGAATCCAACCTCAGCCGGTTCGGTATCAAAGCAGCTTGGTACCAAATTTTCACTTGAAATCATAAATTTCAAATATCATCTCAAGTGAAAATGGCATTTCGTGGGCATTGCTGCAGCATACGTATAAGCAAGGGGGGCAATAACTGTAGTAGCAACATGCATCTTCCAAGTAAGGGGTACTCGGATTGTATCCCTGTATTGAGTGGAAGAGTCAATACACCGACGTCTACCTTCGGGAAAAAGTTAAAATTCAAATATGTAATAAATAGGAAAAAATAATAAACATGTAATATGTTAAGAAAAAGTAAAAAATGTATGTAATACGTAAGAAAAAGTAATATGTATGTAAAAAAAAGTGTTAAGTATGTAAAAATGTAAGAAATTGTAATAAAAGAAAAAATAAACCGATTTGAATAATTGAAAAAACATTCGATTCGTACTGATAAGGACACGTGATTATTTTTCGAGAAGGCAGGTCTAGCCGTTCCGAAGATACGGGGCAAAAAGTGCCAAAAACGGTAACTCCGTGTTTAAGAGAACGGAGCGCCCGATTTTAATAAATCAAGAAACATTTAACTTGTATTGACAAGATGAAGAACTGATTAAATTTTTGAGAAGGCAGGTCCAGCGGTTATAAACTCTCAATAAAAATAAGTTAAATAATGCCATTTGCCATAAAAATGTTTATTCGACATATGTACATTATATTATCAGATATTTCATAGAGATTTTAATAATGTTTACATATTTTAGGTAATTTTTTTGGGTACCGTACCAAGATTTTAAATTACGGTACGGGAAATACCAGCAATTTGCCTTAAGGAACAATGCCATGCACCTTACTAGTTTATTACAGGGTGCGCAATCAATATGTGGTCAATGCAAAGAGCGAAGATATGCTTGCGAAATAAAGGGGGTTATTTGATCGACGTTGTTATTGAAACTAGCTGGAAATACTTGTAAGGCTTTAGATTTGATATTAAAAAAAATTATCAAAATTTATTGAAAACTGTTCAAGTTATACAACATCAGCTCACCCTGTAGCTTTTCGACCGAGTAGAAACTTATTTTATTTGATTGTGTACATACCAGATCAAAAAATATTAAAGTTGTTAATATATTAGACTTTTGTGACTATAGGATAATAATTCCAAAATATCAACCCCTATTTATAGTATTAAATTTATTTAACTTATATGCTTTACAATATTCTTAATGATCAGGCTTCTGAACTTTTATTTCTTTCTTGCAAATAAGATTTGAAACATATGATCAAATATTACTGGATCAGAAACGTCTGCAAGTAAATATTGACGTTTTCCGTGAATTTTATTTTCGTGTGATTCGTCATTCGGCAAAGTCAAAATATATTTATCTCTAAAACGAGTCGTCCATCGTTATCCGCAGTAGTGGCTTCGCTCATTCGAGTTCATTGTTCGACATTCAAAAGCAAAAAAAGTTGAGAAAAAATGGTCTTTCGCTACGGAAATGCGTTCAACAGTCGACTAGCGAAAAACTTTTAAATTAGATATGATGAAAGATGTTATTTGCAGTCTGCTCGAGTAAATGGATTAAGAAAACTAATGGACGCGTTTCATTTAGTTTACGATTTTGTTATGAGAAAGAGCGCATCTCAAAAACTAGCAGTCTGATTAAAATCTCAGACTTTTCTCACTAATCACTTCTAGATAATTAAAACAAGTTTTTTCGCTTAATTACTTAGTGCATTACATTTTTCATAATTTTGGTTTATTTAATTAGATGATATATCAGATTATAAGGTATATAAACCAGAGCACAGTACTATTAATATGATTTACTGTTTTCTTAATCTTATGAAATATTATATATCGTGACATGTCGGACGTTGGTATAAAGTATGCATCCATATTTTACTGTAACACTCCGTTTGCAAATTAGAACTCAAATAGTATGAATTATTTTGTTAACTATCAACGTATCTATTTAACAAATTATTTTTGCGAATATAATTATTTGATAAACATATTTATATTCAAATAAAACTTAAAAATTAAAAATATCATAATTTTGAATCCTGCCACTATTTTAATAATTGATTACTTTTAAATATTTAATATTAAACATTGTTTATACAGGGTGTTTCAGAACATTGATTGTAATTTTTATGAAAAATATTTGAAAATATTTATGTTCCTTGCAGTTTGAAAGTCTTGAGCTTTAAAGTATAACACTGAGCTTTGGTCAAGCTAATTGTTAGTAAAAGGCATTAAAAAATTTAGTTTATATTAAACTCGATTTTTCGTCAGAATGAAACTTACAAGTACCTACATAATGTATCATTTTGCAATCCCCATAATAATAAATGCACGAACTCTTAATGGAACTTTCCAAGGCACTTTAGTATATACATTATTTGATAAATTTAAAAAAATTTAATTCCTAGTTAAACAAAAGTCTTGGACTTGAAAAATTGAGTAAATTATGTCATTATTTTTGACTGTGGTCTTAGAAATGTTTTTCACGGTTACGATTCCAAAAAATTGATACAAAATTAACCACAATAATTAAAAATAGTACTAGTTTGACCAAAGCTCTAGGATGTACTTAAAAGCTCATACCATTCAAACTACAATTTTCCATGCTATTTATTTCCATTCAATAATACCCTGTATGTAGCAGGTGCTCAGAAAATATGTCATATAAAAATTAATTTGAAAATGCTGCTATTATAACACTAGTAATAGTTGCTTTGAATTAAAAAAAATATAATTATGATTTTGGAAAATAACATCCAAATTATTTTGCAAAGCAAGTGTATAATTTCAATTTAATTCACAAGCATAGGATAAATTCTTCAATAAAATAGAAATGTTAGGGCAACATGTTGTTACGGTCCTATATGAATCTAAATTGGTAGTAAAAATTATCAAAAACTATCAGTTGTGCAATCAGGTATTTTACACATACAACTTAACTTCACGTATGTGTTATCAAAGGCACATTACAAAGATGCACTTGTGATAACTTTGTGAGTTGTTTTCTTAAGTCAGATTTTAAATGTAAAACGTCTGAATGCATAGCAAGTACATTTAGTTTTGACAGTTTTTATCACCTATTCATGTGAAGATTAACCATAACATGGCGAGCATAGCTCACTTGGTAGCGTGTTCGATTCACACGCCAGGGAACTTCGGTCATTGACTTAAATTGACTTAAAATATAGAAAAAAAAATATGCATAGTTAATTTGAAATCGAAAAAAAAATGGGTTGTTAAGTAGAATTTGAATAAAAATTAAGAAAAATAGGAACAACAGAGTTCGAATAGCTGACTTGTATTAGGAGTAAGAAGAGAAATATTGGAACTGAGCTGAAATTAAAAGGATGAAGTAAAAAATTAAATGAAGCTAGAAGTTAAATAGAATTAGAAATTTGAAAAAGAGCAAGAATTGAAGAAAATAAGAAGAATATAGAATAGGATACATATATAGTTTGATATAACATAGCGTTGCCACGACAACGCTATATTACATTTATATTTTACCAGAGGATTGGCTACCTAGTTTAAATGCTAAGTAATATAATAAGCAAAAGATAGTTAAAAAAACTTAATCAATTCAAATGACATTTATAAATTAAGTATATCATTTTACACAAAAAGAATACGTTTGTGCTGGAGATATTTGATTTTTACACATCATCGTTCGTGTTTAAATTTAAATATCTTGACTGTATTTTTTCATTCCCTTCACCTCCGATTAAATTTTCAACTAGATTAGTCCTAGACTTCGTCTACCATATTGCTCCTATTCATTATCAACTTACATCTACGTTCGCTTCTCCCGTGGGCTAGTGATTGCGTTCCGTTGCTAATCCAAAGATATGATGCCACTACGCGCCGACCGAGCCCTGTGCTTTTGCTGGAAACTAATAAAATTTTACGACGTGTGAACAAAAATCACTAGTTACGGCTTGAATTCTGCGGTTAAACTAAATCAGCTGCATAAAATTCTTTCTTCGATTCAATTACGAAACAATTTCTACGACATTGCACATTGTGGATTCATACAATTGTTCTAAAGGAAGGAAATGAAACTACTTTTTGTTACAAAACGTCTGATAAGTTGATTATGAATGAAATGATAAAAAGGATTATCTTCAGAAAAATATTTATTATATAGAAAATAAATTTTGTGTAAAATCTTGAAATAGGCACAATGTATGAATAGAACTGAACTAAATCTGAACTTTTAAGAAAATAGCATAAATTGAAATTTACTGATACAACACGGAAAAATTGAAGTACAATGGCAGTGCATTCAATAATACTGTTCGATTTCAGAATCATGTTTCATGAACAGTAATTTAGGATATAAGAAATAGCCCATGTAGAAATTAAATATCGGTACAATATATACCAATATCGGTTTTCTGTGGCCGTGATTACCTATATTGCAAAAATATCGGCGAAACGTCGGTTCTGTGATGATGTCAACTAATCGATCAGGCCAACGTCAGCCGATATTGAGGCAATAATCTCTATAAATGGCCTTGTCCAATATCGGTCTCAAACTAAAATAGAAATATTGATGCAATATTTTTTATCATCGGCTAATAATATTGTCCTCAAACTAAAATAGAAATATTGATGCAATATTTTATCATCGGCTAATAAATATTGTCCTCAAATAGAAGAATAATATTGATGCAATATTTTTTATCATCGACTGATAAATATTGTCCTCAAACTAAAATAGAAATATTGATGCAATATTTTATCATAGGCTGATAAAATTGTCCTCAAACTAAAATAGAAATATTGATGCAATATTTTTATCATCTGCTGATAAAATTGTCCTCAAACTAAAATATAAATATTGATGCAATATTTCTTATCATCGGCTGATAAATATTGTCTCAAACTAAAATATAAAATTGATGCAATATTTTTTTATTATCGGCTAATAAATATTGTCCTTCTCTAGAAAAATAAATATGATGTAATATTTTTTATCATCAATATTGTAAGTAAATATTGTACTCAAATTTAAAATATTGATGCAACATTTTTTATAATTCACTATTAAATATTGTTATTATTATTTAATTAACTTCTCGAAAAAGAAGTTTGTTTTGTGAAAAAATCTGATTGCTAATTAAATATTTTGTCGAAGTGGAATTGAGATCAAAAGATCTATATTCACATATATCCTATGCTACAATCTAAAACGGTAAAGGATACTTAAAAGGTTTATTCAGCCGAAAAATGCAGAATAAAATTCGACGAATAAAATGATATATAATTCGACATGTGTATTCATATATTTTTCTTGAAATTTTCCAATTTTTTTTTAAATTTTGGCACTGCAACTCGCCTATAGGCCAAACCGTTTAAAATCCCCAAGTTCTGATATGTGAAGAAAAACTAAGAATTTTGAGACGATTCTAACGATGTATAA
>NW_020537324.1:51890520-51975492 GCF_003426905.1 Ctenocephalides felis | reverse complement strand
TTTCTTCACAAGAAAAATGTTTTATGAGTCATTCAAATACGATGCTTTCTTGTCTCAAAAACTGCAATTTTTTAACACTTTTAGCTTTTTATCCATGAAACGGCTGGGCCTGTCTTTTCTCAAAACTAATCAACGTCTTCTCATCATTACGTTTGTTTCCTCGATGTTTTTTGAATCATTCAAATCGGAGGCTTTGTTCTCTTAAAACTTTATTTCCATTTTCTGCCCTCTTTTTTTCGCATTTTGGAAAAGGCTAAGAAACTAATCAGCACGTCTCCCAATCAATAGGAATCGATTGCTTTTGATTATTATTTTATTTATAGAACAAATAACTTCTTAATAAAGTTGATGATTTTAAATTTGCAATCATATATCGAAATTAATTTTATTTTATAGTATTACTTTCTTATAATAAGTAATTTTATATTTCTGATTGCTATTTCATTATTGTAAACAAACATAAGTAAAAGGATTTGTATCATAAAGACATTAAAACTGTTGGAATTATTATATCTTTTTATCTAAGTTATTACTTATTGGATAAGTATCAAGCCGCTAAGAGAATGTTTAAAAAATGATTTTTTGTCATTTTTAATATATCATTAATATGTAATAAATTTGTAAATTTTGTAAGACTCAAAGAATTCTGCAATTAACATATTTTAGTTTGTACCATCAAAATGATTATGATTTTTTTAAATATGTTCATTTCGTAAATTGCGATAAATATTTTACTAACTACCGTAATCTTTTTTTAGAAATTGCTCTATATAAAGGTGATTGTCTTAATTGTCAAACTACAGATTAAGTCGAGCTTTTCAACCCATTCACAAAATTTAATATACTGTTAGTAAACTGCATGATATAAATTGCAAATATGTTTATCCGTGGTACGCATAGTTTTCTGTTTGCCTAAGGCGATAGTAATTAATTCAGATTGGATTTGGAATTTCTAAGAGATAATATATTACTACCGCAACATGTCAAATGAAGAGCGTTATATACCTATAGTACCTCTCTTAAGAGAGCATATGTTTTGAATCTAATTTTCAAAAGCATAAAATTATAATTGTATAAATATATTGTATATATATATATATATATATATATATATATATATATATACATTAATATGACCTATATTTCAAACTATTCGTATTATACATTTGCGTGTATCACATTCCTCTATGTATTAGGAACTAAATCAAGTAAAACTTGGACTCTGAGTTTAATTTTGTAATGTTTAAGCAACCAAATATTGGGAAAACAGTTCGGCCAGTATTTACATCTATTTTGATAATAGATATACTATAAACAATATGAAAAACTACTAAAAATTCTCACATAAAAAATTAATTTATTCGTTTTTCCTTCGCTCACTCAATAAAACTTACCAACAGCAAACTTTTTATTTGTATTACTAATACTTCATTCTCTGTAATAGTTATCACTTTTTTATGCAGTCAACCAACCAGTCGTTTATTTGCAAACATAATTCTACCTATTTTTTCAAAAAAAAGCCGAGTCCTACTGTTTGATATCATTTACTTATCATTGAAACCTTTTAACCGCCTACCTACAAGATATTGTGGTTTATGATAGAATTGTACAAATAATACTCAACAAATTCGTGTTACAGTTTTATCTGAACTTATGACTACTTTTTGGAATAAAAACTATTAATTATTTTATTCCTTCAAATTATTTAATATGTATTTAATTCAATTAATAATAATTAGTTATTTGAATGTTAATTAGTTGCTGAAAAAATAAAACATAATATATTTTAAGTTTAATATGACAAACTTCTGTAAATACATGAACATAATATTACATTCAATATCATAGAAGAAAGGCTGATACATTAGGAGATTTCAGGTGTTATAAATGTTTAACTGCTATTTTCAAATTTATCGATCTACTCACTGCCAATATCTTATATTTAATTTATTTATAGCAACATTTAAATTGTATTAAATGTAGTTTAGGCTTTTCTAATTTTGTACAGTATTTTGAGCCATGTTACTGAAAATCTTGTAGTGATAACTTTTCTCTTAATAAGGGGTAATTTCGAAGGTTGCGTTGAAACAATTTTTTGATAGGTCACCTGAATTAGATGAAATGGAGCTGTTTTTTACATGTCATTACATCGCTCCCATCATCAGGTAATAAAACCTTTTGATTTTTTTGCGCTTGACTTAATTATGGCAAAATATGAGACAACGGCAAATAGTTATCAAAAATTTAATTTGAATATTTTTAATTTTATATTTTTACTAAATTCTTAACATTCGTAATTCATGAATTCAAAACTCGAAATCCGGCCTAGCCGAAACATCTACATTACAGAATGGCTTTAATCGAAATGGTTCTGAAATGAATGATCAATGATAATAAAAATAGCCGTTAATGTTGCAGATCTTTATAATTTCGGAAAATTATTATAAGCACAAAAAGTTGTGATTATGCCAATAACTTTCACACAAATTTTAATGTGTGCACTGAGCGACTCAATTACGAAACAAAAAATTTATGTAATAATCACATTTATAAATCAACCGATACATTTACGAATGTAAGATACCTTCTTACTATATATATATATATATATATATATATATATATGTATAACTTATATATAAAAATGAATCGCAAAATGTGTTGGTAAGCGCATAACTCAACAATGCCTGGACCAATTTGGCCAATTCTTATTTCGAAATGTTCATTGGAGTCCAAGGATGATTCTTATGGCGAGAAAAAATTGAATAATTGCCGGGAAAACCTTAAAAATAGCTCTTTTCTTTTACACATACAAACTTTTTCTAACTAAAACGTAGAATCAATTTGAGTCTTAATTTTTTATAATGCGTAAATAAACAAAGTGAATAGAGAATTTATAAAGGTAAACTAATGGACAGGTAAATTGGAGGATATGTAAAGTGCTCGAAAGAAGAATTGGTAGATCGACAAATATGTAGACAAATACACAGGTTGACAGGTTAATTGGTAGACACGTAGAACGGGATGACAGGTAAATTTGTAGGCCGGTAAAATGGTAGATTGATAAACAGGTTGAAAGCTAAATTAGTAGGCAAATTGTTGAACAAGTAAATTGTTTAGCAGGTAAATTATTGAACAGGTTAATTGGTGGACATTTAGAACGGGATGGCAGGTAAATTGGAAAGCAGGTAAATTGGTTGACAGGTAAAATGGTGTATTGATATACAGGTTGCTAGGTAAATTGGTAGACAGATGAATTGATAGACAGGCGAATTGGCAGACAAGTAAATTAGTGAAAAGGTAATTTGTTGGATAGCAGGTAAATTGGAGGATATGTAAAATGGCGGACACAACTGATAGATAGACAAATAACAAGACGGATAAACAGGTTGACAGGTAAATTGGTTGACATGTGAAACGGGTTGATAGGTAAATCGGTAAGCCGGTAAAATGATAGATTGATTAAGTTGATAAGTAAGTCCGTAGACAAATTGTTGAATAGGTAAATTGTTGAACAGATAGTAGTAACGTTAACAAAATGTAATAAATACACATCTTCGTTCAACTTTTTAATTTAAACTAAATCACGGCAAAGCGTGAACGGGTACAGCTAGTTTACGAATACAAATAAAAATACTAAGAAATCTTATTCTTTACAGGTGTCTTGGGTACGTCGCAAAGGCGAAGAATTGCATTTGCTAACATTCGGCCGTCATACGTACAGTAGTGATTCGCGCTATTCCTTGGATTTCGAACCCCCAAATGATTGGCGTCTTCTCATACAATTTGCCAACGAACGAGATGAAGGAAATTATGAATGCAGAGTGAATTCTAGGCCGCCACTGTCTTTGCCGGTTCATCTCAGCGTAGTCGGTAAGATTTTATAACTATTGCTAATTACTAAATTAGATTATAATGATAAAACAACATGTGCATGTCTAACATAATTGTCATGGTAAATAAATAACCATAATATTTATTTTGACGTGTCTTATATTTTATTTTAATCATCATGTGACATGTGTTTGAGCATTGTTTGTTTGTAAGATTTTAGTTACAACAATTAGCAGACATTGTTAACAATATATCCGAAAGCATATAATTTTAAGGTTCGATATTAGTAGACACGTCCAACGAAAAATCTATTAGGAGTACAATATAATACGAAACCAAAAAATAAAATGATTACAACAGTGAAGAACAGAAAAATAATATGAAAATTATTAATTGAGATCAGCCTTGTGGGCTAGCTTTTCAAGTGCACTTTGCTAGCTAAATAATGGAGAAAAATGAATGTAAAACGGTACATATCACGAAAGGAATAATATAAAATATTTGCATAGACTCTCCCATATTTTGAACTACATATTTTTATAATAGCATCATATTATTTTAAATATTTTTATTAATTACACATTTGAAATCGAATTATTAAAATAGTTACATATGTAACATGTATATTATACATGTTTTGCTTCTGAAACTGCATGATTATCACCTTGGTTGAGACTAATTAGAAAAAATTAAAATATAAAACATTAAATAAATTGAACTAAAGTTTAATTTTGTAAAAAATATAAAAATTTAGAGAGCAGTTTTCAAAATGTTTGAAATTTAAATTGTGAATTTCAAAGTTTATAAAACTTTGAACTAATTTCATCTCTTTCATTCGTCCGAAAAAAAAATTTCTGATGTTTATCACACTAAATTCTAAACTTATTATAATATAGCTAGCTACATTGCACATGTGTTGTATATTAAATTTATCAGAATGTCACAAAAATGAAATGTAAAATATAATACGGTAATTAAAAAATACATATAATATATCTTACTTGTCCATAACTTTTCTGCGTTTTGTGGTGTAATATTACGCAAAACTACATTATGTATCGAGAAAATATATTTCAATTGCTTGCATATTATATTCCTTGCAAAATTGATTTCTCATATGACATGCCATATTACATGCACTCGATGGTAGACAGTATTTCTCTGGAGGCAAATGAATGTTCCATAAGTCTATGCCGTTTGCAATATATGATATTCTACATATTTTTTTCTACCAGGCATAGATATATAGTTGTGTTTCATATACGAAATACATACATATTTCCTTGCTATTTTTCATGTTTGATGTGGTTTTGTTAGCTGTATTTTGTAAAATATTACACATTTGCATATCTTCAGATGTTTGTTGTGCATTTGTACTTATGCATAGAATTCACTTTAATGTATTTTTTTATTACTGCCTATTACGAAGTCGTTTTGTTATTTAACACACGACTGTTTAGAAGGCACAAAGTTGTTATCCGTTCTGGTTAGTGCACATTTTAACATAACTGAGTATTTTTTTGACTTGTACTATGAGAAATAATTTTTGCAACCATCCGGAACGGACTACAAGTACAACTATATATCATATAAAAATAAAGAAGTTAGAAATACAAAATCACCTGAACACTGCTTATATTTATCGTTTTGGAGAGTTAATATAGAATTAACACCCGTCTGTTCGCTTTAATTTATTCAAATAGATCAGACTTCTAATCTGGCCCTGCAAGGGTTCTTCGGTGAGAAATATTGGATGTAATTAATAACATTTGTTTGAATTTTATCAATTTATGCCAAGTTCCACGAAAAATAATCTTCACTTGATAATAAATTAGATCTATGATCTTAAGTGATAGATCATGATATCAGACTTACTGCTTGATTCTATAGATGGCCGCAATGTGCATCAAATTTGGTGCCGACAGTTAATAATATAACATTCTCACTTCGAAACCGCTGTCAGTTCTGGCCAAAGTAATTATTATAATGGGGCTTAAATTTATCAATAGAAAAACATCGATGAAAGCCAAATGTTTATACAAACACATACGCTCATGCGCATATAGTTATCATTTTCTCCAACGTTTAGAAACTATTAAATCAATAAATCAGTATTCCTGGCAAAACGAACTTTTACTTTACATTTTTCTTATTATTTTTAGAACAGCAATTAAAACTTAAGAGTCCTATAATGTGTTGTGCTAATGATTATTACAATTTCTGTAACAGGCGAATTTTATTGATGCAGTCATGCCGAATCAGAGCTATTTTCACTTGGAAACATATTACTGTTTATATTTTCAAGTAAAAAACCGTTGTCTCTACTGCTTGACAGAAGGTTGCCTGAAGCGGGATCGAATTCGGGACCCCTAATTCAGGTTCAGTAGTTTAGGCCACTTATCTAGGAGCGAGCCCTCACAGTCTGATAGTAAAAAAATAAGATAGAATAAATTTGTTCTCGGTAAATAGGCTATAGTTAGATCATTGTTTATTTTCTTTTATGAATTTGATCTAACAGCATGCAAAAAATGCAAGATCATTAGAAACTTCAATCAGGCTATTTTCAACCTAACTGTGCCTAAGAACCTGATTTCAGGAGGAAGTTCTGCAAAAATAGCCAGTTACTTGCGAGCAAGCGCACTATTTTGAAAGTATTTGAATGACTTTGAAATTAATAGGATATACAATTTTTTTTGTTGAGTAGGTACACGATGTAAACTATATTTACTCGTATAATTTCGAATTCAATTACAAACGAGCACTTAGCGGGCAGACATATTACAGTTTGATTGAAAACAAACAACTTGCATCTATTCTCATCAACTACATTACTATCATCTGATAAGCTTTCATCAACGTTATCTTGTGCAAATATTATTCTGTTATATTTGGGTCAAGTCTTACCTTTTAAACAGTTGTCGCCTGGTGTTATCTGGGACGCTGCGTATAAAGGATCCCTCACTAATAAATCTAGCGCAGAGACCAAGCGATGCTCCGGTACATGCCCGGAAATGAGCGCGTGAGTCCGGAACATAGAAACCTGAGTATACTAAATAGCCATAGGGAACGATAAAACGTTTTCACTGCCTATAAAGCGGCACAAAAGTTTGTCAATACCGGCCGAATACGTTATCCGCGTCCTATAGATTTTGCTTTGATGTCAAAAGTATGTGTTTCGATACGGTTCGGAATCGGCTTTGATCGAATTGGAATATATGTTTCGATAAAGGAATGATAATGAGAACAGATGGAAGCAGAACTTTCAGAAAATTCTTCATACTCATAGATAATTATTTGAACGTAGAAACTTTTATCAAAGGTAAAAAAGTTGTAACTTTACTGCATTTTCTTTATTTTACAGATGTTTCTTTAATAAAACCTGCATTGATTTCGCCAACAGTGAAAGTTTTAGCAAGGCCGAAGAATTGACAGCCATTTTGGTTATATTTGGTTTAAAATTTGTTTTGAACATTTTATATGAGAAGTTTTTAGAAGACTACCCAAGTCATATAATCATATTTAATTTGTTGTATACACGTCAAGTATTACGCTTTGTTGACGATTTTAATGAATCTTTGTATGGCGATAGAGTCTTAACAAACATACTAAATATTAGTTTTGCAAAAAGTCGTTTACTTAAAAAATCCAGTTTAAAAATAGAATTGGCCGCTCTCTTAGAAAATTCTGTGTGTATATATTGGACACGTATTTGTTGAAAAAAAATGCAATGTTTTTTATGTTTTATTTTGGACTCTACAGCTCGGTATACTTTTAAATCACTCATAAATTATCATATTAATTTGTTATTGATTAAGGAGGTTATTCGTTTTTTCTAGAAATGTATTTATCATAGAGACATGCGGTTTTTTTTAAAAAAAATTACATAATCATAGAATATTACGAAATTTTTTTCGCCGTCATTTTTTCACCAGAGAGGCGCCAAAAGTCGGCGCTTTGCGCATACTACTACTATAAATTCGTTGCGCAACGCTTGAAACACAAAAAAAGAAACTACGTTGAAGATGAAAGGCCAAAATGAAAGAAAAAAAGCTAGAGGGAAAAAATGGCAGCTATTTAAAAAAAAACGTTAAAAAAGGCCTTTTTTGGTGCAAGAAGCTTTGCAAATTTTTTTGCGTAAGTTGATTGAGGTAGGGGGACTAGGTATTGCAGTGGTGAACAAATTGAAAAAAAAAAATGCAAGTCGATCCGTATTTTTTTTTAATTTGTGGCACCGCATTGAAAAAGTCAATTTGAGAAAAACGTATTTAAAGTTTTTAATATAATGTACTAAATGCACCATTTAATTTAACCATGGTGTTCAAAGAATGCTGACACCTTAAAAAGGTCACGTGCATGAGGTGAATGAAAAAGAGAGCAGCTGGCATACAATAGCTCGCGGAGGGATGAAAAAACTGGTTTCAGAGGATCATACATATAGAGATAATCATATCTATAAATTCGTCAAAAAGTAGATATTGAGATGATTTTCTTTTTTTTAAATAATTCTATAGCTTTCATAATATCAAAAAATCTCAAAATCGAAAAAAAAATAAATAAAAACCAAACAACCCCCATGCAAGATGCCTCAAGGCGAAATGCTACTTACAAATAGTTGTAATTTGTTCTTGATTGCAATATCTAACATAGCAAAAAATAAAATATTGACATGCATTTTATCAATAAATTGATATCTGAAAAATTATAATATTTAAAATTTAATGCGAATAATTGTGATCAGATAATTATTTATCATTATTCTAAAATGTAAAAATATGGAACTATTGGTTTGCAATAATTAAATTTGGAATACTCTATACTGACACAATATAGTTGCAGTATATAACATTACAAAAGATTAATTTATTTTCAATCTTTGGCTTACTTAAAAAAATCATCGTTATGTCTGTGTCATCAACTTGTTAACTTTTACATCATAGTTAATATTATTTTATTATATTCATATTTTACTCAAATCACTTATCAGAGGCAATAAATTGGCGACGTGATGTTAAAAGGAAAGGACGCTAATGCATAAAATGAACGCAGCGCGTTGTGGCGTTGAAAACTAAATTTAATTCGGCGTATCATATTTCGCATTTTGCAAAGTGGAAGTTTCCTGTAAAAGCAATTATATTACGCTACATTTAGTAAATACAAAATGAAAACGAACATTTATCACTGTAGGATGTAATACCACCAATATAAAGTGATGTGTTCACATTTCAAAAATCACTATAACATTGCTTCTGTCCTGTTAAGTATTGGTATTCATAAAAGATTTCTTTTGATAAGATTGTGCAACATCTCTCTGCTATTAGTTACGGAGTGTTTTGCTTGATATTTCTGAAATACATTTTTCTTCATTCTTCTGATGTTATATACTAAAAAGAAGTGATGCACGGTTATGCTGATAATCGCGAAAAGAAAATGGCTCAACTAATACTGATAACTCGCTGAATATAATAATAATAGCAAAAATTAGTATATTAGTTGAGCAGGGCTTAAAGGTCCACGCATAAAAAGATCTACCATCATTATCTTAAACTAGTAAAGTTATGAGTTTTTTAGCGATTCTATTTTAAAGTAGAGGACAAAAAATGGGTTTCCAGCCTTTGCCTTGAATCGGTGACGTGGTGGCTATTCGGGTATAAAAGACCACATTATAATTTTGTTTTACGAAAGTATTTTTTTCTTGTTAGTTTTTTTTTTGTGGTTTTGAGCACTGTTGTTTAGTTTAGTTTTTTCGAATATATTTTTTTAATTCACGCTATTTAATTACATTTACATTTACACGATTTAATTTACATGTTTTCCTATTTTTCAGTTAGATTCAACACTATTATTTATTTATATTAGAAAGCACCATTTGAACATTTACATTAGCAAAGGTGTGAATAATAAAAAATTAGTAAATAAAAATTGAGCGAAACAAAGCAGTTTTGCAAGAGACAAATCAATTAATTTGTTATTCCAACTCTGCTAATGAATATTTTTGGATAAATGCAAGATCAAGGTTATATGCAATGAAATTTTTGTCAAAAATTTTCCCATAAAATTAATATTTTACATTGGTCAAAAAATGTCGCTATTATTTCGTAAAATCTCTTTGGAATTAAAAAAAAAGTCGTTGAGTCTGTTTGTCTGGCTGTCTCTTTTTACTCGGCGCAAAAGGCAAAATATTCTTATTTCTATAATGAGGAATCAACAGGTAATTTTACTGAACATAGTTTGAGAGTTGTTTGTTGGACACATTTAATGTGTGATGGGGTAGTACATATATCTATACATAATAGTGTTATGAGGCTTATGGACCGATTCCATCGCATAACAGACCAATGTTATGGCAAGTCTATGTTATGAAGTACTTTCCATACAAAATCGCTGTAAATATTGTCACAAGCCATGTGGTGCTGTTCAGTCATGCGTTTTTTCAGATTATCAGATAGAAAACCTAACCTAGAAACCGCAAAAACGTCGAAAAAAAGATCTTAGATAACAAGGTTTTTCTGACCCAGCTTCATAACATACAAGTAACGTTTCAGTGCATGTGTAGAACGTCTAAATGCATAGCAAATACATTTTGACAGAATTCATAATGTATGGAAGTTGAAGCGTAACATGGCGTTGCCATAACATTGGTCTGTTGTACGGCAGAATCGGCCCATTAGTCAGCATAATTACTAAAAATCGAATTGGACCTTTGTGCCCCGCTCTATCCTACGGAAAAAGATTTGCTAGGACGAAAAAATTGAAGTGTAACATTACAAAGTGCATTATTTGAGAATATATGATTATATCATTTTTGTCTGATCTACGCTTCAAGAATTCCGCGTATGCCAACTGAATTTTATTGTTGATAGTTTCATTATTACTGACCTGAAATTCGGTCTTCCCAAGGTCCGCCTTGAGTTGCTCCATTATCTTCTTGTACCTCAGCTGCACTTCGGCGTTCTTGACATCAAGTTCAGCCAGTTGCGATTGAACGACACTCATGCGGTTCTTAGATTTATCGATGAGTTCGCGCTTTTCTTCCAACTTTTCCATCAGAATGGCAACTTGTTGTGGCAGGTCGGCCGATAGCCTGCGTTCGGTGGACCTGGGGTCATACTGACGGATCCAATTTTTACGTCTCTCTTTGGCCTCGAGTTGCAGAATTGAACTAAGCACGAATGGATACATTATGAAATATTACACACATACTGACACATAATAATAAATCTGCTGAATTTAGTTCAAATTCACTAGTTACTAGGGTTTGTCAGTTTTCAAAAACCGGTTTTAAAAACCGTTTTTTTTGGCGAAAATTATGGAATTCGAAAACCGGTTTTTTGTTGAAAAAAAACGGTTTTCACTGTATAAATAGAAAATGATAAATATTGTCAAATTTAAAAGATAGATTCAAGCGTTTTGATCCTTGGAATCATATCCGTTCAATAGCATTTGATATCTTACCAGTCTGCAATGGTTCCCAGAAAGGTATGGTATATATTAATTTAGATTTTTATACCCGAGTATATTTTATTTTAAATCAGTGTAACTTCTTCTTGAAGAAGTAAGTTCCTCTACTCAAACTTTAAGCATAATTTGGTCGCAAGTATGAGGGTATTTTTTATTTCAGTAGCAATTGGATAAACGTTCTCAGTTTTTTGAAATCATATTTTATTAAACAAAAAAAAAAATTAGAATGTTTAAAATTAATTAATTAAAATTGTTCGGAGCAGGCAATACATGAGTTTAGCTTAATTGCTTTCAAAACTAAAATTGATATTAACAAGTATGTATCAACATGTATCTATTTTTTTATTTAAAAATGTATTATTTTTGTTTATTCAAAAACTTTTCTTTCACTATCATACAAATATTTTCATTATTATATGTGAAAACGATGCATGAATAACGAATAATTATTTCTAAAGTTATTTAATCAAGATAAACTATTATTGTTTAGTTCTACTAATTAAAATTAAAATTATTTTTTAATTAATAAACTATCCATAAAATTGAGCAAAAAATAAATTCAGTCTATATAAATTACACGATAATTACAGAATAATCGAGCAAAAATTTATTTTCTATATAAAATTCGAAAACCGACTGAAACCGGTTTTTTAGAAAAATTAAAATTCAAAAACCAGTTTTCTGAAATGTCGGTTTTTGTATAAACCCTACTAGTTACTGATCGATCTATTTCAATTAGAATTTCATAGATCGATTATAAAAGTGATTATATAAATAATACCGAAGAGTTTCTAAAAAATAGAATCGAACACCTTATTCTTGTAAGGAGGAGCTATTGTCTTGAGTGCAGATTTCTAATTCGAATATTCAAAATGACTGCAATAGCTCATTCTAAAAGGTATGGTATATGAATACAATGAATTATATGGAATTGAAAAATATATCAATGAAGCAAGGGATCGTTGGTTGGTATGGCTCGAATGACTGGATCTGAATCAGAGGCCACGGGTTTAATCCCGCTTCCAGCAGCCTGATGTCAAGCAGTAGGGACATTGGTTTTCTCTTGAAAATATAGTTAGCAATATATTTACAAGTGAAAATAGCCCTAGTCCGGCATTAATGCATCAATAAAATATTATCCATATTACAGAAACATGTTATAATGTCTCATCACCCAGAGATGGACAACTATTTGGACTACTAACTAGTTATTAGACATTAGTAGTAAATGCCATATTAGTGGTTAGTTAATATTAATAGTTAATAAAATAACGTTCATAGAACTTTCAAGTTCTGATCGGTTAAAACCACCAATAAAAAAAATTTATATAACGAATAATTTAGAGAAAAATAAATCCACGAATGTATTAATAGTTGTCTGACCAAATATCCATCAATATTAGATACATTTATTAAAACAACATTTATTGTAACCGTAAAACATGATTTTTTTGTTAAATTCCGTTGTGATTTTTAAATTAGAGCTGGAGATGAATTCAAATAAAAAACGTGTTACATAACTATTTAGAAATTTTAGCAAAGCTATTTTTTCCTTGCTATATCATGTATATATATATATATATATATATATATATATACATCCTGATGAAATTATCTAATCGAGTTGAAAAGTCAAAATTTCATTCAAATAAAATAAAATCATTTACTAACCTGCGTAATGCGAGTGGATCGTGCTTGTGATTTATCAACAAAAATAGTGATATAAATAACACTATTACAAAAAATAGTAAAAAAATCATTTTATGTTGTTTTAGTGAACAGGAATTTGATTTACCTCTAAAAACTTTTAAAAATAAGGATACGGCGAAAATGATTTGATTCGTGTCATTCTAAAAAAATATTTTTTTACATTCTATTGTTTTAAGTATTTGATATTGAAATATTCCTTATTTGAAATGACTATCGGGTACAATATTTTGAAATATTTTTTGGAGACTTTCTGATTTATAGCTGAAAATGTATTGCCATTTCAAAAATGATTTAGCGGAACTTGATGATCAAAATGTCGTATCAAAACATCTTCTCAAACAGAATCAGACTCAGGATTCAAAGTTTTAACAGTGAAAGTGAGAGATATGATGTAACTTCTAAATGTTGTTTGCTGCATTCAAATGATTTGTCAGAGAACTTTGACTGAGAATCACACAAAGATTACTAATATGAATGTATTATTTTAGCGATTTTCAAAACGTATAATGATTGATGCAAAATGTCAATAAAGAAAGTCAACAATATACAATTTATTCTATCGGCCAAATAAAATCCACAGAAAGATATATATATATATATATATATATATATATCAGTTCAGTTGTATAACACCTTTGAAATATATACCGCTTTATAACATATTATATCGTTATCATAAATAATCTAGTTGCGAAGTGTTTTCTACGTTCTATGTTATTGTTCTCCGATAGAATTGTATCATTGTTACATAGACCTGGACAATGTAAGGGAATGATATATAGAGAATGGTTGTTCGCGATCGTAATTCAAGTCAATTTGATACGGCCCAATTTGATATCTTTCTAGTTCCCGCCTACAAGTAGACAGAGGACAGCGGACTACTGGTAGAGCTGCGGACAAAAACAACGCCAATGTGCGACACCCTGGTTTATGTACTTATATTATATATCCTTATATTGAAATTATGGTGAATTTATTAATTATTTGAAGATGAACTTTGTTATCGTCAGATAGTTCAACGAGCTATTTCTTCTTAATTATATACGATATTTTAAAAACCGTTCGAATATCACTTGGGAATAGTGCAGATTAGTTTTGACAAGCATCGGCAAGGCGTTAATGAATATTTTACATATCTGTTAACGTTTCTATATTAATATTACTACACTCCATCTCTAAATACTCATTCATTCTCTCTAATAACTCTCTGAATAACATCATTCGTCTCTATCATTATGCAGTTATGCACCTATCTTACTAAATATGTCTCTATAACTGCTACTCTGCTTCTATATATTTACTATTCTTTTGTGATTATTCACCCATAGCTAATTTTACATAAATTCATGCCAACATTTATGATTAATTCAAAACAGAGCTAACTCCCGGGTCATCTAGGCATAGCTAACATCTTGATTTTTTGTATTTTTAATGAAAATTGATATTATAAAACAGATAATAGTAAAAGTTGATCATAAATATAGATGAATAAGGCGACATTTCCCAAGAGTTATGTGTTATGTGGTATTATCTACATCAATGATACTTTTTGGATAAGATTGTTTAATAGAAGTAACATTTTTGTATTTTAGGTTAAAAAAATTCTAGTTTCTAAGATCATTGTTTACTTACTATGGTATTTAAAAAAAAGTGAATTATTTCAATATTTCTTATGCATACGAAGTACCTAATGATTAGATCCTAATCCGTTGTGAAGCAGTGAGCATCCGATCTTGTGTCAACCAAACATTTACTTTTAATTGAAAATATAGATAAGAGCTGATATGAATTAAGAAAAATATTTATATCATAAAATATCAACAAATTCTTCGACTATTGTTAGTCACAACTGGATTAGACGACTATTGGGTTTCGACCCATTCAAACAAAACATATAGTGAAAATATTTACTGAAGGCCTTGTTATGACAGATAATAATTAAAAGTGTACTGTACTTGACAGTTATTGAAAGAAAAACAAAGGAAAAAAAGGAATTGACTTAGAATATACTCGTAACTCTTCTCGCCAATTCGCCTTACGGTACACCACCCTTTATTGTTATTATCATTCTTACTACCACTAATTAAACTCTTTTGAACAGCAAATTTAAGGGTCCTATGAGCTGTTGTGATGAACAGTTGCCTCATCATTTTGTGATGATTTTTAACTACTGTAATAGTGACGACTTCTTATTGGTGCAGCAATGCTGTGCCGAGTCTATGTTTCTCCTTGAAAACATTGCTATCCCTATTTCCTAGTGAACATCGTTCTCACTGCTTGACAACAGACGGCTCGAAGCGGGATCGAATCCGGAAACTCTGACTCAGGTCCAGTCGTTCTAGCCACTTACCTACGAGCGAGCTCATTGTTGTTATTGATAATCAAAATCGTTAAAAATGGTCAACAAATTTGATAGAAACTTAAAATTTAAAATTTAATATTTTAAAATTAAATTTAATTTAATAAACTTAAATATTAAAATTTATAATATGTTAGACTTTATTGACTATAAAACTATAATTTCAAAATATCAACCCCCACTTATAGATTTTTGACTCTGCTCTTGAAATGGATATGGTTTCTAAATATTTTTTATTTCTTTCTTGCAAGTTGAAACATATGATCAAATATTACTGGATCAAAAACGTCTGCAAGTAAATATTGACGTTTTCTGTGAATTTTATTTTTGTGTGATTCATCATTCGGCAAAGTCAAAATATATTTATCTCTAAAACGAGTCGTCCATCGTTATCCGCAGCAGTGGCTTCGCTCATTCGAATTCATTGTTCGACATTTAAAAGCAAAAAAAGTTGAGAAAAAATGGTCTTTCGCTACGGAAATGCGTTCAACAGTCGACTAGCGAAAAACTTTTAAATTAGATATGATGAAAGATGTTATTTGCAGTCTGCTCGAGTAAATGGATTAAGAAAACTAATGGACGCGTTTCATTTAGTTTACGATTTTGTTATGAGAAAGAGCGCATTTCAAAAACTAGCAGTCTGATTAAAATCTCAGACTTTTCTCACTAATCACTTCTAGATAATTAAAATAAGTTTTTTCGCTTAATTACTTAGTGCATTACATTTTTCATAATTTTGGTTTATTTAATTATATGATATATCAGATGATAAGGTATTTAAACTACAGCATAGTACTATAAATATGATTTACCGTTTTCTTAAACTTATAAGATATTATACATCGTGATATATTATACGTTGGTATTAAATATGCATCCATAATTCACTGTAATACTCCGTTTTTAATTTAAAAATTAAATTGTATGAATGATTTTCATCTATCGACGTATTCATTTAACCGATTATTTATAAAAATATAATAATTTGAACATAATAACTAGCTGTAAGTGGAATTCTGTCTTAAGGCAATTAGGGCATCGTGCCTTAAGGAAAATTGCTGGAACTTCCCGTACCAAAAATTATTATTTTTTTTAAAAACGATTAACATTTTTGAAAAAAAATTACTTCGAAAAAATAAGATTTTTGAGAAACTTTAAATTTGACAAAAAATTACTTTTTTTTTGAAAAAAAAATTGAAAAAAAAATTATTTTATAAATCTTTTTTTTTTTTAAAAAAAAATTGTTTTCTTTATTTTGACATATGTTGGAAGATCTGAACTTTTTTTCAAAGCAATCGTACTGCTTTAAATGCATAGAGACAAAATATAAAGCGCGTAAGCGCCGCGTCGCTGTCTAACGGGTAAACATTGGTACCGATCCCATAGGAATGTAAACAAAATTTATACTTATTGTTAAAATCTCTATAAAATATCTGATAATTTGATGTGCATATGTCTAATGATCATTTTTGACCGCCAAATGGCATTTTTTTTTTTACTTTTTTCGTTATATCTCCGAAACCGCTAAACCTGCCCTCATAAAAATTTGATCAAATCTTTATCTTGTCAATACAAGTGAAATGTTTTCTGAATTATTAAAATCGGACGCTCCGTTCTATTAAAAACTGAGGTACCGTTTTTGGCACTTTTTGCCCCATATCTTCGGAACGGCTAGACCTACCTCCGCCAAAAACTAATCAGCACGTCTCCTTATCAATACGGATCGAATGTTTTTTAAATTATTCAAATTGCTTCATCCGTGTTCCCGAAATCGTCGACGAAAATTTGTATCCGCACACACATTCATACTACGCACAAACACACACACATACACACACACACATACATCCATTTTTTCTAAGGTACGCCAAAATATTCAGAAACCTCTGAAACGTAAAGATATATAAATATTTTCATTTTCGATTTTTTTGCGATCACTATAACTTACCCTACGGTAAGTTAATAATAATAATGGGTCTACTGCCCTAAGGCAGGACCGTGAGCTGAGTTAAAACTCCAACTCGATTCAGGGAAAAATAGTGTGAGAGATTTCTCATTGCCATTTCACACCGCAGTGCCCGAGATGGGCTTATTTTTAATTGGAAACATTTTGATCTATATTTTCAATTGAAAAGGGACGCGCGACCCTGTCTATAAAAAGTTAACGCGTTAACAACCTTCGCCACGACGAACCCAATTTGAACATATTTGTAACTAGCTGTAAGTGGAATTCTGTCTTAACACGTTAACTGCCGTGTCACCCGTATTCGGGTGACAGCAAAAGTTCTCATCAGGCCACGTCACCCGTATACGGGTGACAGCAAGAGTTCTCATCAGGCCACGTCGGGTGACTCCTTCCAAAGGTTTTCCGAACATTTTTAGATGAATATATTACAGGAGATAATAATACTGTTGATTTTTTTTTTAAACCGTTTATTAACAAAATTATTTACAGTGCAAAATATTGAAGCATTCACTGCAAAGTTGCGGTTGGGCAAAGGGCAGCTTGGACAAAAAGTGATAGGTTTTCTGAGATTTGCTCGTGCCTTTGATCGGTCCAGTTCTTCTCTTTTATTTGCGTAACACCGCTTGCATGCGCGTCTAAGGCTTTTCCTCAAATTATTTCTGCAAAAAGCGATGCAATGCGTATTTCGTCGAACAGAAGACAGTGTTAAATCTTCACTCAGTCCTAGTAACTTTGCAGCAATCAGTTCCCTAAATCGTCTAATATTTACAGTTTTCGTTGTAACAATTTTGTAAACGACCAAAGCGTTTACAATTGACGTCCCCAGTAGAAGTTCAACGTTCAAGGCAGAGCACGCGTCTTACAGTGGCACGGGTGGCCTGACGGGGATTTTCTTGTAAACACGCGTGGCAGTCAACGTGTTAAGGCAATTAGGGCATCGTGCCTTAAAGCAAATTGCTGGAACTTCCCGTACCAAAAATTATTTTTTTTTTTAAAACGATTAACATTTTTGAAAAAAAATTACTTTCAAAAAATAAGATTTTTGAGAAACTATAAATTGGACAAAAAATTAGTTTTTATTGAAAAAAAAAAAATTAAAAAAAAAATTTTTTTTTCTTTATTTTGACATATTGTGGAAGATCTGAACTTTTTTTTCAAAGCAATCGTACTGCTTTAACTACATAGGGACAAAATATAAAGCGCGTAAGCGCCGCGTCGCTGTCTAACGCATAAGCATTGGTACGGAATCGATAGGAATGTTAACAAAATGTATACTTATTGTTAAAATCTCTATAAAATGTCTGATAATTTGATGTGCATATGTCTGATGATCATTTTTGACCGCCCAATGGCTCATTTTTTTACTTTTTTCTCTATATCTCCGAAACCGCTGGACCTACCTTCATGAAAATTGTATCGATTCTTCATCTTGTCAATACAAATAAAATGTTTTTTGAATTATTAAAATCGGACGCTCCGTTCTCTTAAAAACTGAGTTACCGTTTTCGGAACTTTTTGCCCCGTATCTTCGGAACGGCTTGACCTGCCTTTGCCAAAAACTAATCAGCACGTCTCCTTATCAATACGGATCGAATGTTTTTTGAATTATTCAAATCGGTTGATCCGTGTTCCCGAAATCGTCGACGAAAATTTGTATCCGCACATACATACACACACATACATACATACACACACACATACACACACACACACACACATACATCCATTTTTTCTAAGGTATGCCAAAATGTTCAGAAACCTCTGAAACGTAAAGATTTATAAAAATTTTCATTTTCGATTTTTTTGTGATTACTATAACTTGCCCTACGGGAAGTTAATAAATAAAACTCAATAATCGAAAGTATTGTTTCAGAATTGAAAGCCAAAATGAGATGGCACCATAGATTTTAACTATAAAGAAAAAAAATTTAAAATATTTGTATTTCTTGCAATTTGAAAGTCATAAACTTTTAAGTACAACACAGAGCTTCGGTCAATCTATTTGTGAGTGAAATGCGTTAAAAACTTTTGTTTTATTATTTGGAGATCATTTTTTACTTGTTTTTTTTTCATATTACTTACATGTTTACTATGTTTGCAGTATATACTCACAAGTAGTGTGCCATTTTTTAAATTCTGATTAAATGCAAGAACTTTCAATGGAACTTGCCAAGGCACTTCAGCGTATGTATCATATTAATTTAATTTAAAAACGATTAATTTCAAAACTCATAGTTCAATTAATAGGCTGTGGTCCAGTAAATGTTATTCACGGTTATGATTCCAAAGATTTAATGAACCAAAATAATAAAAATGTCATCATAATTTGGTTTGAAATTGAGTTCTGGGTCGTCTTGATTATAGCAGGTGCCCAGGAAGTGTCTATAAGAAATTATTTGAAAATGCTTCTACATAATAATAACTAGTTTAATTTTTTTTAATTTTGAGATTTTATATAAAAGTAACAATAAAATGCTTTGGCTAAGCAATTGCATTATTTAAATTTGACTTATAGGTATGACAACTCCGTCCATAGGGTCAATTACGCGATAAAATTGAAATATTGCGCTAACATGTTACTGTTCTCTCTTCATAGTTAGTAAAAAATATTGTTGGTAGAAACAGTCAAAACGCTATGTATTTGTTCTGCGATCAGGCGTTTTCAACATACAATATATGTGAAAAGTTCTGCGATCAGGCACATTAGATATATCAACTTAGGGTTAGGTTTCATATGTTAAATACTAATTATATAACAAACACCTAGATTTTCAACTCATTTTTCTACCAACTCATATGAAGATTAAGGGGTTGCCATAACAACGCTATGTTTAATTTCTTTTTTATCTGAGAATTATCCCCTCAAGTCTAAGTACTGAGTAATATATTAAACAAATTATAGTTCAAAAACTTGATAAATTTAAATTGCCTTTATAAATTAAGAATATGATTCTCGTATAATGAATGCTTTTATGCAGGAGATAGTTGTTCTTCGCAAAACAACACGTCATCTTTTGTGCTTAAATTTAAATATCTCGTGCCTTTAGCTGTATTTTTTCATTCCCTTAACCTCAAATTAAATCTTCAACTAGATTAGTCCTTAGACATCGTCTGCCATATTGCTCCTATCCCACTTACATCTATGTTCGCCTCTCCCGTGGGCTAGTGATTGCGTTCCGTTGCTAATCCAAAGATATGATGCCACTACGCGCCGACCGAGCCCTGTGCTTTTGCTGGAAACTAATAAAATTTTACGACGTGTGAACAAGAATCACTAGTTACGGCTTGAATTCTGCGGTTAAACTAAATCAGCTGCATAAAATTCTTTTCTTCGATTCAATTACGAAACAATTTCTACGACATTGCACATTGTGGATTCATACAATTGTTCTAAAGGAAGGAAATGAAACTGCTTTTTGTTACAAAACGTCTGATAAAGTTGATTATGAATGAAATGATAAAAAGGATTATCTTCAGAAAAATATTATTTTATATAGAAAATAAATTTTGTGTAAAATCTTGAAATAGGCACAATGTATGAATAGAACTGAACTAAATCTGAACTTTTAAGAAAATAGCATAAATTGAAATTTACTGATACAACACGGAAAAATTGAAGTACAATGGCAGTGCATTCAATAATACTGTTCGATTTCAGAATCATGTTTTATGAACAGTAATTTAGGATATAAGAAATAGTCGATCATCATATCGGCAGTCAAATGTAGTAACAGTAAAATTAATCCTTTGCTTATTGATAACCGAATAGTTATAAAATGATTTATTAATTTGTAAAAATACTGAACAATAAAAGCAATCTCAACCAAGGCAAGTGGTTCTATCTTATTATGCACTCTGTTCCAGCTCCCAATGCATTTCATGATGGCATCAGGAGTCCAAACATACCCACGATAACATTTTATGGTGGCAGCGGTGGGATGTTTATCGAAAAACAAAGACTTCATTTTACTAAACTATTTAATGACTGAACAATAAGTATGGCTGCCAATCTGAAAAACATGATTCCAAAATCTAACAGCAAAGGCGGAAAAATTCGGATAAAATAAGAGTGATAGGAGGAAAGAAAATGTTCTAAAATTCATTTGTTTGTATAATTAATGGATAATCTAATTCAACTCTAAAACAATGTAATGTAGACTATTGAAAAAATCAGCTGATTCACTGCGTACACAAGTATGCTTTTTAACAAAAAATATAACCAAAAAGTCATAATACTGCTTTAATATACATTATATTGCTTTGTTTAACTCTTTTACATTGCGATCATTTATATTCTTATTATGTTTGGTCGCTATTTGTTAACATGACGTGGTCTAGCACGTGTTAATAATCTCTTGCTTTTATCTAATTATTATACACTATAATCATTATTACTTCTTGCACTTCAAGTAATTGACTTTACTTTTATTGCTTTAATTATTCATTTATTAAAGTTTATTTTTTATTACAAATAAAGTTTTTAATTCATCTCGAATCATTTCTAAAACAAAGCATTTTGATCTTTGAGTCTTTGCAAAGTAGCATTTTTTGAATAAATCTGCTGTGGTAATCTCCAACCTCAATCTTTTTACTAGAGTTTTAACAATCATCGCAGTATCTGATGGAAGATAATTTTTCTGATTATTAAAGGTTGTCAATGAAAAATTGTGCTTTTTTCCAATGTTTAATATAACAAAATTACAAGCGCTTATTATTTAAATATATCTTACACCTCATCAGCAATGATTCTGCCGCATAACAAAAAAATGTTATCAGAAGGCCATGTTACACTCCAATTTCCATACATTGTGTTACTGAATCATACTGAATACTGTCAAAATGTCATGCATTTGCTGTGCATATAGGCGTTTTATACATCTACTGCAACGTCACTCGTATGTTATGAAGCTGTGTCAGAAACGTGGCTATCTAAGATCGGTTTTTGGCATTTGTGCGGTTTCTGGTTAGGTTTTCTATCTGACATAATGAGAAATGCACCTGACTGCACACAAGCCACCTGGCTTTTGTCAATATTTTGTATGGATAATTGTTCATAACATGGCCTTGCCATAACATTGTTCTATTATGCGGCCGAATCGGTCTTTCAATTGTCAAAATGAACAGCACTTTTTCTGAAAACGCTTGAAGTAGTTGTGTAGCCGACGGTTCTATTATATATCAAAAAGCAATTATTTCTAAAACGCTCAATATTTTCAAATGGTACAACTTCCGCCGTTATATCTCTGAGGTGACTTCAATATTTCCGAGGCAAAAGATAACAATGATAGTCCAACAAGGGCGAAACTGTGCAACACATTAACCAGTTGACAAACTGTCTGCGGCATGTTATCGGCAAATTGGATCCGTTACCCTTCACCGCCCCGAAAGTGGCGGCACAGCCGTGGCCTCGTGCCCTCTCGACGCCTGGGACAAACGCGCAGTCGTTGGAGATGGCGTTCATAAAATTTCATGGAGTTGTTTTCGCACTTCTGTCACAAATAGTTACATTGGACTGACTGTCCAAATATTAGAGGCTTATTTGGAGAGCCTGAGATTAGGGAGTATGTTATAGCTGCCTATTGTGTGTTCGAATGAGTACTCGAATACATTTCCAAAAATTATGCTACTAAAGACTTAATTCATTTAATGATTATCATAAATATATTTTATTAACTTCCTGTAGGGTAAATTATAGTAATGGGCCGTAAATCGAAAATGAACATTTCTGCATATCTTCACGTTTCAGGGGTTGCTGAACATTTGAGTATACCGGAAAAAATGGATGTGTGTGTGTGTGTGTGTGTGTGCGTTTTGTGTGTCCACAATTTTTCGATCACGTTTTCGGCGCACCAATCAACCAATTTAAATGGTTCAAAAAACATTCGATTCATATTAATAGGGAGATGTGCTGATTAGATTTAGGCAAAGGCAGGTCCAGCCGTTACGGAGTTATGATGCAGAGAGTGCAGAAAATAGAAATCGAGTTTTTGGGAGAACGGAGTATCTGATTTGAATGATCCAAAACATTGAATTTGTAATGATTGGGAGAAGTGATTGGGAAGGTGATTAGTTTTTAACAAAGGCAGGTTCAGCTATTTGGAAGATACAGAGCTAAATGTACAAAAAATGGAAGTTTTCGCGAGAAATAAGCATCCGTTTTGAATGACATTTGCTTGTGTTGACAAAACAATTGCTATTGTGGAAAAACATATTTCAAATCTTTTTTTTTTCAAAAAATTTTTTTTATATCGAAAATAATTCAGATTTCACTTATATACTTTAAATAAATAATTTGCAATTCAGTTTATATAATTCTTATAAATATTAGACAATGTTACAGTATTTATTAATTTATTTGAAAACATTTAATATTCCTCGAACATTTCGTTACGGTACGGGAAGTTCCAGCAATTTGCCTTAAGGCACGATGCCATACACCACTAGTTAATTTTTTATCGATCATTTTCATTTTACAAAACCGAATTTCGATAATGTTTTCAAAATTTGATAATTATACAAATATTTTTGTGGTTTGATTTTTTTTATTAGCATAGTATATTTTATGTAGAGTAAGGCGGGCACGAAGGTCCAATTTTACTTTGAACAATTATATTGTGAATATAAAGTAATTAATAGGCCAATTTTACGGTAACATAGCCCAAATCATAGGGTTATGTCAACACTATGTTATGCTTGTTTCTTGGTAGTAAAAACTCTAAAAATTCTCTATATCAATTAGAATTCGGAAGTATTTCAGAATTAGGCAACACATTTCCTACTAGAATTAAAAAATAAAAGCAGATAAATGCGATTTTTATGACCACAATGAGTAAATTATTAATAATATTTACACATGATAATGGTATATAAAATTATTTTTTGTGGGTATTCAATTTTATTAATTTAGTGATATTTAAATCGTTTACTCAATTGACGCAATTTAATTCATAATTGATTCAATTGTCATATATTGCGCTGTTTTACCATTAAAATATTTCTAGATTTGACCAATTTTCATCCGTTCTAATCAGAATGGCTCAAGCTGAAGCAAGCGCACGTGCTTTGTAAGTAGCTACTGATTACAGTTGACGTCTATACTTGAATAAAATAAAATTGGAGAAATGCATGAGATGAAATGTGTTTAAAAATTAATTTAATTTATACTTAATATAATATGTATTATATGTATGTATGAGATATATCAATTGGGAATCGTATTTACGATTTGTTACATGAAAGGGAAAATATTATTTTTTAAATACCAGTTGAAAAAGGCGAAATTTATGTAACTTGTCTTATGGCAAAATGCTACTTCCAACTAGTTGTTTAAATATGCAAATTAAACATCTATCATATAAACTAATAATTATTCATGTGAGCAGGGCCGGCTTTAACACTACCAGCGCCCTGGGCGAGATTTCTACGGCGCCCTTCACCTGCAATTCAAACCCATTTGGAAAAAAGAAAAACATCTAATGAAATAACCGTTTATTAAAAAAAAAATTATTATAAAAGATAACCATTAATAGAACCAACTAATAGAATTTTACTTTTCTGGCCTTTCTATCAGCAAACTCTTTTATAAGGTTGTCGAAGTCGATGTTTTCAGCAATTTCGTTCTCAATTGACACAGTTGCTAAGTTTGTCAATCTAGATTGCGAAATCGTTGATCGAAGATAGGTTTTTATTAGCTTCAGCTTTGAAAAGCTCCCCACTAGCAACCGTTACAGGTATGGTTAATAAAATTTGCAATGATATCCATACATTTGGATACAGTTCTTGTAAGTTGAAATCGTTGATAAAATTTATAACAAAAATGGGAGTAACCACATTTTTATTAGGTGGGATGCCAGACTTATAAGTTCATCATATAACATACAACCATCTATGTCTGATTTAGAGTCTACAGTTAATTTTAATTGGAGATCACTACAGAGCTTGAGAAGGTCGCGTTTTTCTGGAATCTGTTTAATATTGTACAAAAAAGACCAATATTCCGAGTACTCATTTAACTGTTCGAACCTTTCATTGATTGAAATTAATGTTGTCCAAAAGACAGTTGAAAAATTCAACCTCAAATTTTTTTTTTTGGAGAAGTTATAGCGTCATCGCGTACAATTTCACCAGCTTGACGCTCAATTTCTAGTTCTTCAGCCAACTCCTTCGCAGTTAAAATAGCGCTTTTAAAGCCCGTATTTCTGTAGTCTTCCAAAAAATTGCCGCATTTTTTCAACATTTGTGTACATTTACCAAGATCCATATCTTTTGACTGTGGAGATTTACTTACAACATTTATTTGATGAAGTATGTCATACCAAACAACCAATGAAACTATGAAGCTGAAATCTTTTAGTTGTTCGGCTAGAATAGTAGCTTCATGAGACATTTGAACATCAGTTTTCTGAGTTTCAAGAGCCAAAGTAATCAAAGCATCATGGATAGTACTAATTTGATAACGGACTACTGTAACACTACTTATTCTTGCTTCCCAACGAGTGTCACTGTGCTTTTTTATAGTATATAGTCCCAAGTGATCGGTTAGAATTTTCCATCGATGAACAGAAGCTGAGTGGTCTGAAATATCACCCTTCATAGCTAATCGCAAGTGCTCCTGCATGGCTAGATGAAATTTGGCTAGTATTTGTACAAAGCCTAAGAATTTTCCGTTATTTGGCGTATATAGTTTGTCAGAAGTGCCTCTGAACGCCATATTGTTTTCGGCTAAATAAAGTGTTATATGCATCAATCTAGACAAAACATTATTCCATCGTTTTTTCTATTTTTAATCGTAGTTGAGCTTCAATCCATGAAAAAGTAAAACTTCTTATGAAAAGTGCTATTTTCATGATTTTTTAATATTTCAGACAAGTATTTCCAGTTGTTTACCCTTGAGATACTAAGTTCGACGTTGAGCTACTATCAAATAGTCTACAACAAAAACAATAAACTCGATCCTTAGAAACGGAGTAAATTAACCAACGGCGCTGAATTGTTTCATTGTTTGTAAGAATTTTTGTGAAATGAGAATTAGAGAAATGTCGGCCTGCATCATTCTTCGGATAATTATCAATGCGAGTTTGCACTGGGCCACTAGTAATTATGTGATCAATGATTTTGCCATTTCGAGTGACTGGCCAAGTGGCCAAGTTCGCTATCCCATGCGAATGAGCTGAGTTTGTTACGCTTCGCTACAATAACGCTAGCTTTTTTTTTACCAAAACGTTAAAAGGACAATGTGTTTTGACAATAGACAAAAAAAACGCTTAATTTAGGGAATTTACGAGACGACTAAGCAGACCTCGAACTATGAGCATCAGCCGGGGGGCGCCTGCAGCGCCCTTTTTTGCCGGCGCCCAGGGCGGTCGCCCACCTCGCCCTACCCTAAAGCCGGCACTGCATGTGAGTATACATTGCAAGTTATATTATATACTATGAGTTATATGTACGAGTATATATCAACGTACATTCATAAATGTATTTGTCTATTTTACAATACAATTAATATTGTTGTTTCGAGAATTAATTGATTCTGTAGTCGTCAATATTTCATTAGGCATTCTGATCAGAGATCGTGTCATTTGATTAGCCCCTGTTTAATTTCCTGCGACGTGTTCTGAAATAATTTTGTTTAAACTGCAATATTTGTGTTAAGTTTTGTTAAACGCTAATCACGAATGCGCGCATGTGTACACATCGTTATATCACATGGATCCGCACGAGATGAGCAGCCGGTTATGTAATTTCCGGAACGATGTTTGTGCGAACATCAGTGATTTGTTTTTGTATCACTATGGCTCTCGTTCGGACGCTAATTGCCGCTCTTGCTGCAGTTTGCTAAACGATATCGAATCAGATTTCTCATGACTGACGTATTAGAAGCATTATATTATTTGTTTACTGTAGTCTTTTCTAACAATTATATTTTTTCCTTCTACCTATTAACTTCCAGAAGGGGGAGTGTTGGTAGTAGTCCAATAATCGATTTTTTTGCGTTTCAGAGGTTCCTAAATATGTTGGCATATCTTAGAAAAGTATATAGTATGAATGGATACAATTTTTCGTCCGCGTTTTTGAGAATACCGCTCAACCGATTTGAATGATTCCAAAGCATTCCATTCTAATTGATAAGGAGACATGCCGATTAGTTTTTGGCAGGTTCATCCGTTCTGGAAATACTGTGGCAAAGAGTGATGAAAATAAAATTTAAGTTTTTGAGAAAACAGCATCCGATTTGAAAGGTTTGAACAACATTCATTTCGTAATGATGGAAAGACGTGATAATTAGTTCTTTTGCTGAAACAGGCTTAGCCGTTAAAAAGATCTGAAGCTAAAACTACAAGAAATGACGGTTTTCCAGAAAACAGAGCATCCGTTTCGAATGATTCAATAAACATTTTGCTTGTGAAAAACTGTCATTATAAAAAAACGATTAGTTTTTGCGGAAGGAAAAAATAAACTATTTCAAAAATTCAGAAGGTTCGAAATTTAATTTCTGTTTAAGCTCTGAAATTTTAAAGCTCATTTATATACTTGAAATAAATTTTTATAATGCTTAGAAATATGGGATAAGGTCCTTCATTCTAACCACGCTTGATTAAGTTTTGTTTATTTACTTTTTATGTAAAAATCGCTTAATTTATAAGCTTTTATATTTTGTGTATAAAATACGAAAAATAACAGTTTCAAATTTTATAATAATCTATGTAAAATCGAATATTTTATTATGGTACGGAAGGTTCTAGCAATTTGCCTTAAGACACGATGCCATGCACCGCTAGTTTTATTTTTGAGTGCACAAAAATCACCAATTTCACATGAATGAGATGGAGAAAAATCTCGACATCTTAAGTCGTTGTATATAGTTTAAAAAAAAAATTGGATATATATGTGAGCTCAATCTTGACATTTTTTGTTCAAATTATTATTCTGCAATCTAGTAGGTACATAAAACTACGTATGATCTTAAACTTAAAAACTGAATTTGTTCTAAGAACTTCCTTCAATTAGCTACTGACTGCGCCTTCATTTCTGATATTTTACAAATATATTCATAAATGTTTTTAAATACATTGTATGTAACAAATCATAATACCATACATTATAATAGGCAGTGTAAAACTAACGCGCATAATTTTTATTAGAACTTTCTAAAGAGAAGTTATAGTCATATTGAGCTTTTAAAGTAATTTGTTATAGCTTAATAATTTCTGAGGCAATTATTTTATTGATATTGCAAAAATGACAAATAAGTATTTCATTCAGTATAATAATAGAGAATAATTAGTATAACTATAATAGGGAATTCAGTATAATAATTCAGAATAGTATTTTACACTATATAGTATTTATATCAGATTTTACTTGGAATTGTATATTTTTGGTGCTTTTTTATAACGTGTTATATCACAATTTGATATCACTCATTTCTTGTTAATGATATTGCGTAGAAACCTATAATATAGGTCATGTTTTATTTGCCTTCTGATTAAACTAATTACAATTTTGAACTTAATTAAGATGAATTTAAAAAGGAGTAACTCATTTTAACTATTAACAATTATGAAGAGTTTTATGAAAGTTTCAGACACTTCAGAAACTTTTCAGGAAAATCATTTTTATATCAGGTACTATACTAAGTTATAATTGTCCGTATTGAACTTCATTCAATGAGTCTATTTACAACTTTGATATTATAGAAATCTTTACACATTATTTGCTCTTATCCTAACGCTGCAACAAATGACTGGAAAAATAAATAAATGCAAATGTTTGATACGAGATAGTTTTCTATTAGCTCATTTCCTTTACCATAAAAAGTCCTTGTGCATTGTGGTTTATGAAATAGTTTTTCGTAGCCAACGGTATATAAAGAGAGATATTCGAATCAAATGCACAAACACATATCACACAATAGTTTCTTGTGGATTGCATTAAACGCAAAGTGCCGTCTTTTATCAGACTTTGCAGTACAGCTTTATGTAACCGGTACTATCTAAGAAAGAGCCCAGTGTTTGTCTTTGTTAGGAGATTCATGAAACCTATATATTTTGTGGATTTGTCTCCTGATTATGCGCACAACAATGTATTTTATTACACAATCAAATTTAGTCGAGAATAAAAATAAATGTTACTTTATGTAAAGTAGCTGAAACTCTGCACGGAAGTTCCTCGGAGTCTTAATTGAGTGCATTTTGACAAAAAATATTAGGAGTGCTTAGGGAGTCTAAACATTTGGCTATTATCTGTAGGTTTGGCTAACTATATGTATATTAATGTTAACAGGTGCATTTTATTTGAATATTTGGAATGATTTGTGATTTTTTAAATTTATAATTTTTAACCTCCCGTAGGGTAATTTATAGTAATCGCAAAAAAATCTAAAATGGAAATTTGTATGTATCTTATATATACACTAGGGTGGTCCTTAAAATGGTCATTTTCGAATTTCCTTGCTCTCAGGGGCTCAAATGGTTCCAAATAGATAAAAAACAATTCTCTGAAAGTTTTAGCTTTTAATATTAACGTTTAGATAGAGCGCAATTTAATCGGTTTTGTATGGAAATAGCATGGAAAAATTTTCAAAAATTTTAAAAATGTTTTTAGGTGTAATTTAGTGAACAAATGAATGAATTTTATTCATTCAATGAATAAAATTCATTCATTCATACTAAAAACATTTTTTTTAAATTTTCAAAATTTTGTCCATGCTCTTTCCATACGAAGTTTAATTGAATTGCGCTCTATCTAAACGTTAATATTAAGAGATAACACTTTCAGAGAATTGTTTTTCATCAATTTGGAACCGTTTGAGCCCCTGGGAGCAAGGAAATTTGGAAATGACCATTTTAAGGACCACCTTAATATACACATTATAACATTTTGGCATATCTTAGAAAAAATGGATATGTATGTGTGTGTGTTCTAATACACATTTCCGTCAACGATTTCGGGAACACGGATCAACCAATTTGTATAATTCAAAGAGCATTTGATTTGAATTGATAAGGAGATGTGCTGATTGGTGTTTGGCAAAGGCAGGTCTAGCCGTTTCGAACATACGTGTCAAAAAGAGCTACAAATAGTAATTCCGTTTTTGGGAGAACTGAGCGTCTACTTAGAAAAAATCAGAAAACATTTTATTCGTGTTGACAAAATGAAGTACCGTTCAAATTTTTTGAAAGGCAGGTTTAGCGGTTTTGAAGATTAAGTGAAAAAAGGTTGAAAAATATTATTTGGCAAACAAGAATAATAATTAGATATATGTACATCAAATTATCTAATATTTGATAGAGATTTCAATAATAACTATGATTTTTGTTTACATAGCTATGAGTGCTGACGAAATATAATATTATGATCTTGTTTGTATAAACGTACTTTATCTCTCTCTTTTTGAACCTTATCCCAGATTCAGTATATGTACTTTACTTGTTATGACTACTGTCACTACCGTACCCTGGAACAACCATACCTAGTCTCCCCTAAATAATTAAAGAACATATTACATTTGCATTATAGCGACCTGTAAGATTTCAATTATACGTAAAATATTAATATTTTTTTGCGAGATATCTCATTTATTACAACCGGTTTCATTGACTCATAAGAATTATTAATGCATTCAATTAACCCAATATTTTAAAAAGCTGACATATTTTTTGTTTGAACATGAATTTTATCAATATTTCTCCTTTCAATTATTCAGAACGATGCAGCTCATTTAAAATGACTACCGTTGTTTAATTAAACTTCCATTTACTATATCCATGCCAAGCGCCGGCATAAATAATATTGTTTGCTAAATAGTGCGGTTTAAATGCATTGTAGTAAGTGCTATGGCGTGTCGTTCCTACTAAATTTAGTATATATTTGGCGTCACCATTGATGGCCGATGCACGATCGGCTACATAGCGCCGTGAGCGTCCGGGCGCGGCGCGTTATTCACGGTAAATGAAACGCCCGGCGCGTTCCGTCGCCAACGAACTGGAATGGCGGCCGGCGGGCGACGGCTCAGGGCGGCTGGCGGTTAGCGACAACCACTGTTCGTAATCCAGTATATCATTGATATGATATACTGGCAACGTCGTGATAAGCCCGGCATACCTATTATTATAGTATAGTTTTGCGCCGGATTTTGCCAGTATGAGATCAAGCCTGTCAATGTTATTAGTTTGAGATTTATTTGAATAGTAGTATGTACTTTTGATTTTGGAGCTGTATATCCAAACCGTTGCTATAAAATATTTTTCACAGAGTTTCTATGGTAATCTGTTTATTTATGGATTTCTTCATCCGTTTATTGATCACACATATTTTTTATAAGTACAATGTAAACAGATAACTCAATATTATGTAGACACTATTGGGCCAATTTTCTGATAAAACAGAAATGTAACAAGGCGTTGTTATGACAACGCTATATTTAGCTCCAATCTTCATATAATTTGTAGCATAAACCTTGTACTACATGGACTGCTAAACAAAAATGTAACAAGGCGTTGTTATAGAAATAAATGTTTCTTTCCAACTTTCACCTATTTTCAGAAAATTCAATTGATACTCAATAGAAGCCTGAATTGAAGTATTAATTAGCGATATATCTGATAATGATGATTAATTCATGATAATATATATTTTATTGTGACTAATTAAATTTATTTTGACCATAATTTGTAATTTATGCTATAAGTTTTCACGCAACGCCTATTACTCGCCTCCCGCCATAGCATTTTTGCCCTCGTCTGGCAAGGGCTTATGCTAGCCAGAATGGTCTGGCAATTGCACAGACCTTTTTAGAATTGCTTAGAAAAACACATATGTAAATTTCAGCTTTACAGGACAAAGTTTATTTTGGGGCATTTTTTGCTCACTTTCCGGCTCGTCTGGCAGGTACTTGTGCAGGTCGAAATGGTCTGGCAGATTGATTTTCGAACTTCTCAATGAGTAAATTACATCGTATAAAAATTTGAACCTTACAGGAACAAGTTTAATTTTCGGGTGTTTTTTACACTTTCAAACGCCTGGACGACCATGATGTGCAGGGCTAAAACCTGCCAGACCGTCGTTTCCGTACTTAGCACGTTAAGAATCACCTGTACAAAAATTTTTAGCCTTACAGGAACACCGTTATTCAAAAGGTTCACTGGCTCTCAGTCTATTATGACAACGCTTTGTTGCGCTCCAATCTTCATATAATTGGTAGCATAAACCTTATAATACATGGACTCCTAGTCATCATAAAGTGTCAAAAGATAGAAGGGAACTGTAACTGAGTGAACGAGCGTTGCCGATAATCGTGTAACTGTTGCGAATGATTAAATGTCACATGCATATGGACTAGTAGTCTATGTAGTATAAGATCTATTATTATTGGTAGTAAAAACTGACAATGTTATGGCAAGGCCATAATACGCTCCAACTTCCATAGATTTTGCTACTGAATCATACTGAATACTGTCAAAATGTCATGTGCTTGCTGTGCATTCAAGTGGTAAACGCATAAAATGCAATGTCGAAATGAAGCTTGGTCAGAAAGACCCTGTTATCTAAGATTGTTTTCTGACATTTATGCGGTTTCCAGGCTAGGTTTTCTATCTGACAACCTGAGAACAATGCCTAAATGCAAAGCAACCGCATGGCTTTTGTCAATATTTAATATGGAAAGTTTTCATAACATAGCCTTGCCATAACATTGATCGGTTATGCTGCAGAATCGGTCCATAAGTGGCCAATTATCTGGATACAATGTTACCGGTATCTTCAGTTTAATAATTCTTTGAGTGGTAGCCACGCTATGCCAAAACGCTATATCTTTGTGTTTTGATCGAGAGTTTTACACTATACTTACTTCCAAAAATCAACCTAAATGAATCAAATGAATAGACCTTATAATTCATATTGTTATAAGGTCTATTACCAAATGCCACATAGTGTAATATAACAGCGCTCTCATAAATGCAACTTTTTGTTGCCATACTCGTAAAATTGAGCTTAAGTTATATTCAAACGTTCGTGCCATTTTGAGGTTAGGTTCAAGAAGTTATTATGTACAACGCTCGATCAAACAGCAGTGACTGTTGCGATGCGATTATTTAACAGAACAGACCAGTAGCATAACATAAATATTTTTTCCGAGAATTGGCTCCTATGCTTAGAAGCCAATTAAAAACAATTCTCGTTGCGGGGTATAATACTTCTATTATAAGTCATCTTGAGATAATAATTTTGCCTATCAAAAACTATTTCATTCTATTATTAAGTGCTGTATTTATTTTATATACTATAATGTAAATGCATTTTTTCAAACTTGGATGCAAAATAACTTCAAATTTTTTCAAAAAAAAAAATACTAGCAACATCATATAAAATTTCAAATTGTACACAAATTTGACTACACGACACTAAATGAACAGAGCACTCACTCGTCCATAAAGGTAGGAACAATTGGTTTAATTATTTATCAACATCACATAAAAACGTTAAAGTAGATTGTTATTAGTTTTTTGCCGAAACTAACTTATTCTATACCTAATCGAACGACCGTTCTATATTCCCATCTGACAAAACCTGGCAAAATTGGGCGCCAGACCGGACGAACCTACAAAGTGCACATCTTCCTTTGAAGCGGACATGCAATACATTGGTTGAAGTTTAGGGCAAATAAACGTTTGATGAAATGAATTCTAATTTTGTGTATCTTCCAAATAAGTTCAATAATATGTATTGATGCTGACATGGAAATATCACACTATTATCTTCTGCACTAAATTTATTTGTCAATAATTTTTAAAATATGGTTTAAGTTAGTAAATCAATTTTGGACTTCTAGATTTGTTTTTAGAAATGGATTTGTGCCTAAAATAGATGTATTCTCTAAAGAATATTTCATTCATAACCAATGATTCAAGTAGGGTTTTGTCTGCATGGAGCTTAACATGCCTATTTATATTAGAAGTTAGTTGGTATCTCTTCATGCTAACATATCATCCGCTAAGATACACACACATGAGGATATTAGATCCCGAGTTACGAAGTTCAAGCAAACAATGAATCTTAATGAAATACCATGCTTGACTTAGACTTTGGACTTCATTGAAACTCACTGGGTAAGCTATTCAGTTCTCTTCCGTTACTGCACGAAACGAGCTTTATACTGCATAATAACGCATCTTGCGCCTATTCTGCTAGCTGAATTATTCACTCCATATGACCGCAGCTTTACTATGCTCTTGTACCTTCATTGAAATATTGCACAACATGCAAAATATACAAGAACTTTTCGAGGTCTTGTGGGCTTATCTTGAATCGGTAGTTGTAAAAAACTGGAATCTAGCCGTAGAATATAGTTAAAATATAATAGTATTATTACAATATCATTTTTATAATTGAAAAATATATTCAAGTTTACTTTCACGCGTGATATTTGAAATTATCACACACTTCTAATATTAGTTTTTTTCCTATTTAGCGTTTCTTAAAGCAAATTGCTGAAATTTCCAGTACCGTAACGAAATGTTCGAGAAATGTTAAATGTTAAATGTTAAATAAATTATATTAATATAAATACAGTAATATTGTCGAATATTTATAAGAAATATATAAACTAAATTACAAAGTTAAAATTATTTATTCAAAGTATATATGTGAGCTTTAGAAATTTAGCCTGAGTTAAAATTAAAATCTGAATTATTTTCGATAGGCAAAATTTTTTTTGAAAAAAAAAATTAATCTTAAAAGATTTTTTTTCCAAAAGCAATTGTTTTGTCAACACAATCAGTAAGTTTTCATCGTCCACATCGGATGCATATTTCTCTCCTAAACTGCCATTTTTTGTACATTTAGCTCTGTATCTTCCATTCAAATGGCTGGACCTGCCTTTGCCAAAAACTCATCACCTCTCACTTCTCCCAATCATTATAAATTGAATGTTTTTTGGATTCAATTCAGTGACTCTTTTTTCTCTAGAACTCGATTTCTATTTTCTGCACTCTTTGCTCCGTATCTCCGTAACGGCTGGACCTGCCTTGACAAAAAACTCATCAGCACATATCCCTATCAATATCGAATGTTTTTTTAACCATTTAAATTGATCGATCCGTGCGCCCGAAAACGTGGTCAAAAAATTGCGGACACACGAAACACACACACACCCATCAAGCCTCTGGAACGTCAAAATATGCAAAAATTTTCATTTTCGATTTTTGGCCCATTACTGTAACTTACCCTACTGGAGGTTAGAAAATACATTTGAATCATCATATATTTCACTACTATCAAATCTTCTAAAAAATTTATATGAAAAAGTCTCCATTGATGTATAATTGTGTATAAAAGTCGATAATTTTTTTCAATGTGAAAAAAGTATTAGAGTATGGCGGTGCGCAAAGTCCAATTTGACTTTTAGTAGTAGTAGAAATGTTTTTACTATTTTCCTAAAACTTACTACTAAAACTACCCCGTCAGTAGGGTAAAAAGAGACAACCAAAAGGAATAAACAAAACCAACGTCTTTTATTTTAAATAAATTTTACGAAATAAAAGCTATATTGGTTAATCATTGCAAAATACAAAATTTATTGCCATCTTTCACACAGTATATAATCTGGCATTTTGTCACAAACAGCAGTGGCAAAATAGCTATTAATTCAATGTATCTCTCGTAGAATGTTTTTTTTTTTAACATGATTTAATTTTTTCAAATCCTATTTTCGTATTGTCAACACCTTTGTCAGCGCAATGGTTTGGTTGATCCTATCACCTCATTCACATGTAAGCATTAATTGGGTTTTATAAGAAATTGTTGAATCTAACTTAAAGATAACAATACCTCTTATGAAATAATTAACTAATATATACTTGAAATTATAGTCAGATACCAGAATCTGAATCAAAACCAAAACCGACTGAGAAAATACTTTTCTTACAAATATTGTTACATAGTATTGTATCTTCTGATTGAGACGTCGTAGAAATTGTTAATAATAGGCTGATTGCACATCTTTTGTCATGTACTTTCAAATAGTATCGGTAAAAAATATACTTTACTCATTTTTGAAATAATGGTCGTGAACTTTTTTGGCCGCGTATTTTAACGGCCCATTCCACCAGGCATATGAATGATATGTTGCAATAATTGTATTGATATTCAAACTGTGCGTACTTCTAAATTATTATTTTTATCTTAATTATATATTATATGCTTTTAATGATCGAAAGTGTGTATCGTGATTTTAAATACGAAATACCTACACTTCAAAAATTGCGCCATTATTATATACCGCTTTTGTTTTTTCTACAAAGGCCTTTGAGCCAATACATTTGTCATATTGAAATTTTAGTCTCTCGTTCGCGTTTCAATCATCTAAAATTTAGTTTTCGAGCATGAATATTGGATGATAGATATTCAATTTGATCAATTGATCTATAACATGTATATAAATCTCGAAGCTAAAGCACTCATAGAACATTGGTTGGTCCCGAGCACAAATTAATTACATAGCTTATACATGAGTACATCTCGGAACGCCGAATCGTTCGATGTTGCACAATGTATGCAGCGATTTCCTACCGCGCATCTGTTGAATTACTAAAATTTCAGAGTATATTGCAAAACAACCATAACACATGGATGACTACGTAGAACTAAAATGTAAATCTAATAGATCGAAATATAATGATTCAATTAAATGAACAGGCTGCTAGGCAATGCTCAGAGTGTCAGTCATTCACATAGCATGAAAATTTTGGATTTTAGGATCATTAAGAGGAAATTTCAAATAACAACATTTTTTTTTTTAATTTATCTATAATCTTTATAATATCAAATAACTAATACTAATACAATTCAGAAAATTACAAAACTATCCTCAAAGACCATTCAAACTACCAGAGAACTACTCCACAGCATTACCAGCACAAGATTGAAAAAAATCATGTTACATTAAGATATGTGAATTTTCAAGTCTCTGACAACGGTCAAACAAATCTCATTTTTAGACAGTTGTGAAAATCACTATATAATGAAAAATATATTAACACTAACAAAATTGTAAGACAAAATTATTTCGATTAAAGTCTTTATGCACTTTGATTTTTAAATATTATCCAATGCGTTATTGATCAAAATTAATTATTCTTATATATCTGTTTTGTATTAATTAGTGTGTTCTTATTTGTAATTTAGTATTCATATGGTTTTTTTAATTAATTATTAAAAATGATTAGAGTTTCATATTAACTAGTGGTATGAATGGCATCGTGCCCTAAGGCGAATTGCTGGAACTACCCATATCAGTATTAAATTCTCGAGGAAAAACATCAGTGATCCGTAAATATTGATCAATGATTGATAACAATTATCATAAATATTTTCAAATAGATAATAATAAATACTATATTTTTTATCGTTCATATTATATAGCAAAAATCTCATCGCATAAAACACTTGAGAATGTTTACATTAACAGGAGATGCCGAATTAATCCATCTGAGGATATATTTCTTACATTTAGAATAACGCATATGCATGTATACATGCATATTTAAAATAAATTGTAGATTTAAAATTTATTTTTAAAACATAAAACTTTGTATATTTTTGAAAATTATGAAAAAAAATCTGAAAATTTTGACATTTGTTTGAACCGTACAAGTAAACTTTCAAAATTAAAAATCTTGGTACGGAACTCAAGAACATTGTAACAAAATTAGTTCACATTTTTAAAATATGTGATAATTTGATGAACATATGTCTAATGATCATTTTTGACCGCCAAATATATTTTTTTTACATTTTTTTTGTATCTCAGATACCGCTAGACCTGTCTTTCCAAAAATTTAACCAATTCTTCATTTTATCAATACAAGCAGAATGTTTTTTGAATGATTCAATTCGGGTGCACCGTTCTCTTAAAAACTGAATTTTCGTTTTTGGCACTTTTTGTCCCGTGTCTTCGAAACGGCTCGATCTGTCTTTGCCAATCAGCACATCTTCGCGTCAATAGGAATCGAATGTTTTTTGAATGTTTCAAATCGGTTGATCCGTGCGCCCGAAATCGTGGACTAAAGTTTTTATCCAAACATGCATACATACATACGGACAAACATCTATTTTTTCTGAGATATGCCAAAATGTTCAAAATAATTTGAAACTAAAGATATGCAAAAAAAATCACTTTTTGATTTTTTTGCGATTACTATAACTTACCCCACGGGAAGTTAAAAATTCAGCATAACTTCATGAACATTATTAAATAACACGTATTCTTCCGGTAATGTTTGATCAGGGTTTGTGGTATTTGAATCAGAGATACCAGGGTCGAAAACACATCTTTAACACCCTAATATTAAGCAGCAGTGACATCAGTTATTACTTTGAAATGTAGACAACAATATTTACACAAATAGCTTGTCTTTAAATAAAAAAGCACATTAGTATTACGGAAATTGTAATAAGTTTATCATATAGGAGTACTATGACAACTGTTGAGGTTGCCATTTGTAAAGTCAAGTCGTTTAAGAGTAGCTCGTAGGACTCATAAAGTACTACATATAGAAAAATAAAAATTAGGGCTCTTTTGATCAGAGTTACTATCAGAAATATCAAAAAATTTTCGTTCACTGTGAGCATTTCTAAATAAAGCATATTTAGGATTATGATCAAAAATAAACTATTAAACCAGATATTGTGGTTTCTAAATCTGCAACTGTAGGTAGACTAATTTCTGCTGTCGGTTTAAAGAGCTTAAATCGGCTTTTCGTTTCTATTAATAATAATGATAATAATCATTTACTCCATATTAACATCGGAATTTTATATATGATGTTTTTTATGGTAGATAGCAAAATAATTGTAAGCAACAATCAGACAGCTTTCGAATAGAGATTGAAATACGGTACTGATAAAACAAATAAAATACTGCTGATTTAGTTTTACTTCAAAATCATCTTATGCATGCAACAACAAAAAATCGACCACATCCCATATGTTTCTCCTTCGCCTTAACATTTTATTTCTGGCAAAGTTGTGTTTTAGTTTTCTGTATAAGTTCTCATGTCAGTTTTCGCAGAGTTGTAAATTTCCATCGCGGTCGATAGATAGATAGATAGATACATAGATACGTATCCGATGGAGAATTTTTGCTGAGGCATACTATATCGTTCTACGCCTGATTCGACCTCGGAATAATGGTAACTTCATCCGTTCCTTGTTTTTCGTGCTCGACTTGTGATGTATTGACCAGATACTGAAATCCACGATTGAGATGTCAGTTAGGTAAGAAGTATGCCAGCGGAATGAACGTTTCTATACCGGAAAGCGCATTCAAGTCAATAAAGATGAAGGGAAAGAATTCTATACATTGACCAGATACGAATGTTTCTGGTAAATAAGAATTGTTTGATATATTGTTTTATCTAAACAATGTAGACAAAAGTAAGAGTCATTCCATATTTTAGTGAAAATAATATATATATATATATATAGGTACATATCAATAAAATTAAAGTGTCTGTTTGTAATAATAAAAAAGTTATTTTTTAATACATGCATTTGTGGCTACATGTACCATTTTAACTTTTTTTAACTTGAAGAAGTTTGTTTCTGCGAGAAAATCTGGATAACTAATTTGCTCGACGTTTCAAATCATTATATAATATGGAAAAGGTATGGAAATATGTAATAGGTATGTTTTGAGAGTTTGTTTTTTGACGACGTTTTCTCAAAAATGGCTGGACTGATTTTAAAAATTTAGAAGGCATTCGATGTAACTTAATGAGAACCAGCGTTGGCCGACGACATGTCCAGACGTTTGTTTGTAATTAGCAGAAAATTGTTAAACATTTTGTCCATGTTTCAGCCCAAAAACTTAAATCGATTTAAAAAATTCAAAAACTATTCGAAAGATATAAGTTGGAAATCGTGTTGGCTTGTTTTGGATAAAGATCGATAAGACCGTTTTTTTGTAATTACATATTGAATCTTTTTCTTTTAACGCTTCATATGTTAATTTTTTGCTATATAGCGATAGATTTCTCTTTCTGAAATCATATACTAAAATAGTATAAGCGTGCTATAATCGGTTAAGCAACAAAAATATAAAAAAAAAATATATATTTTGTCAAGTTTTACTAGAACGAAGTCGCGGATCCAGCTAATACATATAGCAATGTTATCATTGGATATACCTTAGTCAGATATATACGCACACGATGAGCCAATAAAATTTAAAATCGGTTCAGTAGTTTAGGCGTCCATCGCGAACCAACATAATGACACGAGGTTTATATATATATATATATATATATATATATATATATATATAAATTGTATATATATATATATATATATAATTTTCTTTGACATAACTTTGCATTTCATAATTAATACCCTCGAATGAAGAAAGCCCATGTGCCGGCGAAATTATTATTAAGCTTAATTTGTCAAATCTACTTACTTAGTATAAATAAGTCCTGCATATGTTATTCTAATGACGGTTTGTTGACACAGGAATTATTTCGTGTATTCCTGAAGCCAACATAATATAATTATAATTAGCATAACTTAACATGGATTTACATTATAGAAACATAATATTTATCTTTATGTAAGTTTTGAAATTTTTAAATTACTAGTTTATATTTTGTAACTATTAATTTGTAAATTTAGAATTTTATAGATAATTGAAATTTCATATTTTATTTGAAAATATGAATATTTTCAAAATAATCATATACTGTGGCAAATTTTGTTAAAAAATATTTATTAAAAAGTATTATTTTATTTTAATTAAAGTATTAAAATCGCGTAATTTGTACGAATTACTGAAATTCATAGGTATTATTAAACCTAAAGTTAGGTCCAACAAAGCACAAAGTGGCACAAAGGTCCAACTTTACTTCCAGGAATTATACTGTCTACACCAAATGAACTACATCAAAACAAATAACTAACACGTATCAAATAAACCACTATAAAACTATGTGCAGAAAAAGTCCCAGCTAATTTACGGACAAACAGATACATTGTTTTATTTTCAATTTTGAAGGGATTTAACAACGTAATAGCTGCAATATTCAACCAACGTAGAATAAAAATTTGAGTTTTTCACAAATATTACACAGTGTATAAAATTGATCTTATATTTCGTCAAAAATATTAAGCACGTGAGTTGTAATGAATGTTAATTCAGTTTCTCTTTTATTTATTTATTTTAGTTTTTCAGTTTCTCTTTTATTTACTTACTTTTATTTATTAAAAATTACCTTTATTTATTTTTTTATATTTACTATTTTCTTATTCTTTTGACCTTTGCCCTTGTAAAGTTCCGGTGGTCTTTTTTAACCCAACCACATCAAAGCTATTTTATAAAAAACGGATGCATTTGTACTAAACTTACTTAGTTCAAATCTGAGTTTCTGTACCATGTTTAAAAATATTAGGGGTATAAAATTATTAATATGACCGACATCTATAATTATTGTTTCTGAATACTGAACTGGTTCAGCAATAATCAAATTCAATATATAAATGCATAAATATTACATTAATAGTGTCATTTACCTCCTTTCATTTTTTTCGTACGATTTTCATGTGTAAATTATGAATTCATGTTTTCGACACCAAATCCTATTAGCTAATTCAATGTTTTTTCGACGTTTTAAGTAATTTTTAATCGTTTGAGAATAACATGGAATCTATCGTCGATGCTTCATCGAAAACTGCTGATCTGATTTCAAAAATTTAAAAGCTATCTGATGAACTGCGATCAGGACTAACCTTGATTGGTTTTACAAGACGATTTCATTTATTTTAGATAAAAAATCCGATTAGCTAATTAAATGTTTTCTTGGCGTTCTAAGTCATTCTGAATCGTTTGACAACAACCTCGAATTAGTATGTGTGCGTATGTACGTGAGATAAACCGTGATTTTTCGTCGACGTTTTATCAAAAACCGCTTAACCGATTTTAAAAATTTAATAGCCATGAACTGCGATAAGGCCTGACCTTGATCGGTTCTGAGAGATGGTTTGTCAAGCTGTTTTTTTTTGATAATAGCTAAAAAATGAAAAAAATGCATCGATTTTATGCAAAGATTTGAAAATATTTTCTAAATAAATCAATATCATTTTATATTGATTAAACTACTGATGTTTCATTGATTATTCACACGCATTAGCAAATACAAAAAAATGATCTGGATCTGGCAATTTTGCTCAAGGTAATATGCTTATTTTTACCAAATCCCTCAAGAATTTCACAAATTTAATTTAATCTCAAGCGCTGGCTCTGAACACTTCTAAGGATCGAAGTACGTATATATTATATATCAAATCCATGACCTCCCACATGAACCAATGCTAGTTAATATCGGAAAACACGTCCGTGGATGTGGGCATAGATACAGCGTCGATTACCCTGGCGCTCAGCCACAAGTCATCTATGTGAGAATTCAGACAAGGAGCTTTAAAGCTGCTCGGAGTAGGGCTTCCAATACCGTACAAAAATATGAATACCGGTATTCGATATTTGAAAAATGAAATTCCGGGATCCCGGTTTTAATACCGGTATTGTCGATGAAAAATTAAATAGTTATATTTTTACTTACTTCAGTTGTTATATTGACATATTAACAAATAATATATGAAATCTAACAAATATTGTCCTGAAATGAGTACATATTATTTATTTATTACATAAGGAGTAGAAGTAGATAGAAACAAAAAACGTGTCAGTAAAAAAATATATATTTTTCTATGTCCGTCTTTTTCAATCAAAAAATGATTCCAAACTGAAGTTACATCCTGTCCTTTGCGGTGCTCCGTAAATGTATTCATCTTTCACTGGTAAATATTTATATATTTAGGTATATGTCTTTTAATTTTAATGTTTTTAATTACACACTATTAACTTTGGTTTATATAATCACTTATAAATATCATGAGTTCAAATTAAACACAATATTCACACAATATTAATCACACTATTCTTCATATAAACATTTATTTTCCCGCAACTCTGAGATGTTATCCACACGAAATTTACACAACTGCCTACTTGAAGTTACATTTCGGCTTCATATAACATTTTATTTAGTTTAAGGGAATTCCCTTGATTTTGAATATGATCAATAGAATTTCTTCATATGTGTGAGTGCAAGTCAAGATATTACCCTTTCGGATTTCTCGAGAATTACTGCGATGTGCGCAATTCATCGATAAAAGATTATTACAATGTTGACTATTCTTATGTTGAATGCAATACAATTGAGAATTTGATTCATTACGTGGTGTGTTTCTACTATATTAGTTATTAATATTAATGAATTAAGCGTTGGGCCATATGTTGTCAGCGACACGCAATTTAAACAACTGCCGTTCTTACTTATGTAAAATGATTTATATATAATAAATAAAAAATTATATCTCATCGATTGTATATTATATTTAAAAATCATTGATAGCGAATTCGATATAGGAACGAGGCACGTGAACGTATAATAACTTTTGTAAATGAACCCTTTTATTGGCTGGCTGTCACACATAATATATAAACAATCGCTTTATCTTGCCGACACCGCTTTATCTTGCCTCAGCTGATTATGAGTCAAGCCGAGTCGGCAATAAACAATACATAGTTTGGAAACTAAAACTTGATATGTGTTTTGCGTAAGTTGAATTTTTGATAGAATACTGGTAATACCGGTATTATTTGCATCAATACCGGTATTGAATACCGGACAAAAATCGTCCGGGATCCCGGTATTCGGGATTACGGAATCCCGGTATTGTAAGCCCTAGCTCGGAGGAACTGAGAGCACTTATGCGGTTTAATAACGTGCATCTGACGTGGCTTATATCTCGAATATTTCACTACGTATCATGTCGCGAAGGTGATAGACATATTGTACTTGCATATTACAATCTCGTAACGGATACCGTCTCTGGAAAACGAGATACCTTGGACAGATTGCATGGAACTTGCGAATACTTTTGCACGATGAGCAGCGGATTTTATTATGATTGAATAAAATATTTTTATCACCATGTATTTCAAAGTATTCGTAATTAATAGAGAGAAAATGTATTGCCAAAATTGTAACTAGTATCAAGTGTTTTAATAATTTTCGAGGTATTTAAATAATATAGTAGTTATTCTGATGAGTTATTAACTTCCTGCAGGGTAAGTTATTGTAATCGTCCAAAATAGAAATTGAAATTTTTTGCATATTTTTACTTTTGAGGGGTTTCTGAACATTTTGGCATATATTAGAAAAAACTGATGTGTATGTGGGTGTGTGTATGTATGGATAACTACAACCTTTCGTTCACGATTTTAGGCCCACAGATCAATCAATCTGAATATTCAGAAACACATACGAATTCTACTGATGGGGAGACGACCTGATTCATATTTGGCATAGATAGGTCCAGCCATTTTCGAGATAACTGAGCAAAGAGTGCAAAAAATAAAAGCTGAGTTTTAGAGGTCATTTAGCATCCGATTGGAATGATTCGAAAGACATTCAATTTAAAATGATGGGAAGTAGTGGTAAATGGTTTTTGGCAACCAGTTTTTGCTTGGCGTTAACACCAAAATCTCACCTGAAGAAATTTTATATATATTTTTGTGTTCTCCTATCTCAAACTTAAGTTGCACATTTATGATACATTTTGATGCCTTATTGATTTTTTGTTATACTTTTGAACAAAATCTATCACACTAGGACATTAAGTAATTGTTTTGGCATTATTATATGGTTTTTTGAATGGCTGGCAACCTCGCAGTTGTACAATATAGTTGTGACAATCCTCGAAGAATGTGTTGATATTCTATGATTACATATCAGCTATAACCACGAAAGGCGATCTTGACTTTAGGTTATATTTGAGATTTATAACCTCGAGTGGAAATTTGACATCAAAGCTCACTGTTGTCGGACCAGTTTGTGCCAGCCCACGTCCGATCTGATTTCGCCACAGCTGCTATTGCCTTATGATATACCTTTTATTTGTTTATACATCAAATTTCAACTTTATATTTGAACTCGTTCCTTTGAAACCTAATCTTATTGGTTTATAGTTGTAACAGACGATATTACACAGAATTTAGCTTTCTACGTGTATGTAAATAATATAATCATATATCAAATAAAAGGAATATAATTATGTTATTTTGATATAAATAATCTGAATGCATGATTAAATTAAATATCAATTATTTTTAAAGTTTGATGTTTTCTTAATCATTTCTGGTACTTACAAGCAGCTTGAATATGTGAATATATTGAGTGATTTTTTGTAACAAATATCGATAGCACCACTTCAAATTATAAGCTCCCTACAAATTTATTATCAACATGTTTTAAAAATTGATGTTTTTATATAGCACAGTATTAAAAAATGTAATGTAATTTCCATATTTTTTCATGTTGTTTGTCTCACTATGCTTACCAAACAAATCATCATTATCAGACAATTTATTTTGAATTCTTACCCGAAAATTATTATATGTATATGTATTTTATATATTCTGAAAACTATTATGTTCTATATTATATAGGGTTAATGAGCAAAGTTTTTCTGATCAATCTAGTTATTACCTTGTGTTAGTTTTAAAACTGTCACAAGGGCACAAGGGACCAAAAATGGTTTAAATTTCAATTTTTATCAATATAAATTATAGAACTTGCACAACCATTATCTATCAATCAATAATGGTGTTATAATTTTCATGTGTATTTGCAAAAGAGAGAAATAAAAGTAAATGTCGAAAAATATTATACAATTTGCACATTTAATTAGAAATGATCATTTGTTTGCGCAAATAATTAATTTATTGTCAATTGTAAATTCCACATGATGCTCTTACTAAGTGCAATAATGATTCTTCAATTTTTATTTTGATCAAGAAGTTATACTAAGACTAATTTTTTATCAATTCGACATCGCACGTGAGAGCATTGGAAATAAAAATCGGATCAACTGAAATTTCAAAATTGCACCAGATTTAAATATTATTTTATTTTTATTTTTTTATTAACAGTTATGTTTAATTATAGATAATGAAACATAATCAGTTTTGTTTTGAAATCTTATTCTACGCATAAGTATTATTATTAGTGATAATGCAGTTGAAGTAGGTTTTTATTAATTATTATGAAAATTAATAAAATTATAGACGTGCAAATGAAACATGTGCACATGCGCAAACCTGAAAAAAAACATGAAAGATTTACATAATAATTGATTAATAACTAATGGTTGATACGAAAGCATTATTAATTCTATCGCCACCGGCTTTATACCCAACAACAAAACATAGTACATAATTAAAATGATGAAATCCTGTTTGTGACACTATTAATAGACAATGTAAGCAAAACAATTCAATATTACTGACCACATATAGCAACTGGTGGTAGCGGTCTGTTATTTTCCGGTCAAAATATATTTGCAGAATTTACGATCATATTTTATAGTTCTTTCAAATACTCCTTTATCTGAGATTTTACGAGGTCTGATATGTTACACTCTCCAACGATGAGCAAAGTTTTGCGCTCGAGGGTCGATTTACGACAGTATAAACGCAATGTGGGAATAAAACGAGTTCACATTAAAAAGTTTAACCCTAATCCGTCTTACTATTGGCTTGTCTATTTCTCGGACACATAAACAACCCGTTCCGGTAGACGGATATATACTTGTCGTAGAGGATTGAAACCGATTTATTTGAATGAGTTAAAAAGATTTGAAGTTTATGGTAATTTATTTTCGTGAACAAATGACATACTTACTACTTTGTATTCAACTTTAATTACAACTTAAACGAATTTGCCGTGGTGTAGAGCTTAAAAAAGTGGGACCAAACATTCCTGGTTCACTAGAATACACTCGGTGTCAAGCAGTATATTGAGTTTTCACTTTTGGCTATCTCAATTATAATCTAAATGTGAAAATAACTTTTCGAGGCATAATACGTCATAACTAGGACATCTTATATAGGTTGCAAAAAATTAAATTATAATTAGCCTTGGTAACTTCCCGCAGGGTAGTAATTTAGTTATTGCAAAAAGTATTGTATCTTCACGTTTCTAATCCTTCTGAGCATTTTGGCATACCTTAAAAACACAGGATGCATGTGTGTGTGCGCATGTATATGTATGTAGTCTGTATACGTGTAATTTTTTGTACCTGATTTCGAAAGCGCTAATCAACTGATTTGAACGATTCAAAAAATATTCGATTGCTGTTGATAGAGAGACGTGCTGATTGGTTTTTGATAAAGGCAGGTCCAGCCGTTTCAAAAATTCGGTGTACAAAGTGACAAAAATGGCAATTCTAAGAAAACGCAGCGTCCGACTTGAATAATTCAAAAAACATTCGATTGCTATTGACGGGAAGACGTGCTGATAAATTTTCGCAAAGGCAGATCCAGCCGTATTGAAGATGCAAGAATGGCAATTTTGAGAGAACGGATCACATCAAATTGTCACATATTTCATAGAAATTTTAATATTAATTACATATTTTGTTCACATTTCTATGGATGTTGTACCAAAAATTGTAATGTTGAAATATTAGACTGAGGAGAAGTATTAAGCGCTTTGATATCTTGTCTCTAAAACAGCTACGCAACGCGATTTCTTTGAACAAAAAAAAATCAAAAAATTTAAAGCTTTTAAAAAGTTTAAATTGCGGTACGGGAAGTTCGAGCTATTTGCTTTAAAGCACGACTCCATGCACCACTAGTTTGTATAATTTATCACAGTAGTTATCTTTAATTGATGCAATTAAGTTTCATTTCACTTTGTTATTGACTTATAGATATATCTATACATTTGAGAATTCAGTAAAGGAATACCACTATTCTTTTTATATGGAAGTTATTCTTGAATAAATCCTTTGCCCAATTCGGGTTATTGCTTAGCAGCTACCTTGAACAATCTATCATGTTCATCTATCAACTCGAATTCTGCGTGTGATAACAACATGATATGGGTGTAGTAGGGGTGGATACGAACTACATCCAAAATCTAAGGGAGTGAAACACAATAATGGAAACGGATCCCAAAAACTGACCGCCAAACGCGAAAGGCCTAAGCGTTTTCTCTGAGAGCACAGCTGAATAGATCCAATAAACGGATAGACGGTAACAATTTTACCTAACAATAAGATCCATCAATAGAAGATTTTTAATTTACTATAATGATATGTCTGCTGCAAATGATTGTTTATTTTATTTTCAAAATTTTATCTTCAATAGTTAATTTAAATGTAATAATTCACAGCGATTTTGCAAATGTTGTTTCAGTTAATTCTGTGACGACTGTTGTACCAAATTTAAACACAATGTCAAATTAAAAATGACAGAATCCATTACTAACTTTGGTGTTTAAGTTATCTGAATAAGTTATGATCAAATTGTCATAATGATTTAAAAGATGAAAAATACGTCCATATTGCATCAAATCGCTATTTGCGAAATATTCCAAATGTATTAAAACCTAATTGCTAATAACAAATAAATTTAAAAAAAATCATTTAAATACTCTATCAATTCAAATTAGCAGTACATCATATATAAACCAAATATTTTATTACTAATTTCTTTCTGAAGATTGAAAGGTTTTATTTTGTTAACCTACTTTTTTGCAAGTATTGGCCATAAGTTTAATTCTGCGGGTTTCAAATGTTCTAAATGTTTCTAGTTTTGAGTAAAATCTTGCCTACCTGTGCTATAAAGTGTGTCTATGGAAGTTGAATGAATTCCCTCTTCTTCAGCCTTTCTGGAACTGACACATAAGTAGGTCAGAGATATAACGTCCGATGCTCGATCCAGGAAATCGGTGAACACTTGGCGCCAAGGCAATCAAGGCTACCGATAGTCCTACAATTTTAGTGGTTATAGTTGGATAGGTCGCTTTTAGAAATTCTTTTAGCCTACCGACATTTTTTTGTCCAAATAGCGCTTATTAATATAATTATATACATAGCAAGGCTTTTTCTACAAAGAACGAATGTAGACCTATCTTAAGTTATGATTTATAAATATGTTGAGTAAGATGAAAATTATACTAGAATGTTGTCGAAAATATGATGCGGTAATTGAGTCTTTTTCGCTGTGAACATTTCACAGAATATGATAAAAATGAAACATGCTAATGTAACCGTTGGCATTTTTGCTTTGAAAGTTAAAAAATTGTTTAAACAGAATATATCGGAATTTGTGCACCAGTTGTATAGAACATTTGTAAAATAAATATAATATCAATATCAATATAGTATCTCTGGAATTGTAAATTTTATATTTGTATCTAAATTTCATTTTTAATTAAATTAAAAAAAAGACTATGATAGTTTTGATGTATTTTTATGCTAAATAAGCATGATTATTTGATGTAGTATTTAAAATGGCCTATCTATAAAATTTTTCTATATGGTATAAAAGTTCTATTTATTATGAGAAATAGAAAATAGCACAGTCCTAAGCTCGTGAATGCATCGTTCAAAATGTGATACTCTACCATTTGTTATAAATAATGTATAGGTACTTGACTTCTCAAAGCCAATAGTGTAGTGCACTCTCATACATATCGAGGACCCAACGATCTCTAAAAGGGATTCTCAGTCATAGCTCGTACTTTTCAAAGATTATTTTCACGAATGCCATATTCAGCATTTTTGCTCTTTCTTCATAATACACCAAAAAGGCTATATAAAGTCTTTTCTGTGTATTAGAGTATTAGGTTTACATATTCACTTATATTATTATTTTGATTCACTAATTATTTGAGTTAGAATAACGAATTCAATTAAACAAATTAAAGAGGCTTATAATTATTAAAAAAAAAATTTAATTTACATATATAAAAATGAGAATTTTTTGGGATGAAGTTGAGTATATGAAGTTTCCTGAACTCTACTTAAATCAGAATATGAATTATACTACTTTTCAGTTTTTCTTGCGAGACCGAAGATAAGGTGTATTTTTCATCAAATAATCCAATACATGTTCTATTTTATCAAAACTGAAAATTATGCAATATGTAAATTTTGTTCACTTTCTTGAAAATATTTGATAATAAAAAAATATTAATGACATTTGTATAAACTAGAAAATGAATAGTTAAATTAGGATGCTGCAAATTTAATATCCTTAATTAAAAATAATGTAATGCTTACATTCCTTAATTTATTACTTGTGTAGTATGGAATAAGTTATTTAGATTAAGAATGGATTTTGTTTTTATTTTATAATTTAAGAATTATCTAGCTATTATTTATTTATTATTTTGTACACATTCTTGGATAACGGATCTATTCATATTTGAATTCCTATTTTTTTTACATTCAAGATAAAGATAAGTACTTTGTAAAGAAAATTGACATTTTTACCGAGATTGATATAGTGAAAATTCATTCACTTGCCACTATTTTAAAATTCTCAAAATAGTTTTTAAAAATTCATGAAATTTTTAAGTGAAATTTTCGAATAATATTTGATTAAGTACTCTTACACAAGTTCTGCGTTAATATAGAAAAAAACTTGAATCTAAAATTAAAAATGTATAAAGAGAAATCCTCTAAAGATTTTGATCGCTAAACTAAATTATAATATTTTTTCCCGAGAAGGTATATTTGCATATTATTTTTAATACAGTCTAGATTCGAATTATATATACCATTTTTGTGAAATTCAGCCTATAATAGTGGGCCGAATACAGTATGTGTTTTTGATCCTTAATATGTATTGGCTGTACCTACTCTTAATTAACATTTAATATACATTTCAAACACAATTTTAAAACTGACTCATCAAAAAGAGTTATTTTTTATTTTTAATCTTAAATTTTATGTAAAGTTTCATTTTTTATTCATTATATAATAAGAATATTATTTTATTGAATTATAATGAAAATATTATTAACATCCCGTTGTGACAACTTTATCGCTAAGTTATAGTAATCGCAAAAAATCTAAATTGGAAATTTTTGCATATTTTCACGTTTCAGTGGTTTCTGAACATTTTGGCATACCTTAGAAAAAATGGATGTATGTGTTTGTGTATGTTTGGATACAATTTTTCGTCTACTATTTTGGGCGGACAAATCAACCGATTTGAATGATTTAAAAACCTAAAATTAAAAATTATTGATGAGAAGACGTGCTGATTAGTTTTTCGTCCAGTCGTTTCCAAGATACGGTGCAAAAAGTGCCAAAAACAGTAATTCAATTTTTGAGAGAACGGAGTACTCGATTTGAATAATTCAAAAAACACGTTGCTTGTATTGACGAAATAAAGAATTGATGAAATTTTTGGTAAGGCAGGTCTAGCGGTTTTCGAGATACAGAGAAAAAAGTAAAAAAAAAAGGATATTTGCAGTCAAAAATGATCATTAGACATATGCACATCAAATGATTAGAAATTTGATAAAATTTTCAAAAATTAGTACTAATTTTGTTAGTTTTTGAAGTTCAAGCAAATTTTAAAACTTTCAGAAAATCTTTTTTTTCAAAATATTCAAAAATGTACAAAGTTTTATACTTCAAATATAAATTTTAAATTTACTAACCAGTTTGAAAACGTAAACATTTCAAATACGTTATTCTAATCGTAATAAATATATCCTCAGATGGATTTATTCGGCACCTATTGCTAATGTAAACTTTCTCAAGTGTTTAGAGCGATAAGGTTGTCACTGTATATTTAATGAACGATAAAATATATAGTAGTTATAATTTTCTATTTGGAAATGTTTAAAACGATTGTTATTAATCATTGATCAATATTTATAGAATACTGATTTTTTCCCTCGAATATTTAATTCTGGTACGGGAAATTCCTAGTTAATTTTTATTTGGATATATTGAAACGAATTGTGGAATTCATTTGAGAAATGCCTGTACAAAATATTATTTTTTATGAATAATTTGAAATCACTATTAAATATCCTATGGGTTGTGCAATCGTTTTCAAACTAAATTTGTAATTATGAATCGTAAAAAATGGCAATATAACAAAAAATCCTATTTAGTTGGCGTATTCTTTTTCGTAATAATTTATTTTCTCTTATTTTAAATTTCAATTAAACCAGATATATACCGTTGAAGTATTTTACAGTTGGTTGAGCACTTGTATGTGCTCGAGTCAATAACACGAGTTACATAACATTCACATGCTCGCAACGGGAATTGTTGCGCATTCCCTTTAGAGTTCATAATTATTTTGTATTCGAAATTAAATTTTGTATTACGTTAATGTGCATCGTATGCAAAAAAACTATGTTCGGTTTAATGTAATTCGAATGGTTTGCATATCGTAGTGCAACACAATGCATTTTACAGGTCCTAGTAGAACCAACAAACACTGAAATAACACGGTGGTGCAAGCAGCAAAAAACTCGAACCGCTCGAGTTGGTCGTAAATAAAATAAAAGAGTATTGCGCTGCCACAAAAAGCGCGGCTATGATAAATTAGCGGTTTAAGTTGAAAACAATGGAATTCGGGCGCACGGCAATTTTTATCGCTCCTCTAAAAAGAAATCAACCCTGCTGCTATCAGCTGATGCCAGGTTCGGAACAGTTTGCAGACCGCGTAAAATACAAAACCTACAAACTTATGTAGGTACGAGAAAAAATAACACTTGCAAACAAATTTTTTTTCATTCTTTGTCAAAGAAACGGATCAACCGATTGTATCAAAAATCTCACCAACGCGAGAGCTTTTCAAGTTTCATCGAATGGTTTTTCGATTTTTTGAAATCGACTCAACCGTTTTAGAAACAACGTTCACGAAAAGACTAATTTTGATAAATATCGAAAAACGCTACTGATTTTATCAATTTTTGATGAATCTCTAAAATTAAACGACTTATCATAAGAGCTGTAATATTTTAGAATGTTCTACAAGACAATGATATATATCGCCAAAAAAAAAATCGTATAAATCGTCGAATTTTTTTTTCAACAGGTAATTCCAAAAAATTGTGTCAGCGAATCTTTACCAAAAACTAATCAGCTCGATTCACAAACAATATATTTCACACGGTTTTTGAATTTTAAAAATCAATTCAGAGTTGCGGGCTGAAACGTGGACAATTTTTTTTTCATTTTTCTGCTAATTACAAAGAAACGGCTTGGCTGATCGTCGCACAAAATTAAGTTCAGAATGGCTTGAAACGTCGAGAGAACATAAAAATAGCAAATCGGATTTTTCCACAAAAACATAAACTTCTTCAACCTTCAGGAAGTTAATTAATAATTAGTAATATAATTAAATAAATTTTACATTAATGGTTTTCGTTTATAGAAACTTGTATTTCTGATTGCTAAATAAAGTTATTACAAAAAATATTGAATTTAATTCTAATTAATAGTCAACAGAGGTCATTTTCATGATTTTTATCATAGTTACTATTCACATTGATCTGATTATTATTTTTATTTTAATATTGTTTATGTTAACAATTTTTAACCTTCCGAAAAAGTTCGTTTTCATAAAAAAATCCGACTCGCTAAATTTTTTTTTTTTGACGTTTCAAATTATTCTTAATGGAATGAGGTCAAATTTGGAAAAAGTGTGTGTGTGTGTGTGTGTGAACAGATTTTTTACCTTAAATCGACAACGGCTGGATCGATTTCAAAAATTTAAAAGCCATTTTATGTATCTCAATTAACGTTTGTCAATTTTTCCGCGACGATCGACCGAGCCGTTTTTTGTAAATAGCAGAAAAGTGCAATATTGCGTCTACGTTTTAGTCAAAAAGTCTGACTTGAATTTGGAAATTTCGAAACTATTAGAAAGGTATTATTTGGGAAGCGTGCTAATTAGTTTTGAACAGTGGTCGGCCGAGCCGTTTCTTACTAATTGACTGTTCACATTTTTTTTTATGAAATTTTTTATGTTGTTAGATATCCTAATCCAAAATAACCTACTGAAATTTTTTGGCCCTACGGCAAGTAGTTTAAATTTAAAACTTCATCAAAGTTTGACAAGAAGTGTCCAAAGTCGCTTTTGTGATGTGAAAAGTCAAAATTTGAATTCCACTTTTTTTTATAAAATTTGTATGTAACAATCAGAATAAAGTAAGTAATTCTATGAAAAAAAAAATAACTATAATAATAATAATAACAAATAAATAGAAACAATAATCATGAAACTTATAAAAAAAAGAAAATAAAATAATAATAATAAATGTAATAATAGAATAGAAAACTTTTTCATAGATCAGTTAACTGATTAGTTAATTAAGTAAATTAATATAAATCGAAATTCCCTCTTCAATCTTTTTGAATCAGGGATCTCGAGTAATGCTGAAACTATGTAATTTCATAAATTTAAAAACCATTTTTTTGAATCAACTGAACAGTATATCTACAAAATTTCTCAAATTGTGTGAAAAATGTAACCATTAATTTAAATTATTAAATAATATTGTGGACTACGTACATGATATACCAATTTTGGTTGATTAAGTCAATTATTACACATTTCGGGAAGTTCATTCAACTTGTCTCAAGGCAAAATGTTACTTTCAGCTAGTTTTATGTTTTACAATGCAGCTTTATGTTAATGAGCATACACTATTTTAATTTATTATGTTTTACAACTACACAAAATCTTCAGCGTAAAAAGCATATAGCTGTTAAGAATCAATAAATATTTTATTACAGTTTTGCGAAGTTGCTACTCAATATGTAATTTCTTACATACTTTATATGCTAGTTACGTATTTCTGGCATAAAAAGTATGAATTGGCCTTCCGTACCCTTTTAAAACTTCGGCCCTGTATCGGCGCGATGTGCAAACGGCGCTAGTGCAAACATTGGTCGCATACTTTCACTACGCTTCGGGCAACGGGAGGTTTTTAAGTTTTGTTATCACAGTGGGAATGTCACAAGGAAAGTTTGGACGTGGAACGATAGAAATTTTATTGCAAACTCTTCAAAGGTTTCTAGAACTTTTTGCGAACTGGTTTACTTCAACTACTATATATTCTCAAGTGCGATTGTAGTTGTGCTAATTTGTAATGGTATTAATAAGATTAATATGAAGTTTAGTATCGAATTATATGTTGGAAATGCAGTTTTTGTTCGAATATTTCATATGAAAAGTAAACATGTATTTGTTGAAGAACTTGGAATTAATAATACGAGTTGCCAATTTTATGTGGAATGCTTGAAAATCTCACGCCTTGGGGGTTTTTCAACTTGAATTTTTTATACATTAATACAATACAATCACTAAATATAAAACAAGAGAAAATTTATCGATACAAAATTAATTTATTATTTTGATATTTTTTATATAATCCTTTGCATGTATTGAATTCGTAAACTACAAAGAAGTTTGACTAAATTCAATTCAATTGATATTTTTAATAACTATTATGATTTTTTGCAAGTGAATAATTAGTAATTTGCGTGTAACAACAATCTCATTTATATAATAATAGAATAGTTCATAAGAATAATTCAGAGATAATAAAATTTAACAAGTATTTTTTCGAAATCTATTTTTAATTATTATAAAAATATCTACAAAATTATTTAATCCAGGTTGTGATGAAATAAATTATATAAATAACAATATATCATAAGTCATTTTAGGCAATTTTTAACTATCAAAATTCCAAAATAATGAAATTAGTCAGATTTTGTTACCCTTGCTTCAACACTTGGGACGGCACCGATTTCAAAACAATCACTGTACCGGCTGTAAACTTGATTTTATTGTGTAAGTTATGCAATTTGTTTGATACAAATTTGTGGTCATTGAAGGACATACATTTATAATATTGATTTATTTTTGACCATTTTATAAAGAATAGTGACGTTCAAAACAATTTCCAAAATGCATAGCTAGTTGATTTTGATATGTTTTACAATAAAATGTTGTTCGCCGCCTTTCTTCTGGTGCTTTTCTGTCAGAATAGACAATACAATCCCTTTTTCTTTTAGAATTAAATGCCACTGATTAGTCAGTATATTTGTTCATTGTTGTGCTGCCATAATGGTTTGTTCTTTCTATTATATTGTCTAATAATTCATTTGTAAAATATAAAGTAAGATAATCTATTGTTGATGTATTTCAATCTCGATTATTGAAGCAGAATCGGCACATTCGCTAATGTCTTTCCGCTCTTCATTTAATTTGTCGAACTTCTTCTTCTTTTTGTTGGTTGGATAATATCATCATCATATTCATCACTATCTTTGGTGCGAATAGTAATTTCGTAAATTTGTCTGTATGAATGTCTATTTGAAACTCATTCTCACTACTGCTTAATACACAAAATTTATCAGTCGTTTTGCCATATTTATAAGCGCTCGGTCGTTTTAAATATTAAAAAAAAGGACTATAAACAAAGAAAAGGCTAAAAATACTACTAAAATAACTTAACATTATTTTCAAAATACACCACTGTTTATCACTGCTATATGTAATTTATTCAACTTTTCGATGCAAACTGAGTCATTGTTTATATAATAGCCTGTGCCCTCACAGTGTATGTTTGTCCACTCAGGTGGACAGCCGTCCCCAAAAAAATTAATATTGATATCAATAGTACAAAAATTAACAATACAATAAAAAAAATTAAAGATGTTTTTGACATAAATGTTGTTTTGTTGATCGTTCTAGTCACTTCCAGTTTTTGTTAAAATTAGTCAATAAACAACCTTTTGAAGAATCTTGTCTCATAATTCTAACGATTATATAAACTGAATTGCAAAGTTAAAATTTTTAAGTTTTAATTATTTTAGCTAGAATTAAAATTCAACTCTGTATTATTTTCGATATTAAAGAAAGAATTGTAATTTTGGAATATTTTTTTTTGCCTATTCCAAAAACAATCGTTTTGTCAATACAAGTAAAAAGTTTTTTGTATTATTCAAATCGGATGCTTCGCTTTCAAAAATTGATATTTTTTACACATTTAGCCTCGTATCTTCAAAACGGCTGGGACTGTTTTTGCCAAAAATTAATCACTGCTTCTCCCCATCGTTACGAATTGAATGTTTTTTTAAAACTAATTAGCATTAATCGCCATTAGTAGGAATCGATTGCTGTTTCAATCATTCAAATCGGTTGAGCGGCACTCACGAAAATCTACTATTTATGAAATAAATGAAATTGATGAAATAATCTACTATTTAAAGTATGCCAAACTGTTCACAAATCTTTGAAACGTCGAGTTATGCACAAAATTTCATTTTCGATTTTTAGACGATTACAATAACTTACCCTACAGGGCGTTAATTATTATATTTGATCGTTGTTCATCATTTAATCATTAATTACAGATCACATCATGTTTTAAATGTGTAGTATTTGTGAAGGTAGTAAAACGACGGCGATAGAATTGAGGTAATTAGCGCGTTGACACAATATATATAACTTATGAACAATCAATTCAATCTCCAATATTATACAAACCATCTTCATATTCAATATTATATAACAATGATATGTCTATACCTACCGGCAGCAATGCAATCCTAGTATTAAAATATAATGCTAATTTTAATCCTAGTATTAAAGTAAAAAACATTTATTAATTAAAATTCAACAATGAGAGAGTAATGCAAATACTGCAGAGATGATTTCAAAATCTTTTTAGTTTTACAAAGAATTTTTTTTTTCTAAAAATGCGATATATCTTCTTTGACTCTGACATAGCACAAACAATAAAATTTTCCAAGAGTTCAGTTTAAGTTGTGAACGCGTAGAAGCCAGTTGTAAATGCGTACCTAAGTACCTATACAAGCTCGCATCGGGCGCCCTCGCATAAAAGCACAACAGGAGAACAGTGGACGTGCGGTTACGTCGTTTTCCGGCTTAGAGCTTTTGTAAAGGGCGCGGAATTTAAGTAGTTTTAACCCCTGTTAAAATATACGTTTACTTAACGTATATAAAGAGGAAGCTTAGAAGATGTTCTCCAAAGATACGCTTGAGACTGGCAGACTGGTAGGCTCAGTTTATAGTGGAACTGTCAAAGAACAAATTTACTACATTACCGCTGAGATAATATGAATGTGTGTGCACAGAGCAAACAAGCTTTTTGGCAAACAGTGTGATATTATCGGTTTAATCCTCGTATATAAAATGAGACACAGAAACAGAAAGCCATGCGATATAAGGGAAATTATTGAATAAAATTTAAAACATGATGATTGATCACGTTATGACTTCTTATCTGAATTTAATCTGTAATCTGCTATAACTATATTCAATTATATCTAGAATAAAAATTAAAGAACAAAATTAACTAGTGAAATAGCTCAGACGTAACTATTTAAAAAGTGCCCCATAAAGTTTTTTTTTTTAATTTTATTTTCAATAGCAATGAGATTACATGCCAATTCTATAAGCTATTTGGCTTATGTCATTCACTCGTACACATACATACACACTATCAAACACACATATAAATGAATCTAATAAATATTATATTGGTAATTAGAGAATTAGTTTAATAAGTGATTCTTCTATTCTGTTCATATAAAGTTGTGAAGGGTCCTCCATATTATCCTTGGGCAGCTTCTTCTTCAGTCTTCTTGAAGTTGGTGTCTCAAGGAGCTGAGTGACTATAGTGTTTGTATGATGTTCTAGTTTATGAAAATATTTGACATTGTAAATTTGTATAATTCTGTTTATAAGTTCAATATGAAGATCGTCGTGTAAGCTTTTATTGCTAAAAACCCATGAGCATAAGTAATCTGCCTCATAAAGTTGGATGCATGATGTATTAAACATTTTGACTTAAGATATTTTACCATTTTAGCACTGGCAATTGTCATGAACATGTACAAGGTACATGTTAAAATAATATATCCTGCATAATAAGTTGTCTGAGATGATGTCAGTATTGCACAACCTTCTAGAAAGAAACAAATTGTTAAGGTCAAGGGTCCATCTTTTTAGATGTCAGATAACCTGCTAAAAGTGCAGGGTTAGTTCTATGGCACCATTCCAATGTTCTGATTTTTAGTTCTAATTGAAGTTCTATAAGGGTTCATAAAATTTGTATGTGGGATTGGAATTGGATGAAGCCACACATTGCTAAGGAGTACAACGAACTCCATTGGAAAACATGCCAATTGAAGTAGGCTGATACGAAATATTGCCAAAGGATTTTAAAAGCACCCGCATACTTTGATTTTGCATAAGAAGTTGAAGTAGTGCCTTTTTCAACTATGGAAGATTTCTTTTATAGTCATCTTCAGGAAAGAAGTACAAACTTCTGTTGCCAGGAAGCAAAAACAAAAAGCAAGTCTAATTAATATATCAATTTATATTTCAAGTGCGAATAGCTGAACTAACAATACTATTAGGATTTTTGATATTCTCAATCCTAATTCCAACCAAGTTCAATCTTCATAATATTCTTGCCATCTTTATAATCAGTATGACAATTTAGAATTATACAAAGACAGAGCAATGACACGATCCGAGCCTCAGGAATGCTGCCACTGAGCTGTTACTATTACATTCTATTCTACATCTCTACATTTTGTATAAGAGGGAAAATATTGGAGATGACTTATTATTGTTTTTACAAAATAATTTATTCGCTGCTACATGGAAGAAAAATGACGGCTAATAAACAAAGCAAATTATCATAATAAGTACGTTGTTTTGTATTTATAATGCATTTATTATTCAGCGTGCCAACGTGGAATTTTTCAGATTCTTCATATATAAAAATATTATGCGCACAAAATTTTTAGCCAAAGAAATAAAACAAAAATTGAACATTTCCATTGCGTTCTGAAGCCTCGAGACTTTGGTGTTATGCTCTAATAAATATATGGTTTTTGCATTTAATAATTTCTTTGTGACAAATTATGATCTGAGTTAAATTAGAACTTTAAGTGGTTATTATGGTTTTTAGATGTGCGATTTTTAACTTTCAAATATTAGGTTGGCAATTAAGTAAGTGTCGTTTTTAGCTTAGATGCTGATCTACAAATACCTTTTACTAATGAATAAGTGGGAAATTTAGAGGTCAATCAGTATAGAAGAGTTCTTGATCGAATGCGTACTTTTTGTTAGACATTCGTTGAAAGATGGATAATCAAATTGATTTTTTTCTTATATTTTTTCCATATATTTTTTTCATTTCTGAAAAGATAAGACATCTTGAACTCACAAAAAGTTATGAGCTTTTTATAGTGATGGCGTTAAAATATGGCGGTGTCCAAATTGGTTTGCCTAATTTCGTTCTTGTAATTTTTCACTCAAAGATCAAAAACGCTCTGGTCATCCAGCTAAAGTTGATTGCAGAAGGAATTGTCAACTTTTACTCTTTCCACCGAATCAATAATCTACATCGAAGAATTGATATCTAAATGGAACAAATAATAAAAATTAACAACGTGGTTGAACAAAAGCGGCCTGAATTCAAAAATCGAAGCGGTGATTTAATCCATTATTGATATAAGATATATGTGGCTTCTTGACAAAAATTATCGGAGCTTGGTTGAGTTGTTTTGCCAAATCCACTTTTTGCCAATTTTTCATTTAATATTTGCAAAACTCTTTGAATGGTAAACTAGGTAAATTGAATGATCATAGTGGTGATCATCTTTATCTGACAGTTTTTTTTTTAATAAAAGCCAGAAGTTTTATGAAAGCAGGATAATGAAGCTGCTTGAGATGTGTCAAACATAAATTAATCAAAAATGACAATATATTGCACAAAAATGTACTTAGCCCCATGAAAAAAATATATTTGATTTTCTAATAGAAATCCACACTTAGATGCCAACTTAATGCATTTTTATCGATAATCATTAAAAGTTTAAAAATTTGTTGTTTAACAAATACTTGAGCAGTTTACTGGTTTGTACAGCAGCATCACTTCTGCCCCGTAATGAAACGTTTCGCTATAGTTGAAGGACTTACTGCCGCCTCTGTAATTTTCTCGAATCGTCTCTTTCCAAGTGATATTTTTGCATTATCTCTCTTAAGTGATAAATCTAGTCCATGGTCGCGCGATTATATCTTTATTTACGCCATTCGTCCAAAGCTAGAGTAAAGTTTCCTCTTGCGAAACTAACAAAGTGTCAACCGACTCGCTCTGCTCAGGTCAAATTATTTACAATATAAACGAAGCATGATATAGATGGGGTCGCATCTTGTCAGTGTCATAACACTTTAAAATTTGCCTTCATCTTATCACAAAAGAATAAAGCTTACCCTTAAAGTTACATGTACTGGGAAATATAGAAAGCAATATGTTTTCAAGTGAAAATAGCTCTCGCCCGGCATTGCTGCACCAACAAAAATATTTTCCATATTACAGAAATTGTAATAATAATAAAGAGATGTGACAATAGATTAAGTTGCCACCTACCAAAAAGGCTAGTATTAGTCAGTTCAGCACAACAGCTCATATGACTATAAGGTTCTGATTGCTGTTCAAACATGAAAAAAATGAAAAAAAGTTACATGTAAATTTGAAATATACCATAGGGGTTCATTAGTACTACAAAAATTACTTAAACCAGTGGTGCCTAACGTCGGCTTTAAGGAAAATTGCTAGAACTTCCCGTAGCGTAATAAAATATTTGAGGAATATTAATTGTTTTCAAATACACTGTTACACACGTAAATACTGTAACACGTAGTTTTTTATATAACAAAAAATTTACTTAGTCAACACTAGCTAAATGGTTTTTGAATCTTTAGACTTAGATGATACTTTCTCTTTAACTGTACTATTTTATTGCACTTGCTGCTCCATATTTGTGCAACTTTGTAAGAAGAAAGAATCCGATGAGACTGATTCAAGAGACATTCCTTTTGTATTGGTGGCAAGATGAGCTTTTTGGCAAAGACAACCCCCGCACTTTTGGAGATACAAAGCAAAGAGAGTAAAACTGTCACTTTTTGAGAGAACTGATCATCGGATTAGAATCATTTGCAACATTTTACTTGTATTGACGGAGTGAACAATTGATTACATTTTTGCGAAGGCAGGCCCAGCAGTATCAGAGTTGCTTGAAAAATAGTGAAAAATTGACGTAGTCTGAATTGATTAGTAAAAATCATTAATATTGAATTATATAAATGAAGAAAAATAGAGACACAAATGACTTGTATCGAGGGGACTGGTAGACAGGTGAACAGGCAGATAAAATAGTAGACAAGTAAATACATAAGTAGACAAATAGGAATGTACACATGTAGATTGGTAGACAGATAAAGGTATTGACGAGTAGAAATGTAGACTGGTAGACAGGAATCAGGTGGACTACTTAAACAGGTAGTCGGTAATTGATTATTTGGGCATATCCGTAAATGTCTTAGGGCAAAATGCCTCATACACCAGTTAAATGCCATAATTGCTAATGCATCATTAATTAGTCAATAACTTACCGCTATTTTTTTCTTCAAATAGGAATTAATTAGTCAATAACTTACTGCTATTTTAAAAAATAGGTTTGAAATTTCAGGGTTTAATATTGGATCAGAATTGATTATATAATATTGCCCCACAAGGCAACAAATATGGAAGTAGCTGACAAAAGAATTTTAATACATGATTATAGAATAGAAAAAAAACTCGATGAGATTTACATTGAAAAATTAATGCTTGCTACATGATGCCATTAGAGGAAATACAGAGAGACTGAAAGATAATAGTAAATAAGTAAATAAATAATTATTGACATTATTGGAATTGAAATTACTAAAATATTCAAAATTTTATAAGTGGAGTATATTACTAAACTCTAAAAATGAGGTGCACTCATAACACAGACCAGTTTTCGAGTTTCCAAAACTTATTATTTATAATTTAGACTTAATGATCTAATAACTGTATCATAATATTACTTCTAGAACCATTAATTTATCATAACCCAAATAATTACTTAGCAAAAAATCAACTTATCTGGACGAACTGAAATATTAACCAACGCTTTTTCCTTGCTACAAAAACTATAATCAAGTTACATCTTCAGTTCTAATTTGTCAGAATGTTTTTCTGTTGTACGTGCCACAGAGCATGAAATGAAATTATATTTCTCCCAAACACTACGATGAAAAAGAAAGTATAAATATAATGATGTATCATACAAAAACAAAAATATATTTTTTATATTATTATTAAATTTCAGACATAACGCGAATTATATATTCATTTAAATAACTCGAAATCTTAATGCGTTTGCTCGTCAACATATGTCAGAAAAAGATTCTCTGAGTCGTCGGATTTAATTTTCTTGGATCTTCAAAGAAGTCGTATATATTAATTTGATTTTTTAACAGGCTTCGGAAGTTGAAATGGCAAATTCATCTCTTTGAAAATTATAAACCATATTCTTTTTAATGGTAAATTTATTAGTTATATGATGTTAATACAATATTTCTCGTATATGTGTATTAAATTATGAATATACATAAGTTTCAACAAAAGAGAAATTATTTTGTGCTTCAAAATGTATATTTTTTTAACAATCCAATAAATAGTGTATGTGCAAAAAAATTCTTGCAGTATTTTTTATAAAAAAAAATATTAATTTTGTATTTCTTACTTATATTCAATCCATATTTAAAGTCTATTTTCTACTCTATACTTTTTTCTTTTTTTTTGTTATTTATAGTGCAAAGCTAACAGTTTTTGGTGAGATTTATATAGACAGTAAATAACTTAAATTTTTTTAAAAGTGATACAAAATCCTTTTTTTCTCAAACTTCGTGAATTAACAAAATTTTCAGGGCTTTTTATATAAATATTACATAAGAGAAACAATGCACTATTTCTATTAAACAAAATTAGTTAATATTTATTGTTAGATATGATTAACTCGCTGAAGATGGAAGTTTCTTTTCGGAAATGAAATATATTCTTTATATTTTAAATAATTAAACAGCCAAAACATGTAATTATATACAAATTATTGTCAAATTCCGTCAACTTAGATATGTATCATCAGGAGTTTTTGCAAGAAAAATATTAAAAATTTAAAAATGATACAATGTGATCTAGGGGAATGTTGTAATGTTTTTTAATTAATATTGCCTAAAATCTTGAACTCCACTGATTATATTTCTGTGAAATAAAGATAAATAGTTGCTGAATTACTTCTCCAGCAATATAAATAATTGTACAGTTGTTGTTCATCATTTCACAATTATTCAATTTCTAGAATATGTGCGGTGTTACAACTTACCCCGTGTTAGCGGCATGTAACATCTATCAGAGCAAGTAGTAACGACAAAAAAAGACAATAATACCCCTGATATGCTTCTGATAAGTTATTCCTTTCTCATTTTTAAGAAAGTTGATTTGCTTCTAAATTCATCAACTCAAACTATAATTAATGCGAATAAAATATATTGTCTCCTGTAAAACAATTCAGATGTGCTTACATCTTACAAACTAGATATTACATTCAATGTTCTTCACTTGAATCTTAATTTTTGTATCTCACAACTAGCCCCAAGTTTTTATTTCAGCTAACCTCGGGTGTGAATTTTTACATTAATCAAGATTACTCTTTATAGGGTCACAAAAATAGTTACACATTACCAAAGATTGATAAATTGGTAACGAAATACAATATGTAAAATTTGAAGTTAGTGGATAATTTTTATGCTAACCGAAATTTTATAATATATCAATCAATTTTATATTCCCTGACAAAAATCGTGGACCTGTACAGCTCTGTTTATTGGACAAATTACTTTGCCTGTCCAATTGAGATAAAAAAAAATCTATCTATCTAATTTGTTTCTAAATTCAAAATTATAATGCCTATAATTGTTTATGTTTATAATGTTATTATATTATTTCTGTATGAATATATGAAATATCTAATTCGATTTGTTTTTTTTTTTTAGGTATGTATTGACAAGTAATTACCACATGCAACTTAGATTATCAGTGTTCGTGCTTATTCAATGTGAGTCATTTATATCACTTTTTATTTTTTAATAAATAATTTTTATTTTTATGAAATATAGATGTTACTGAAATTAATAAACAAATGTAATAAAATGTATCAGTTTGGAAAACTAGTTAAATGTACTTCAGAGAAGTATTTTGATTCTTTGAGGGCTTGATTAAATTATCTATTTACCTCTAGTACCCATTGCGGTTTAATACACACGTTGCTGAAAAGCACTTATATGAAGTAAGCGGAATGTTTTTAATTAAAACTGGAAAGTTGTTTATTGGGTAAATAGTTTGCAGAATATTATAATGAAACGGAATTAACTTTTGCACTCTAGAAAAACATATATGAAATTAGTAATCATACTAATATTTGCTACATATTATGCAAATTTTTGCAGCGTTTCACAGATCCTATTTTTATTATCTAGAAAACTAATTATTTATATAAACATGTGTGATTTGTAAAAAGTTCAACTAAATATTGAAACGTGATAATAAATTTGGATTTCTAAATTAATACTCATATAGTTTTAATTAATTGGTAGTAATAAATCAGCATTATTGATAAGGGGGCGTCCATTAATCACTCGAGCGAGTTTTTAAGAATTTTTGGACCCCCCACCTCCCCCTTGGTGATCCATGGTGATATTCAAAATTACCCCCTCTCCCCCACCAAACGTTACGTGAAAAAACAGTACAATTTTGATTTTTTTTAACTTGTTTGAACTTTTTAAAAAAAAAAATAGTTAAAAAATAAATACACGTGATATCTTACTATACCCCTCCCTTCCTACGTAATATTTCGTGATTTTTTGTCAAACCCTCCCTCCCCCTAAACACCTCACGTGATTAATGGACGCCCCCTAAACAAAAATGATTCCAAAGTTGTGAAACTTGTCATTTATCGATTTGCTACTGAACTTTATTAAAAAAAATTGTTCAGTTGATTTCGAATCGAGTTTTTCAAACGTTTGAAAGTACCGGATATAACTCTGTTAGTATAGTTTATAATAAAAAGATGTTGGTAGATCTAAAGTTATAATTATTTAGTCACGGTTTACAATATTTTTAAGCAAATAATTTTTTCAATTTTAAGGATAATAACCACAATCTATTACAATTGTTGTTTTTTGGGAACCACGCTATGAAGATCGTATAAAAACCACCCTGTAGAGGGTGAATTTTGCATAGTAAGAATTAATGATATAAATAAATGATATTGCATTGCTAGGGTCAGCGTTATAAAAGTAATTTAAGTTTGCAAGTTTATTTCGTGTATACCATATAATGGATTATAAGAATATATATAAAATTTTATTTTGCTCAGAATTGGGCATTAAAATTAAAGAGTTAGGCGTTAAATCCCAAACATGTATTTTTTACAAAATATTTCGAGAATTTTTTTAAATATTTTGGAAATGTTTGAAGAATCGATCGATTTTGAATAGACAATATTGACTATTATTAATTAATCGAATAAAATTAACAACATCATTTTAACAACAATTTTAGATTGAATAAAGTAGGACATTAGTTGTGAAAACAAATAAAAAAACATAATTTTTATGAATTATACAATAGTCAAATCTTTAGAATGCATTTGTTCATTTCAGAAATATCTAGATATAATAGACTAATATGCAAAATTGTGATCAATAAGGGATTTGTATATTCTGCTTCATTATTTTAGGATTGTATTTACTAAATGTGTGTCATTGTATGCATCAGTTAGGTTCATATGCTGTAGAGTCAAATCGAGAATACACTTTTATTCCAAAACCAGATGTGAAACTTATCTATAACAATATATAATGCTCTATATAAGTACTCTGGGAGTTTTCAGTAATGAAAACTTCAGAAATAAAAGTAAGGACTTAAAATACACAATTATCAGACTATTAAGAGTGATTAGGCGACGGTCTTATGTATTGATTGAATATTAATGTAGATTGAGCTAACTTTTCAATCTGACTCTGGGTATCCCGAAACTGAGAGTAAAAAACATATAATTAAAATACCTCGATATGATACATAAAGTAAATGAACCACTGTCAGAGGGAGTTTTTTTCATTCAATTTCATTCTGCGATCTGTTTATTATGAAAATAAACATAGACTACTAACAAGTATTTTACAATATAAACTAAAAAAATAGTAGCAACACCCACCGGCATGTCTACTCGGTATAAGAAAGATAGTTGAAAAAAATAATTCCTGATTGCTATATCGATATAACTATTTGGAGAACTCCCACTATCAATTCTCTCCGTTATCAAATTATTAAATTTCACACAGATTTTTTACACTACAAAGTATCTCAAGGTTGTTCTTCATATCTTCAATAGCAAAAATAAAAGTATGAAAAGGAAAAAAGTATAGATTCATATAATATAATAATTTTAAAAATAGTTTGCATTACATGTGTAAAATCCATATGTGAACAATGCATATAATCAACACGCTTCCGTAAAATCAAATCAGGATACGATATAAGCATTTTACCCCATAAAAAATATTTTCATATTTGCAATATTTCACTGGTTATAATCTGCAATGGAGCGCATAGTTGAAATTTGATTAGAGCCACTAGTGATATATTGTGCGTTGTGCGCCATTGACGAACGGAAAAGCATGTTTCATGAACGAAAAATAAACAATTTTTGAAACGGATTTCATTTTTGTTAGCAAAAATATACGAGAAATCATTCAGAGCGAACGTCATTTTGATAAATGCTATTTTGAACGATGGTGTTTATATAAGCCAACGGATTTCAGACTATGATAATTTTTGCAATTTTGATATTTTGACAAGTCGACCGAGACATCGTGTGAAATAACAGATTTCTATCCAGGATATTTTAACATAAAAATATGGCACTATGCCTGTACCAGAAAAAGACACAGTACTCTTGTGACTTATAGTTATATTATGGCGAATTTAATGTTTTAAAGCTTTAAACAAATATCGAATTAAGTGTTAATAATTATATGTGAAAAGCTACTTTGAAAACTTACATGGTAAAGTTCTTGCTAATATTTTTAGAGAAAACAATTTTTATTTTCGAAATAAACAATTGAACATTCTTATTTCATTAAGTTGAGTAGGTATACTTACGGAAAGTTAATGAAACTTGCCCTAACCCTCCGTCGGTCGGCGTGGTCTGGCCAGACTTTTTTCGACTTCAATTGAAAAAAAAAAATACTTCTAGTAATCCTATCGACTTGAAATTTCTTGACTTTTCCTAAATTTTCATTAGCTGTCGATCATTGAAAAAATCAGGACGAAAAAATGTACAGAAAAATAATTATAAGGATATCAACTTTTTTATACTTAGAACGGTCGGAAAGGTCTGTCCAGACCACCCATATATTTTGTATGAAATATACGCTTTTTGATATATGTAAACCAGTATTTTGTCTTTTTTCATGGTACTTTCTATTCAAACTGCGTTGTATACTTGTTTATCTATGGTTGTATATATTCTTTGCTATGTGTTGTAACATGAATGTTAGTATTTTCATGACGAGAGTTCCTTGAAAACCTACCAAACTTATTGGTAATTGCAAACACAGAAAATCGGATGAGTAATGCGCACATTACCAAAAAAATTTCTACCCGTACTGCGTTCGAAATTTTTTTTTTGGCAAAGCTGTAGTGAAATCATATTTTCACTTTGAGTTTTACAGCTCGTTTCAAAGGCGACGCACCTCACTTCGTTTTCATTTGAATTTCACATTTATTTCAAAGGCGCCGAAAAAGAATAAATATTGTTTTTCATTGATATAAAACAGAAAAATTAACAAAAAAGCAACGATTTTTTTATATTTTTTGATTTTTTTTATATAATATAATATGTAATATTTTTATTATAAGCAAGCTCAACACATGCAAAAGATGGTAAGAAACAAAAAAATCAAAACTATAAATATTTACTACTAATAATCGTTAATATATAAGAATCCAAAAACTCATTTATCCCATATAAATGCATGTAAAATGAATGGTGGTCCAGCCAGACCGTTCGAAGGTGAAAAAATATCCGACCGACGAAGGGTTAATGATAAATGCCACATATTTTTTCCGCATTTGTATGTATTGTTAGCTTTAGTTTGTTACTAAAAATTCCTTCAGCTTCCCATAAGATATATATTCCAATATCCATTGGAATTCTATTGGTTTATTTCTTATTGTAACTGTCGTAAAAATTTGTTGCATTCGATATAAATTTTACTTTATTTTCAATAAACAATCTGAAATGAAGTCTAGTTCATATAAGTTTATATTGTTACAGTAAATTTTGTGTAGATAATCTTTCTAGCATAATCTCTTGTTAAAAATTACCTAATGCTAAAGATATTTTTTTTTTTTTTTGATTTTGCTGGCTTTTTTTTAATCATCTAATAATTAGATTCTAATTGGTTTACAATAAAAAACCATCTTAAGTTTGTAGATGTGCGCATATCCTAAGTTTATGATGACCCACCTTGCTCATGTTCCCTATTCCTTCTTAAATAACTAGTAAGTCTAAACGTTACTCTATTTTTTGGAGAAAGAATCTTATTAGACTCTGACAAGATAATCTGTGAAAATTATTTCTCACAATTAGTACGGCTTGTCAAGATTGGGACTGGATTGCACTGATTTACTAGAACTTAGTTCTATAAATGCCTGTATAAATAATTATAATTTTTAGTATACATTTTTTTTTTCATAAGTGTGGTTTGTTTTTTAACAGTTTATCACAATTACAATTATATTTTGTTGTTTCTATTTTCATTTATGCTCGCAAAATATTCGCATTTACTTTGTTCCTATGTATTAACTAAAGGGAGCAAATCTGTCATAATATATATGTCATTAACAAGCGGTACATTTAAATAGTTATTCAATTATGTAAACGTGAATTATATTTCAGGTCATGAATATTCATTTGAGTGATTATAGTAATTACAGAATTCTATAGCAATCAAATTATGGAAACAAAATAGTAATATCGCCAGTATATATTATGGTTTCTCTGTTTGATTATAATTAATTTAATTAATGATATCCTATCGTGTGATGCATCATAGTAATTCTACCTCAAATGATCTGTGTTAGTATGGGATTTGTCATGAAATGAGGTATAACAATGTAGCCTGATGGCGTTCTTGCGGCCGAAAGTTTTTGGGTTGGGCGATCCCAGCAATCCGACCTTTGCGTTATCTTTATTACTACTGACAAGAGTTACGACCGTTTGATGGATAATATACAGTCCTCGTCAATGTATATTCTAATCATTTATATTTCGACATCCCGTCGTTCAGAACTCAAAAACGATTTTAAATTGCGTTTCAGACAAAGTTCAGATGTGATCACTTTCTCGATTTATTATGTTGCTGAGTGTTAATGCCGCTTGTGATTAACTGATTTATCGTTTGTTATTAAAAAAATGAGAAAAATGTAAGTTAACGTACCAAATTAAGTAATGTTACTCAAACATATGAATAAAAACGAATAAACTTAATCAAAATCTACTCGTTTTTGAGAAAACATCAACGAAAGGTAAACAATCGGTTTACTATATACACCTTTTTCAAGTTTGGTCTAAAAAAAAAACAAAATTATCAAATCTGATTTTTTTGCAAAAACTTCTGAATATATTATAACAATATAGTTCATTATAGTTTAGAAAGATACCATAACATTAGTTTAAAACATTCTTAAATGGTAACAATAAAACACAGTATATTGAGTAGCAAAATTAAATGAGATAATAAAGAAAATAAAGATAAAACCTGTTTCACTGATAAATGTAACTTGTTGCAAGTAGCATCTTGCATTAAGGCAAGTTGCATTACCTTCCCGATACGAAGAAATAGATAACTTAATCAATAAGAATTGGGATTCAGTTATTTAGGTAAAATGTTCAACTGCTTATTCCCAAAATAAAATTTTCGCTTTTGTAAAAATGAATCAATGCGTTTTTCAGTTGATGCCTTTGAGATATAACTTATATGTAATTAAATCAATAAAATTATTTAAAATGTACTTCAATTAAGTATATACGTCAACTGTAATCAATAGCTATCCACAAAACATGGAATCTACATATGCAGGAAAGGCATAATTAAAATTGATCATCGAATGAAGTTTTATTAAAATCAAAACGACCCGGCCGATCTTTCCCAAAAACTAATAAAAGCTGTTTTCAACTAATATATTTGAAGCAATTTTAAAACTTTTAAAATTGGTTCAAGATTGTAGTTTAAATCGCGATAAATTTTACACCTTTTTGCTAAGCACAAACAAATAGCTTGGCCGATCGTCGTACAAAACTAATAAACGCAAGGCTTTATAGAATGACTTTTAAATTCTTGAATTCGTTTCAGCCGTTTGTTGATAAAACGTCGACGAAAAGTAAAAAATCAGCTCAAATATATATAAAAACATACACATCCTGTTTTTATTTGAAAGTGAAGTCGTCCTACCTGGTTATGGGGGTAAACTAACTTTTGGAGTTTGTTTCGTAAATGTTTTGGAAATTCTAGTACTTTTATTTTCAATTATATCATATTTGAGGCTCATACAGATGCTCACGATTTTATATTTAGATATTAACCCTTTTCAGTCGAATTAAATTTGGAGATGGGTATCGTAGGACTCGGAATTATTTTTCGTCGAACAGAACATACAATAGTCTAAGAGCCAGTGAACTATTTGACTAACCTGTTTTCACAGAGCTAACAATTTTTTTAATGGTATTTTATTATCGACCCATTAAGAAAGTACCATTCTGGCAGTCATTCCGCGATTGCGTCATTATCCCTTCAATTTGTGAAAATGTCAAGAAAAATTTTTCATAATTTGCTCCCATAAGGCTCAAATTTAGAAGGGTGTATTTTTTTAACTGTTCAGAAAGCATATGTAAAAAGCCAGCCCATTCTGACGATTGCAAGTACGCCATTTTGAAGATCTTTTTGAAAACATCTGATACACCAAACTTCAACTTTGTATCTCACCTTATGGCTGAGATATCTTTGAAAATATGCCCCTTTTTCAAACTCATTTTTTGAGTTTGTAACCATAAAAGATATTGAAAAAAACATAACCTGATTCTACTCACATTGGCTTACACCACATAATGTTTATGAATATATGCTAAACAATCTTTCATTATTAGCTAAAAAGGATAAAATAATGGTAAAGGATAATTAATGTTTTCGGGTAATGCGTTTCGTTTGATTACTTTATTAGCGTTATTCGAAAGCTTATGGTTTTTTTCTTTTAGTACTGCAAATGTTATTCAAATCAAATTTGTGGAACACATTGAAAAATTGTACAAACCAAAATCAGTACACCCGCGCAATCGTCAGAATGGGCTGGCTTTTTACATATGCTTTCTGAACAGTTAAAAGAATACACGCTCAAAATTTGAGTTTTGTGGGAGCAAGTTATGAACAAAAATTTTTGATATTTTCAAAAATTGAAGGGATGATGACGCAATTATGGAATGGCTGCCAGAATGGTACTTTTTTAATGAGTCGATAATAAAATATCATCAAAAAAATTTTAGCTTTATAAAAACAGGTTAGTCAAATAGTTCTCTGGCTCTTAGACTACAAGTTTAGGATGTGTAAACAAGATTTAATAATTGTTTTACGAACTTTATATATAATTTCATTCAATACATTGGCATTGAAATTTAGTAAAAGTTATGTTTCCAATTACTGTATGCTGTATGAAAGAATACTGTACACCATTCCTATAGTAACTTGCTGTGGCGGATGAAAACGGTAAAAAAGCTTTGGTGGCTAAGAGTAGACAAACTACCGGAAAGTGTTAAGAAATTTAATTGATTCTAAACTTTTCCCTACTTTTGAATTTGGTCTATTAATTCTCATCAAGATTTGTCGTTTTTTTCCATACATTTTATTAAGTACCTACTGCGCTGTCGAAAGTTCTACGTCGCGAAGCGATTGGCAAAGCTAAAAATGCAACCATATAATTTTATTTCTATGCAATCATACTTGACGTATTGATTACGAATTCGATAGAGTTCGTCTCGGAATAAAAGCTCGCGTAGAGCACATCCGATGAAATAGCGTGTTATTCGATTGCGTTGTTTTACACCGCGCCCGGGCGCCGAGTCGAGTCGAGTAGTCTTTGCCAAAATGTACCTAGTACTCAGCTCACGAACCCCGCGGTTCGCCACATGTGCCAACATCATGCGGAATATTAAGAATGTAACACATCGAATCAGTAAGCCATGATACTAACCGTGAATGTAATGCTCTCGCATCGGCTGTTACATCTGCCTTTCACGCATACAATTTGCTGAATATAATATAGGCTTGTTTTTTCACATATTTATTTTCCAATGCCACGCAGAAAGCGAATACATTTGCTACGCCGTCGAAATTCAACGGACTGCTGATTTAATTTCGCCGTGTGCTGAATTCATTATTTTTGTGATCCGGAATTTAATTAAGTTTTTATGATTAGATATGGAATTTATTATTTTTCTCGATTTTGGATAAATACTTTACAAAATGCACAGATAATTTAAATTGTAAAGCGCGTTTAAAAATCATTTATTTAATTCCAAAATTAACGTAATTAATAAAGTGATGCTTGAATTGAACAATACATTTACGTGTTTTCATTTATATTTCATTCAATTAATTATATATTAAATGTATTTTAATCCATTAAAACACTAATGGGCATTGAATGACTTTAACTACTACCAGGTAAAACCATTATCAAAATTAGATATTTGAAAATTTCTCCGTATTTGCTTCTGTTTTCAATATGCTGGATTTGTTTCTTCTGAAAACTATCCAACGACTCTAATTCTATATTCGACAATTTGATGCTTTTGTAAGAATTTTCTAGAATAAAATATGTTTTCTAACAGATTTAGGCCCAAGATTCTTCAATAGTTTAACTCTTACCTTCCGGCATTGATTCATAAACAATCTATCAGCAACTCATTTTTTTATTGTTTTGAACAGGAATCAAAACTTAAGAGTTCTATAAGCTGTTGGATTATATGGAACTTAATACTACGTTGTTGTCAATACTGCTTGACATCGGGTTCATCGAAGCTGATTCTCTAGTCACTTATTCGAGTGAGCCCCCGCATTCTGACGAAAACGCACCCGATGCACACTTGATATTTTTTCTAAAATTTATGTTTTGTAACATCAGCGTCGTGGCAGTTTTTTTTATCATTCCAAAAAAAGTGTAATATATCGTTTTTTATATGACTCTGTATCTTTTGTTAAAAATTGTGCTGTACGAATTGATCGGTTGTTTTACCACATTTCTAAAAGAAAAACAGTAAAATGAAAAATGATAGAAAATTTGAAAATAACCAATTTGAAAATAATTTGAAATTTTGAAAATACCAATTTGAATTTTGAAAATAACCAATAATAAGAAGTTGTCTTATTACTGCATATTTCATTCCAGCAATGAGCAATCTTTATTTTTAAAATTTTATGATGAGCCGCACTTATCAAATTTACAATGTATGAAATTTACAAAACTTGATATTTGCTAATAAACTTTATAAAATAAAAATACCAAATTAAAAAACTAAAATTTTATAAATTCATGCAACAAGAACAGAATGCATTATAATTTACTTATCGTTGGAAGTGGCAAAAAAAATAAATTTTCACTTCAGAAATGCTTGGCAAGCCGCAGAGAATTATTTAAAGGGCCATATGAAGCCCGCGGGCGTTGGCTTTCTCATCATTGATCTGTTATATTAGACGCTTCAATACGAACTAAGTCATTACAAATACAGCAATTTTTGGCTATAACTAAGTATTACTTATCTGTGAAATATTTTTCTTTGTCTCTGATACTGCTCTTTTTTTCAGAAAAGAGTCTAAACTTTTTAATAATTTCTGCGAATCAATGGATATAAAGGACCTCAACTTTTGTAGATGCTCTAAACGAAGACGTAATATCAAGTTTCATAAAATCAAGACACAAAATTAAATTATTTTAGCATTCCTTTATTTGTATTTTTTATTTGGTTGTTTGTCATATAATTGTGAAATTGTGAATTGTATATCTAATACATCTAATACATCTAATTATGTATGAAAACTGACTATAGTCCCTCAGAGAAGACAGCCGAGCGCTTTGATAGACGCGCAGGCAGACAAAAAAGATTAAATTGCAACTATTTTATCGGCTTTTAAATGTATTAATAATTGTCAAAATTTTATGTTTATTTGATCAAAATTGGCACGGTAAAAGCCTAATTAATATGCTTACATAATATAGGTGAGAACATGTTATTACGCACATCCAAAATTTTTGTAAAAATAAGAAATGCTTATATTAGTAGAGTATACATTCGCATAATTTTTATATACATCTATGTATATTCTTTATTGATATATTTACCTTCGATGCGACGAATTATATTAAAATCCTTATATTTGATCTAAAAACATGAAAACAGCTATTCTCGCACATGCCAATAAGCTATAAATCTTCTTTCCATGTAGATCATTTTCATACAAGGTATCAGCACGACTTTGTGATCACAATGCATATACGCATACGAAGTCGTACAAAGCATTAGAGGAAAATCTGATTTCGGTTCAAATCGAACGGTGTTATCGATGTTACGTCGTACACAACGTGGCCACGCACCTTTTCCCGGTACTGGTAATAAAATCCGAGAAAAGCGCAATATTTCAATCCGCAAAGAAGTCGTACAACATCAAAAACGTAGTCGAACGGATACGCACAAGCGTATTACATACGAGACGTGCCTTCGACTCGGTTTTCCATGTCGCGGCGGCGAATTCCGCGCACGAAGATCGCCGCGGGCAAATATAGGATCGTGCGGTTTGCGACCGCCGAGTCTAATCTAAGTCATATGGCATATTATGCGAGATTTCAGCACGCATAAAGAATAGGATTTTTTGCCATGGATAAGAATGGAAAATCATAAAAATATAATTTTTGGAAAAAAAAGTTTAGTAGAAATATATCGAAAGTAAAATAGCTACCGAAAATCTGCCAAATAGCGTTAGGTCATATTATTTCAATTATAATATAAACTCTAAAATATTTTGTGTTCTCTATCGACTCGCTAATTTTATGTTTTCTCGGCGTTTCAAGCCATACTGAATCGAATGAAACCAAATTTGGAAAAAGAATGTCTGTGACACACACATGTGTGTGGTATGTGAACAGATTTTGCCGCAAATCGACCTTTTCTCAAAAACGGCCAATTTCAAAAATTTAAAAGTAATTTGATGTATTTTGATGAGAACTAGCGTTTATCAATTTAGCGCGACGAACAGCCAAGCAAAGCTTTGTAAAGCGCAGAAAAGTAAAAAAAAAATCGTCCACATTTTAGCCCGCAATTCTGAATCGATTTTGAAAATTCAGAAACCGTTCGAAAGATATTTGTTGGGAATCGTGCTAATTAGTTTTTGGTATAGATTTTCCGGGCCGTTTTCTTGTAATAAAGTGTTCAACAATTTTTTTCGGCGATTTTTATGATTTTTTATGGTAGATACCATAGTCTTATAGATCATACTAAAATATTACAGCCCTACAACAAGTCGTTTAATTTTAAAAATTCTTTAAACTTTGCAAAAATTATTATCGTTTTTTTTGGAATTTGTCAAAATTAGACCTTTTATCGACGTTTGCTCAAAAACTCCTGAACTGATTTCAGAACTTTAAAAGCCATTTGGTGTATCTCAATGAGGACTATCGTGTGTCTTTTCGTCCACATTTAAGCTCATACAACCGAATCGATTTAAAAAAATCAAAAACGGTTCCAAAGATATTAGTTTAGAATGATTAGGTTTAGGTGAGAATCTACCGAGCCGTTTTCTTGTAATTACCTGCTGAAAGAAAATTAAGCCGACTTTTATGGAACTTTTTTGACGATATATATCTTCTTATCGATTTTACAACAAATAGTTCAATTTTAAAAATTGATGAAAGTTTGAGAACTTGAGTATTTTTTTGGCGTTTGTTAACATTAAAATTGGTATAGCAATAGTTTACTTAATATACTTATAGTCTTAATGAACATACTAAACCATCAATGTCCTACGGAAACTGGTTCAATTATGAAAATGATTGATTTTTGAAAATTTGATTTATTGGAAGTACCAATTTTGAAGAGATCTATCAAGAGCATTATTAGTTCGTTTGAGACAAGAAATTGCAAAAAGAACAGCCACACTCAAAGAAGAAAAATTCTCTTTCACCAAGACGATGCACCGTGTCACGAGTTGATGACCGAATCCACCTAATTTCGCAAATTTTTGTATCCATATAACTTTGTTTTTATTCAAAATTACATACTCAACATATTTAGCTACTGATGATACTATTAGAAGTTGTTTTGCAACCGAATGATTGAATTAGTTATCTGTTGACATGAATCGTATTAAGATGAGAACTCGTTTGCATCTCATAAGGGACGTCCATAAAGGCATTCTACGATCAAATTCCTCATTCATTAATACAAGGCCCTTCAGTGTAATGTAAGCAATGTGACAGCCTGCGCATGCATAATTTATTACTATAGTACGATCGGAGAGATTGTAAATTTCAAATCTAATTTCAATTTCAAATCCTCTACAAAGGGTATGGGCGCATTGCCATATAGAATCGGCCCCACCCTGGTATTTAAATAATTTATACGCCATTTTATAGGTCTAAATGATAAAAACCGATATACCAATTTTCAACTTTCTATCTCATCTTATGGCCGAGATATCATTGAAAATATGTGAAAGTGGCCCCTTTTTTCAAACTCACTTTTAGACGTAACCATAAAAGATATCGAAAAAAAATTTACGTGGTTCTATTCATATTGGCTTAGGCCACATTATGTAGAACAATCGATGCCAAATAATCAATTATTATTAGCTGAAAAAGATAAAATAATTTTTCAATTGATGTTTTCCGGTAGTGCGTTTAGTTGGACCACCTTCTAATTAGCTTTATTCGAAAGATTATTGTTTTTTCTTTTAGTAGTGAAAATATTGTTCAAATCAATTTGGTGGAACACATTGGAAAATTGAAAAAACCGGAGCTAATACACCCGCGCGTAACGCTAATATACCCTGCAATTGCATAGAGTTCGTTCGAACGCAAAGCTGTGCGCGATGCGCCCGAAACGATTTCTAAGAAATTCTGAATGTGACAATATTTATTATATAGTTATATGTATTCATATGAAATAATGATATAATGAAACATTGTAATTTCAACAAACCCAAGAAACATTTCTTTTTTTGAATGATAATTGCAACATTGTAATTATAAAGCCCTTATTGTGGCCTATCTTTATCAGTACTACTCAATACTACAATACAAAAGAAATATGACAAATGGTAATCTGAAATTCTTTGCTTTTGTTATTTAAAATTTTTCAAAAATTATTCGCCATTTGATGCGGAAACTTTCTATATAGTACTTCAGGAATTTACAAAAATTAATACTGAAAGTATTCTAATAATCATTTTCATAACATAAAACTTTTTAGTTAATTCATTTAAAAAATTACATTATTTTTATGTTTGTATTTTTTATGTGGCTTATTTAGTATAGTGACAATTTTTATGTGGTTTATTTAGTATAGTGACAATTTAATTTAATTTAATTTCAGTGTATATATATAAAATATATTTTAGTGATTTAGTTGATTTAGTGATTTAGTTAGTTAAGATTTAGTTAACATAGTAGAACTAATAATGTCTAAAACTTGCAAAAACTGTGATAAATATTTATTCAAAATGCGTAATAGAACGAAAATCATTCTAACCGAGGATGATGAACAGTTGTATAGTAGTTCAATAGGAAAAATAATTAAAATTGGTGATGTTTTGTGTTCCACTTGTAGACTAATTCCTTATAGAGGAGAAGCAAGCACAGACAATATTAATGATTTATCGCATAGTAGTACTGAAAACAAATGTGTTAGTGATTCTTGCAGTGAATATGAATGTAATATACCTCAGAAAACTGATTTATCCGTGGATCTTTGTCTCAATCGAGTTGCATCGACGCATAGACATTGTTCTATTTGCAGTAATAAATCCGACCTAATTACAATTCCTCTAGAAGCCAGGATTCACGCATTTGTAAAAGTCAGAATATATATACCGCTTGGAAATCGTGCATGCAATAAGCATTTTTTTGGAAAATTTTTTTATGAAGAAGATATACGACAGTTACGTATTTATTCAAACACTAGTCTCGTCCCTCAGAAGGAAATATCAATATTTTTAAACGCTTTGGCAGATACAAGTGTTTCATTATTTAAGCAGATAGATAATTTATCTATATCGTCTGAGCAAATAAAAATATTAACAGGTTTTAATCTAGAAGTAATTGCAGAAATAAGTAAAATGCTTAGATCAATGAAAAATAGTAATAATCGAAACATATTCCAAGCATTAGTTATTTTTTTGTTCAAATTAAAGACGGGAAATTCTAATCAAGTCATCGCCGGCGTTTTTAATATTTCAAAGAGACAAGTCTCTCATTATTATAAACAAATTTTAATTGGATTCGAAAAAGATATATTGGATCAAAATTTTGGATTAGAGTCTTTTACCAGAACCCAATTAATATCGGAGACATCATACAACGCACAAAAAATTCTGGGATTAACCAATGAGCAACTGGCATTAATATGTGATGGTACATATATACGACACGAAAAGAGCACAAATAATGAATATCAAAGAAAGTCATTTTCTGGCCAAAAACGGGTACCACTATGCAAACCATTTACAATTTGTACAACAAATGGTTTCATAGTTGACTTTTTAGGCCCATACCTGGCAACACAAAATGACGCCACAATCATGAAAATTATATTAAAAAATGCGCATGGCATCAGAACTTTTTTGCAACCTGATGATATTCTATTGGTAGATCGCGGTTTTCGTGATGCTTTAACAGATATAAAATCAGCAGGATATGTGCCTCTTATGCCATGCTGCAGGGGTAGAAGAAAACAACTCACAACAGAAGAGGCGAACGAATCCAGAAGAATTACAAAACTTCGATGGGTTATTGAAGCTGTACATGGTAATATTGCGCAAAGATATCGGCTTTTACACAACACACTAAATAATAAATTATTGCCTAAAGTCCGAACATTATGTAAAATTGTAGGGTTTTTACATAATAAGTATGGAAAACGATTATCATCGGATGGAGATTTAGCTGATGAAGTGATCAACTATATGAATGAACGGACTATACCCAACACCTTACATGATGAAGTTATTGAAAATCGATGGACCAGACGAGCAACAACACTTCAACTTCTTCAGCCAGATCAGTTATTAGATTTTCCACATTTGAATGAACGAGAACTTAAAATATTATTCACAGGGTCATACCAGTTATCACAAGCAATATCTTACCTGGCTGAAATGCTGTCTGACCAAAATCAGCCGAAGTTATATTACGTAAAAGAACATAGGAATATAATTAGATTTGATGTCCAATCACGGCATATAAATAGGAAAAAATATAATGTTTATATTGAATATACTCCGCTTGGCACCAACTATCGAAGTATTTTAAGGTATTGCTGTAGTTGTCCCAATGGATTGAGGACTGTTGGTTGCTGTTCACATATTGCGGCTATTATGTATTATATGTCATTTGCGAGGTATTTATCACGTATTATACGTCCATCAGAAATACTATCGAAAATTTTTATAATAGAGGAAACTTCGGTTGCTATTAACCACGACAGTGATGACGATTAAAATAACAAAATATAATTTTAATTGATTGATTATTTATTTATTTAGCATACCGAAGTATTTGTGTAAATCATATGATACACTTGTAAATATTAAAAGAACACCAATAAATTTTTATGTCTAATATTATAATTAAAATACTTTTATTAGTTTAATTAAATTACTCACAGTGATAAATAAATGAAATTGTATTTCAGATTCAGAAATGAAAGTTCAGAATTTCTTAGAAATCGTTTCGGGCGCATCGCGCACAGCTTTGCGTTCGAACGAACTCTATGCAATTGCAGGGTATATTAGCGTTACGCGCGGGTGTATTAGCTCCGGTTTTTTCAATTTTCCAATGTGTTCCACCAAATTGATTTGAACAATATTTTCAGTACTAAAAGAAAAAACAATAATCTTTCGAATAAAGCTAATTAGAAGGTGGTCCAACTAAACGCACTACCGGAAAACATCAATTGAAAAATTATTTTATCTTTTTCAGCTAATAATAATTGATTATTTGGCATCGATTGTTCTACATAATGTGGCCTAAGCCAATATGAATAGAACCACGTAAATTTTTTTTCGATATCTTTTATGGTTACGTCTAAAAGTGAGTTTGAAAAAAGGGGCCACTTTCACATATTTTCAATGATATCTCGGCCATAAGATTAGATAGAAAGTTGAAAATTGGTATATCGGTTTTTATCATTTAGACCTATAAAATGGCGTATAAATTATTTAAATACCAGGGTGGGGCCGATTCTATATGGCAATGCGCCCCATACCCTTTGAATCTTTGTACATGTCCGCAGTTGTCTCTACGGTTTAAACATTTTAACCTTTGATAATTATATTCAGTTATTCCTGGTTTTCATGTTTTTGTACGCGACGAAATTGTTACGTAGATAGATCAGTGTGAATTAGAAAAGAGGATTCACATTTATATATATATATATATATATATATATATATATAATAAGATATTCTCTTGCGGTAATAGTTCCATATGTGTTTGTTATTTTAAATATTTTCGAACGTATTTTATTACTATAAAAATTGTCACCATTATTCATACGAACTTATATATGAATAATTTCTTTCGTAAATATTCAATTTAATCGGCTATTAATTTGATTACTGAGCCAATTTGCTTTTATACTTTAGAGCAATTAACTTCCCGTAGGGAAAGTTATAGTAATCGCAAAAAATCGATAATGAAATTTTTTATATATCTTTACGTTTCAGGGTTTCTGAACATTTTGGCACACCATAGAAAAATTGATGTATGTGTGTATGTGCAGATACCGATTTTTGTCGACGATTTCTCAAACACGGATCAACTGAATTGAAGAATTCAAAAAACATTAGATTTCTACTGATGAGGAGACGTGCTGATTAGTTTTTGACAAAGACAGGTCTAGTCGTTTCCGAGATACGATGCAAAAGTGCAAAAAAAGTTTTTCAGATAACGGAGCGTCCGATTTGAATAATTCAAAAAACATTTTACTTGTATTGACAAAATGAACAACTGGTGAAATTTTTGTGAAGGGCAAGTTCATCGCCTCCGGAGATACAATGAAAAAGTGAAAAATATTGCCATTGGGCGGTAAAAAATGATCATAGACCATATGTAACATCGTATTCTCAGATATTTTATAAAGAATATAAAAATAAGTAGAAATTTTGTGTACATTTATATGGGTTCCGTACCAATGTTTACACGTTGGACGACTACGCGATGCTTACGCGCTTTAATATTCGGCTCCAAATTAGCTATAAAGGGCGATTGCTTCAAAAAAATGTTCATAATTTTCAAAAAAAATCAGAATACAAAAAAAATCAAAATATCAAAATTCAATCCAATTTTTTAAAAAATCCAATTTTTTCAAACATTTGAAAATTTCTCAGAAATTAATGTTGTTTAAAGTTTTGAAAAGTTTTTCACTAACAATAGTTTTCAGTACGGGAAGTACCAGCAATTTGTCTTAAGGCACGATGTCATGCACCACTAGTTTACAGGTAAATAGAAAATAAGAGAAACGATTTTTATCATGATTTGACTGGAAGTATTTTTCAAGTTTTTATCTCACACTGCATATAATTTATAAAACGCAGGGTGCACGTCTCATAAATAAAATTTATCACAACATCTAGAACGCGCTGCTACCTTCTTCCTACCAAAGTGCATATTTAAATAATACCGTAGCGCTAATGCTAGTGGATGATCCAAAAATGTGAATCAAGCCATGCATTTCTTATTTTATATAATGTTTTCTTACAATTTTTTACTTTATTGCAGTCAGAGATTGTTAGTTGAGTCATATTTTTATACAAACAATCATAAAATTGCTACCCAAGACATTAGTTCTTGAAAATTGGTCCACGTAGAATGCGCCGACGTTTTACCCTTCTATCGATAATAATTTCCGGGACACATAAACTATTTAGACGGTGACATGTATGCATCGACGAATAAGGGCTGCGTGTTAGAATTTTATAAAACGCTTTATAAAATAGCAATAATAGATATATATTTCATGGCACATCATTTGCAAAAAAAAATATGGCTGTTAACGTGACTGTTTATATGTCGTACAGCATGACCCCAATATTTCCTTAAAAATGCAATACATGAATAATTATTTTATTTCATAATCGATTGAACGAAAATATTTTGGCTAATATTTAGACTACTTCTTAGATTATCAATTTCTGTTCCGAATGTCAGAATGTAATTGAGCCTGAAATGAAAACTGATATGTCCGCAGATAAATTATATAAACTTCAAGAATTATTTAAGGTTAAGTTTCTCAATAAAAGTGTATTTGTATCAATACACTGCAATATTGCAATGCCCGGTATTTATACTAACATTTTTGCGAAATCTAAAGAGTTTTTTAGAGAAACAGGCAGTTCCGCCCAACTAGCAGGTTCTAATTGTAAAAGATTATACTATATTACTATATTCCTTCGAACGCTAATTAAAAGGAGACTGAAAAATAAGATTCCAAAAGACATATTCAAACAATTAGCATTCATCTTTGGAGAACCGAGTTGAATTGGTAAATCACTCATTCGAGACAATTATTGGCACACAAAATTTAGCACTATTATTTCATGAACTAAACTAAAATGATCTCATTAGCTTTTTGAATTTGATTTGAATTTTTGATAGTGCCAATATAAATCACCAATGCCATATGATTTAATAATACACTTAATATATTTATTATCTAGTTGTTATACTATTGCACAACAGAAATTTATTTTATTTTTTGTAGACACTGTCGCTGGAAAGATCATTTCGATCTTTTTATCTAATATATATTTTTATTGTATTTTTGTTTGATCTTGAATAGCAATCAGAACTTCTATAACTAGTTGTAGTTATATACTAGGGTTCTATTACTAGTTGTAAATGATATACTATGTTTATAGATAATAACCCAAACAGTTTTTGGTTGAAATTATGAATTTGGTCAGTACAATTTCTGTAGTGAAATTGTAATACTAATATCAAATTCTTATTGATGGCCCATTGTCGGCTAAAGGCTATTTTTATCAGGAAACCTGCGTCAACCTATATTCCAAATGAAAACCTATGTCACTACTGCTTGACATCAGGTGAAGCGTCATTCAAACTGCGACTTCTAACTACATACCTACAGACGAGCTCTTCATATTAACATGATTATCCCTTTCTACTCGGATATCGCAGCTCCGGCGGAAAAATTCATATAGATCTCGAAATCAGCGAGTGGAAAGAGTTAATCTACGTAAAACTCTCTAAACAATCAAATCAAACATACAATTTATTGAATATTAAAATTATTAAATAATTAATAACTAAAATCAACTACCATAAAATATGCTACCTTGAGTTAATTTCATCAATTATTAAGACGACGGTTATTTTCAAGGTGAGACAACTTATCATTCCTTGAGTTTTCTTTACTTGGCCCTGAAACCCTCGAAGAAATCGCT
>NW_020537324.1:51829001-51889520 GCF_003426905.1 Ctenocephalides felis | reverse complement strand
GTGGTAAGAACGTGGTCTAACAAACCCTAGTTCGAATCCAACCTCAGCCGATTCGGTATCAAAGCAGCTTGGTACCAAATTTTCACTTGAAATCATAAATTTCCAAATATCATCTCAAGTGAAAATGGCATTTCGTGGGCATTGCTGCAGCATACGTATAAGCAAGGGAGGCAATAACTGTAGTAGCAACATGCACCTTCCAAGTAAGGGGTATTCGGATTGTATCCCTGTACTGAGTGGGAGAGTCAATACACCGACGTCTACCTTCGGGAAAAAGTTAAAAATTCAAATATGTAATAAAAAGGAAAGAATAATAAACATGTAATATGCTAGTAAAAAGTAAAAAATGTATGTAATACATTTTAATACAAATACGTAAGAAAAAGTAATATGTATGTAAAAATAAGTGTTAAGTATATAAAAATGTAAGAAATTGTAATAAAAGAAAAAATCAAGTGATTTGAATAATTGAAAAAGCATTCGATTTGTATTGATAAGGATACGTGATTAGTTTTTGGAGAAGGCAGGTCTAGCCGTTCCGAAGATACGGGGCAAAAAGTGCGAAAAACGGTAACTCCGTTTTTAAGAGAACGGAGCGCTCGATTTTAATAAATCAAAAAACATTTAACTTGTATTGACAAGATGGAAACTGATTAAATTTTTGAGAAGGGAGGTCCAGCGGTTATAAACTCTCAATAAAAATAAGTTAAATAATGCCATTTGGCGGCCAAAAATGTTTTATTCGACATATCTACATTAAATTATAAGATATTTCATAGAGATTTTAATAATGTGCACATATTTTGAGTAATTTTTTTGTGTACCGTACCAAGATTTTAAATTACGATACGGGAAGTTCCAGCAATTTGCCTATAGCACAAAGCCATGCACCCTACTAGTTTATTACAGGGTGCACAATCAATATGTGGTCAATGCAAAGAGCGAAGTTATGCTTGCGAAATGAAATGCGTCATTTGATCAACGTTGTTTTTGAACCTAGCTGTAAATACTTGTAAGGTTTTAGATTTGATATTAAAAAAAACTTATCAAAAATTATTGAAAACTGCTCAAGTTATTCAACATTTCCATTGACCAAATATAAATGTAGTTCCAGGCGCACCCTGTAGCTTTTCGACCGAGTGGAAACTTATTTTATTCGATTGTGTACATACAAGATCAGAAAATATTAAAGTTGATAATATATTAGACTTTTGTGACTATAGGACAGTAATTCCAAAATATCAACCCCCACTTATAGTATTAAGTTAAATGACCAGGTTTCTGAACTTTTATTTCTTTCTTGCAAATAAGAATTGAAACATATGATCAAATATTACTGGATCAGAAACGTCTGCAAGTAAATATTGACGTTTTCCGTGAATTTTATTTTCGTGTGATTCGTCATTCGGCAAAGTCAAAATATATTTATCTCTAAAACGAGTCGTCCATCGTTATCCGCAGCAGTGGCTTCGCTCATTCGAGTTCATTGTTCGACATTCAAAAGCAAAAAAAGTTGAGAAAAAAATGGTCTTTCGCTACGGAAATGCGTTCAACAGTCGACTAGCGAAAAACTCTAAATAGATAGATGATGATGAAAGATGTTATTTGCAGTCTGCTCGAGTAAATGGATTAAGAAAACTAATGGACGCATTTCCATTTAGTTTACGATTTTGTTATGAGAAGAGCGCATCTCAAAAACTAGCAGTCTGATTAAATCTCAGACTTTTCTCACTAATCACTTCTAGATAATTAAACAAGTTTTTTTGCTTAATTACTTAGTGCATTACATTTTTCATAATTTTGGTTTATTTAATTAGATGATATATCAGATGATAAGGTATTTAAACTACAGCATAGTACTATAAATATGATTTACCGTTTTCTTAAACGTAAGATATTATACATCGTGATATATTGTACGTTGGTAATAAATATGCATCCATAATTTATCCTAATACTCCGTTTTTTAATTTAAAAGTCAGTGAAAACAAATTGTATGAATGATTTTTTATCTATCGACGTATTCATTTAACCAATTATCTATAAAAATATAATAATTTCAACATATTTGTATTCAAATAAATAAAATAAAAAATCGAGGATATCAATAGTTTCAGAATTCAAAGCCAAAATGAGATAAAAAAAATTAGAAAATATTTATATTCCTTATAGTTGAAGAAAGCCCTGAGCTTTTAAGTACAATACTGAGTTTCGGTCAAACTAATTATGAGTAAAACGCGCTATAAAATTTTGTTTTATTTTTTCACTCGTTATTTTTTCTGTATGATACAAATGTACTATTTTTCGATCTTGATTAAATACTTGAGCGTTTAATGGAACTTGCCAACAAGTGTATATATGTAATATTAGTTCAATTTTAAAATTGTAAATTTATAGTTCATCAAATAGTCTTAATTGTTGGTGCAACTGTGTCATTATTTTTGACTGTGGTCCTGAAAATGTTGTTCACGGTTACGATTCCGAAAATTTAATGAACAAAATAAAAAAAATAACTACTATAATAAAAAAATAGTCATAGTTTGACCAAAGCTCTAGGACGTACTTAAAAACTCATACCTACTGCAATTTTCCATGCTATTCAGAATCAATAATACCCTGTATATAACAGGTGCCCACAAAGAATGCCATATAAAAATCAATTTTAAAATTCTGCTATAAAACTAGTATTAGTTGCATTGAATTTCAAAAAAAAATATAAAGTTTCTATGAAAAGCAACATCAAAATTATTTTGCAAAGCAATTGTATAATTTCAGTTTAATCCATAGGCATGTCAGCTCTGTCCACAGGATCAATTCTCCGATAAAATAGAAATGTTAGAGCAACATGTTGTTACGGTCCCATATGAATATAAATTGGTAGTAAAAACTGTTAAAAAACTATATACTTGTTGTACGATCAGGCGTTTTACACATACAACTTAACTTCACGTATGTGTTATCAAAGGCACATTACAAAGACGCACTTGTGATAACTTTGTGAGTTGTTTTCTTAAGTCAGATTTTAAATGTAAAACGCTTGAATGCATAGCAAGTACATTTAGTTTTGACAGTTTTTATCACCTATTCATGTGAAGATTAACCATAACATGGCTAGCATAGCTCACTTGGTAGCGTGTTCGATTCACACGCCAGGGAACTTCGGACCAAATCATGTCATTGTCTTAAAATATAGAAAAAAAATGCATAGTTAATTTGAAATCGAAGAAAAATTGTGTTGTTAAGTAGAATTTGAATAAAAATTAAGAAAAATAGGAACAACAGAGCTCGAATAGCTGACTTGTATTAGGAGTAAGAAGAGAAATATTGGAACTGAGCTGAAATTAAAAGGATGAAGTAAAAAATTAAATGAAGCTAGAAGTTAAATAGAATTAGAAATCTGAAAAAGAGCAAGAATTGAAGAAAATAAGAAGAATATAGAATAGGATACATACATAGATTGATATAACATAGCGTTGCCACGACAACGATATATTACATTTATATTTTACCGGAGGATTGGCTACCTAGTTTAAATGCTAAGTAATACTAGCTGTAAGTGGAATTCTGTCTTAAGGCAATTAAGGCATCGTGCCTTAAGGCAAATTGCTGGAACTTCCCGTACCAAAAATTATTATTTTTTTAAAAACGATTAACATTTTTGAAAAAAAATTACTTCGAAAAAATAAGATTTTTGACAAACAATTAGACAAAAAATTACTTTTTTTTTGAAAAAAAAAAATTTTTGTTAATTTTTTTTTTATTTTTTTTTTTTAAAACGTTTTCTTTATTTTGACATATTTTGAAAGATCTAAACTTTTTTTCAAAGCAATCGTACTGCTTTAACTGCATAAAGACGAAATATCAAACCGCGTAAGCGCCGCGTCGACGTCTAACGCGTAAACATTGGTACGGAACCCATAGGAATGTAAACCAAAATTATACTTATTGTTAAAATCTCTATAAAATATCTGATAATTTGATGTGAATATGTCTAATGATCATTTTTGACCGCCAAATGGCATTTTTTTTTACTTTTTTCATTAGATCTCCGAAACCGCTAGACCTGCCTTTATGAAAATTTGATCGGTTCTTCACCTTGTCAATGCAAGTAAAATGTTTTTTGAATTATTAAAATCGGACGCTCCGTTCTCTTAAAAACTGAGTTACCGTTTTCGGCACTTTTTGCCCCGTATCTTCGGAATCTCCTTATTAATACGAATCCAATGTTTTTTGAATTATTCAAATCGGTTGATCGGTGTTCCCGAAATCGTCGACGAAAATTTGTATCCGCACATACATACACACACGCACACACACACACACACACACACACACACACACACACACACACATACATCCATTTTTTCTAAGGTATGCCAAAATATTCAGAAACCTTTGAAACGTCGAGAAATGCAAAAATTTTCATTTTCGATTTTTTTGCGATTACTATAACTTACCCTACGGGAAGTTAATAATAAGCAAATCGTAGTTCAAAAACTTAATCAATTCAAATGACATTTATAAATTTAGTATATCATTCAACACAAAAAGAATACGTTTGTGCAAGAAATATTTGCTCCTTACACATCATCTTTCGTGGTTAAATTTAAATGTCTTGTGCTTTTGACTGTATTTTTTCATTCCCTTCACCTCCGATTAAATTTTCAACTAGATTAGTCCTAGACTTCGTCTGCCATATTGCTCCTATCCCACTTACATCTATGTTCGCCTCTCCCGTGGGCTAGTGATTGCGTTCCGTTGCTAATCCAAAGATATGATGCCACTACGCGCCAACCGAGCCCTGTGCTTTTGCTGGAAACTAATAAAATTTTACGACGTGTGAACAAGAATCACTAGTTACGGCTTGAATTCTGTGGTTAAACTAAATCAGCTGCATAAAATTCTTTTCTTCGATTCAATTACGAAACAATTTCTACGACATTGCACATTGTGGATTCATACAATTGTTCTAAAGGAAGGAAATGAAACTGCTTTTTGTTACAAAATATCTAGTAAAGTTGATTGTGAATGAAATGATAAAAAGGATTACCTTTAGAAAAATATTATTATATGTAGAAAATAAATTTTGAAATAAGTATTATATAATGTATAAATTGAACTGAACTTTTGAGAAAATAGCATAAATTAAAATTCACTGATACAACATACGAAAAAATTGAAGTACAAGGACATTGCATTCAATAATACTGTTCGATTTGAAAATCATGTTTTATGAACAGTAATTTAGGATATAAGAAATAGTCGATCATCAGATCGGCAGTCAAATGTAGTAACAGTAAAAAAATCCTTTGCTTATTGATAACCGAATAGTTATAAAATGATTTATTAATTTGTAAAAATAGTGAACAATAAAAGCAATCTCAATAAATACAAGCGGTTCGATCTTATTATGCACTCTGTTCCAGCTCCCAATGCATTTCATGATGGCATCAGGAGTCCAAACATACCCACGATAACATTTATGGTGACTGCGATGGGATCTTTATCGAAAAACAAAGACTTCATTTTACTAAACTATTTAATGACTGAACAATAAGTATGGCTGCCAATCTGAAAAACATGATTCCAAAATCTAACAGCAAAGGCGGAAAAATTCGGATAAAATAAGAGTGATAGGAGGAAAGAAAATGTTCTAAAATTCATTTGTTTGTATAATTAATGGATAATCTAATTCAACTCTAAAACAATGTAATGTAGACTATTGAAAAAATCAGCTGATTCACTGCGTACACAAGTATGCTTTTTAACAAAAAATATAACCAAAAAGTCATAATACTGCTTTAATATACATTATATTGCTTTGTTTAACTCTTTTACATTGCGATCATTTATATTCTTATTATGTTTGGTCGCTATTTGTTAACATGACGTGGTCTAGCACGTGTTAATAATCTCTTGCTTTTATCTAATTATTATACACTATAATCATTATTACTTCTTGCACTTCAAGTAATTGACTTTACTTTTATTGCTTTAATTATTCATTTATTAAAGTTTATTTTTTATTACAAATAAAGTTTTTAATTCATCTCGAATCATTTCTAAAACAAAGCATTTTGATCTTTGAGTCTTTGCAAAGTAGCATTTTTTGAATAAATCTGCTGTGGTAATCTCCAACCTCAATCTTTTTACTAGAGTTTCAACAATCATCGCAGTATCTGATGGAAGATAATTTTTCTGATTATTAAAGGTTGTCAATGAAAAATTGTGCTTTTTTCCAATGTTTAATATAACAAAATTACAAGCGCTTATTATTTAAATATATCTTACACCTCATCAGCAATGATTCTGCCGCATAACAAAAAAATGTTATCAGAAGGCCATGTTACACTCCAATTTCCATACATTGTGTTACTGAATCATACTGAATATTGTGAAAATGTCATGTTTTTGCTGTCCATTCAGGGGTTTCACACATAAACTTCGTCACTCGTTTGTTATGAAGCTGTGTCAGAAACAGACTGTTATCTAAGATCGTTTTTTTGACATTTGTGCGGTTTCTAGGTTAGGTTTTCTGATAACCTGAGAAATACGCCTGAGTGCACACCAGCTACATTGCTTTTGTCAATATTTTGTATGGAAAGTTCTTCATAACATGGTCTTGCCACAACATTTTTCTGTTATGCGGCAGAATCGGTGCCTCTGTTGTCAAAATGAACAGTACTTTATCTGAAAACGCTTGAAGTAGTTGTGTAGCCGACTGTTCTATTATATATCAAAAAGCAATTATTTCTAAAACGCTCAATATTTTCAAATGGTACAACTTCCGCCGTTATATCTCTGAGGTGACTTCAATATTTCCGAGGCAAAAGATAACAATGATAGTCCAACAAGGGCGAAACTGTGCAACACATTAACCAGTTGACAAACTGTCTGCGGCATGTTATCGGCAAATTGGATCCGTTACCCTCCACCACCCCGAAAGTGGCGGCACAGCCGTGGCCTCGTGCCCTCTCGACGCCTGGGACAAACGCGCAGTCGTTGGAGATGGCGTTCATAAAATTTCATGGAGTTGTTTTCGCACTTCTGTCACAAATAGTTACATTGGACTGACCGTCCAAATATTAGAGGCTTATTTGGAGAGCCTGAGATTAGGGAGTATGTTATAGCTGCCTATTGTGTGTTCGAATGAGTACTCGAATACATTTCCAAAAATTATGCTACTAAAGACTTAATTCATTTAATGATTATCATAAATATATTTTATTAACTTCCTGTAGGGTAAATTATAGTAATGGGCCGTAAATCGAAAATGAACATTTCTGCATATCTTCACGTTTCAGGGGTTGCTGAACATTTGAGTATACCGGAAAAATGGATGTGTGTGTGTGTGTGTGCGTTTTGTGTGTCCACAATTTTTCGATCACGTTTTCGGCGCACCAATCAACCAATTTAAATGGTTCAAAAAACATTCGATTCATATTAATAGGGAGATGTGCTGATTAGATTTAGGCAAAGGCAGGTCCAGCCGTTACGGAGTTATGATGCAGAGAGTGCAGAAAATAGAAATCGAGTTTTTGGGAGAACGGAATATCTGATTTGAATGATCCAAAACATTGAATTTGTAATGATTGGGAGAAGTGATTGGGAAGGTGATTAGTTTTTAACAAAGGCAGGTTCAGCTATTTGGAAGATACAGAGCTAAATGTACAAAAAATGGCAGTTTTCGCGAGAAATAAGCATCCGTTTTGAATGACATTTGCTTGTGTTGACAAAACAATTGCTATTGGGGAAAAACATATTTCAAATCTTTTTTTTTTCAAAATTTTTTTTTATATCGAAAATAATTCAAATTTCACTTATATACTTTAAATAAATAATTTGCAATTCAGTTTATATAATTCTTATAAATATTAGACAATGTTACAGTATTTATTAATTTATTTCAAAACATTTAATATTCCTCGAACATTTCGTAACGGTACGGGAAGTTCCAGCAATTTGCCTTAAGGCACGATGCCATACACCCCTAATTAATTTTCTATCGATCATTTTCATTTTACAAAACCGAATTTCAATAATGTTTTCAAAATTTGATAATTATACAAATATTTTTGTGGTTTGATTTTTTTTATTAGCATAGTATATTTTATGTAGAGTAAGGCGGGCACGAAGGTCCAATTTTACTTTGAACAATTATATTGTGAATATAAAGTAATTAATAGGCCAATTTTACGGTAACACAGCCCAAATCATAGGGTTATGTCAACACTATGTTATGCTTGTTTCTTGATAGTAAAAACTATAACAATTCTTTATATCAGTTAGAATTCGGAAATATTTCAGAATTAGGCAACACATTTCCTACTAGAATTAAAAAATAAAAGCAGATAAATACGATTTTTATGAACTCAATTAGTAAATTATTAATTATATTTACTCATGGTAATGGTATATAAAATTATTTTTTGTGGGTATTTAATTTTATTAATTTAGTGGTATTTAAATCGTTTACTCAATTGACGCAATTTAATTCATAATTGATCAATTGTCATATATTGCGCTGTTTTACCATTAAAATATTTCTAGATTTGATCAAATTTTATCCGTTCTAATCAGAATGGCTCAAGCCGAAGCATGCGCACGTGCTTTGTGGGTAGCTACTGATTACAGTTGACGTCTATACCTAAATAAAATAAAATTGGAGAAATGCATGAAAATAAATGTGTTAAACATATTAATTAAATTTATACCTAATATTATAAGCATTATATGTATGTATGAGAGACAACAATTGGGAATCGTATTTACGATTTTCTACATGAAAGCGAGAATTTTATTTTTTAAATAACAGTTGAGAAATTCATCTGAATAGCTGAAATTTAATACTTATTGATTATGTTGATTATTCTTACATATCGGGAAGTTTATGCAACTTGCCTTAAGGCAAAATGCTACTTCCAACAAGCATATTCAAATATGCAAAATAAAAATCTATCATATACGTTCATTATAAACTAATAATTATCCATATGAATATACATTACAAAGTTATATATTATGAATTATATGTACGAGTATATATCAACGTACATGTATAAATGTATTTGTCTATTTTACAATACAATTTATATTGTTGTTTCGAGAATTAATTGATTCTGTAGTCGTCAATATTTCATTAGGCATTCTAATCAGAGATCGTGTCATTTGATTAGCCCCTGTTTAATTTCCTGCGACGTGTTCTGAAATAATTTTGTTTAAACTGCAATATTTGTGTTAAATTTTGTTAAACGCTAATCACGAATGCGCGCATGTGTACACATCGTTATATCACATGGATCCGCACGAGATGAGCAGCCGGTTATGTAATTTCCGGAACGATGTTTGTGCGAACATCAGTGATTTGTTTTTGTATCACAATGGCTCTCGTTCGGACGCTAATTGCCGCTCTTGCTGCAGTTTGCTAAACGATATCGAATCAGATTTCTCATGACTGACATGTTAGGAACATTATATTATTCGTTTACTGTAGTCTTTTCTAATAATTATAAACATTATTGCTTCTATTTATTAATTTCCCGCAAGGAAAGTTTCAGCAATTGTCCAAAAATCAAACATTTTCTGCGTTTCAGACGTTTCTGAACATTTTGGCATACCTTAGAAGAAATGGATGTGTACGTATGTGGTATGTATGGATACAATTTTTCGTCCACGTTTTTGAGTACACCGCTCAACCGATTTGAATGATTCCAAGGCATTCTATTCTAATGGATAAGGAGACATGCCGATCAGTTTTTGGCAGGTTCAGCCGTTCTGAAAATTTATCAAATTTATTTGAAGCAACTGATATTATAACGGATTGACTGTTGCAATATCAGATTATACTTGAAATTTTATGTTTTTTAGTGCCTTTTATAACATATTATATCACAATTTGATATCACTCAGTTCTTGTTAAAAATGATATAGCGTCGAAAGTTATGAAATAGGTCATGTTTAATTTGCGTTCTGATTGAACTAATTATAATTTCGAACTTAATTAAGATAAATTTAAAAAGGAGTAACTCATTGCTTCTAACTATTAACAATTATGAAGAGTTTCATAAAAGTTTCAGACACTTCAGAAACTTTTCAGAAAAATCATTTTTATGTCAGGTTTTCTACTAAGTTATAATTGTCCGTATTGAACTTCATTCAATGAGTCTATTTACAACTTTGATATTATAGAAATCTGTACACATTATTTGCTCTTATCATAACGCTGCAACAAATGGCTGGAAAAATAATAAGTGCAAATGTTTGATACGAGAGAGTTTTCAATTAGGTCCATTTCCTGTATCATAAAAAGTCCTTGTGCATTGTGGTATATAAAATAAAGTTTTTCGTAGCCAACGGTATATAAAGAGAGATATTCGAATCAAATGCACAAACACATATCACACAATAGTTTCTTGTGGATTGCATTAAACGCAAAGTGCCGTCTTTTATCAGACTTTGCAGTACAGCTTTATGTAACCGGTACTATCTAAGAAAGAGCCCAGTGTTTGTCTTTGTTAGGAGATTCATGAAACCTATATATTTTGTGGATTTGTCTCCTGATTATGCGCACAACAATGTATTTTATTACACAATCAAATTTAGTCGAGAATAAAAATAAATGTTACTTTATGTAAAGTAACTGAAACTCTGCACGGAAGTTCCTCGGAGTCTTAATTGAGTACATTTTGGCAAAAAGTATTAGGAGTGCTTCGTGAGTCTAAACCTTTGGCTATTATCTGTAGGTTCGGCTAACAATATGTATTTTAATGTTAACAGGTGCATTTTATTTGAATATTTGGAATGATTTGAAAATTACTATTTTAAGGACTACCCTAATATACACATTATAACATTTTGGCATATCTTAGAAAAAAATGGTATGTTTGTGTGTGTGTGTTCGAATACAAATTTTCGTCAACGATTTCGGGTACACGGATCAACCGATTTGTATAATTCAAAAAGCATTTGATTTGAATTGATAAGGAGATGACCTGATTGGTGTTTGGCAAAGGCAGGTCTAGCCGTTTCAAAGATACGGGGCAAAAAGTGCTGCAAATGGAATTCAGTTTTTGAGAGAACGGAGCGTCTAATTAGAAAAAATCAGAAAACGTTTTATCTGTGCTGACAAAATGAAGTACCGTTCAAATTTTTTGAAAGGCAGGTTTAGCGGTTTTGAAGATCAAGTGAAAGAAATCATTAGACATATGCACATCAAATTATCAAATATTTTATGGAGATTTCAATAATAAGTATGATTTTTGTGTACATTTCTATGCGTGCTGACTAAATATAATATTGTTAACTTGTTCGAATAAACATACTTCATCTTTCTCTCTTTGGACCTTATCTCAGAATCAGTATAGTTTACTTACTATTATGACTTACTATTACTATCACTACCTAGTCTCCTCTAAATAATTAAAGAACATATTTCATTCATATTATACTGAACTGTAAAATTTCAATTATACGTAAAATATTAATATTTTTTTGCGAAATATCTGATTTATTACAACCGGTTTCAGTGACTCATAAGAATTATTAATGCAATCAATTAACCCAATATTTTAAAAAGCTGACATATTTTTTGTTTGAACAATTTACGCTACGAATTTTATCAATATTTCTACTTTCAATTATTCAGAACGATGCAGCTCGTTTAAAATGACTACCGTTGTTTAATTAAACTTCCATTTACTATATCCATGCCATGCGCCGGCATAAATAATATTGTTTGCTAAATAGTGCGGTTTAAATCCATTGTAGTAAGTGCTATGGCGTGTCGTTCCTACGAAATTTAGTATATATTTAACGTCACCATTGATGGCCGATGCACGATCGGCTACATAGCGCCGAGAGCGTCCGGGCGCGGCGCGTTATTCACGGTAAATGAAACGCCCGGCGCGTTCGGTCGCCAACGAACTGGAATGGCGGCCGGCGGGCGACGGCTCAGGGCGGCTGGCGGTTAGCGACAACCACTGTTCGTAATCCAGTATATCATTGATATGATTTACTGGTAACGTCGTGATAAGCCCGGCATACCCATTATTATAGCATAGTTTTGCGCCGGATTTTGCCAATATGAGATCAAGCCTGTCAATGTTATTAGTTTGAGATTTATTTGAATAGTAGTATTTACTTTTGATTTCTGGGATGTCCAGTCAACATTTGGTATAAAATATTTTTTGCAGAGTTTCTATGGTAATCTGGGTATTTATCAGTTCTATTTATTTATCAGTTAACTTCTCGGAGGAGAAAATCCGATTTGCTAGTTTTATGTTTTCTCGACGTTTCAAGTCATTCTGAATCGAATGAGACCAAGTTTGTAAAAATGTGTGTGTGCGCGTGGGCGTGTGCGTGTGCGTGTGCGTGTGTTGTCATCATTCGATGTATCTCGATGAGGACTAGCGTTTATAATTTTGCGCGACGATCAGCCAAGCCGTTTCTTTGTAAATAGCAGAAGTGAAAAATTCTCGTCTACGTTTTAGCCCGCAATTTTTAATAGATTTTGAAAATTCAAAAACCGTTCGAGATTCACTGGCACAATTTCTTGTAATTAACTGTTGAAAAAACTAGCTGTAAGTGGAATTCTGTCTTAAGGCAATTAAGCCATCTTGCCTTAAGGCAAATTGCTGGTACTTCCCGTACCAAAAATTATTATTTTTTTAAAAGCGATTAACATTTTTGAAAAAATTTCACATCGAAAAAATTAGATTTTTGAAAAACAAAAAAAAATTGTTTGAAAAAAGAGTTTTCTTTTTTTTTTGCATAGTTTGGAAATTCTGAACTTTTTTTCAAAGGAATCGTACTGCTTTAACTGCATAGAGACGAAATGTCAAATCGCGTAAGCGCCGCGTCGCCGTCTAACGGATAAACATTGGTACGGAACTGATAGAAATGTAAACAAAATTCATACTTATTGTAAAAATCTCTATAAAATATAATGTTATATTTTATATAATAATTTGATAATTTGATGTGCTTATGTCTAATGATCATTTTTGACCGCCAAATGCCTTTTTGTTTTACTTTTTTCATTAGATTTCCAAAACCACTGGACCTGCCTTCATAACAATTTGATAAATTCTTCATCTTGTCAATACAAGTAAAATGTTTTTTTGAATTTTTAAAATCGGACTCTCCGTTCTCTTAAAAACCGTGTTACCGTTTTTGGCACTTTTTGAATCGTATCTTTGGAACGGCTAGACCTGCCTCGACCAAAAACTAATCAGAACGTCTCCTTATAAGTACGAATCGAATGCTTTTTAAATTATTTGAATCGGTTGACCGGTGTTCTCGAAATCGTCGACGAAACTTTGTATCCGAACACACACACACACACACACACGCACACACACATACATACATTTTTATAAGGTATGCCAAAATATTCAGAAACTTTTGAAACGTCGAGAAATGCAAAAATTTTCATTTTCCATTTTTTTTATTTGCGATTACTATAACTTACCCTACGGGGAGTAAAAAATTAAGCCGACTTGTATGGAACTTTTTTTGGCGATATATATCATGGTCTTATAGAACTTACTGAAATATTACGGCTTTACAAGTAGTTCAATTTTAAAAATTCATCAAAGTTTGAGAAAATGAGTAGTTTATTTGGCGTTTGTTAAAATTAAAATTAGACGATTTATTTGGTATAACGATCGAGTACTTGGTCTCTTAATGAACATACTAAATCATTAAAGTCCTACGGAAACTGATTCAATTATAAAAATTATTGATTTTTGAAGATTTGCTTTTAGAAAATACTCCAAGTTAACGTATTCCTTCGTTTTTAAATATGTGTATTAAATCTACTCGGAATACTTATCACTCATAAATTAATTTATTTTTTATTGATTAAGTAGATTATTAACACATATCGGGAAATTCATGTAACAAGGCAAGAATCAAGGCAAAATACGAATGCCAACTAGTTTTTTATAAATATAGTATAAAGAGATAAGTCAATTTTATGTAGACAGAATTGGGCCAATTCTTTAATGAAACGGAATTTTACAAGATCTATAATTTATATGTATTATAAGGTCTATTTCCAAGTGCCAAGTATTATAATATTACAGTGCTCTCATAAGTGGAACATTTTGTTTCCATATATGATAACACACGTGAAATCGAGCTAAAGTTATATTCAGACGTTCATGCCATTTTGAGGTTAGGTTTTGATCAAACAGCAGCGACTGTTGTGATGCGATTATTTAACAGAACAGACCAGTAGCATAACATAAATTTTTTCCGAGAATTGGCTCTTAAGTTTAGAAGCTGTGCCAATTAAAAATAATTCTTCTTGAGCGATATACTACTTCTATTATAAGTCATCTTGAGATTATAATTTTGACTATTAAATACTATTGCTTTCTATTATTATTTACTGTATTTGTTTTATATACTATAATGTAAATGCATTTTTATAATTTAGATGCAGAATAACTTCAAGTTTAAAAAAAATTACTAGCAACGTTACATTTATATATATAAACTCAATTCATTGTGCTTATTTTTTGACAAAAATTTCAAATTGTACACAATTTGAATACATAGCACTAAATGAACAGAGCATACACTCACCCATAAACGTTTGGATATATATATATATATATATATATATATATATATATAAATATCACATAGAAAACGTTAAGGTAGCTAGTTATTAGTCTTTTGCCGAAACTAACTTATTCTATATCTAATCGAATGACCTTTCTATATTCCCATCTGACAAAACCTGACAAAATTGGGCGCCAGACCGGACGAATCTACAAAGTGCACAACTTCCTTTGAAGCGGACATGCAATACATTGGTTGAAGTCTAGGGCAAATGAACACTTGATGTAATAAATTCTAAATTTGTGTATCTTCTAAATAAGTTGTTAGATAATATGCAATAATGCTGACATAGAAATATTTCAGTAATATTATAGTGCTGTCATTAATTTTCACAATATGGTTTAAGTTAGCAATTCAATTTAGAACTTCTAGGTTTATCCCTAGAAATTGATTTGTGTCTAAAATAGTAGTATTTTTCAAAAAAAAAAAAATTATTCATAACCAATGATTCCAGTACGTTTTGTCTGCATTGAGCTTAACATGCCTATTTATATTAGAAGTTAGTTGGTATCTCTCATGCTAACATATCATCCGCTAAGATACACACACATGAGGATATTAGATCCCGAGTTACGAAGTTCAAGCAAACAATGAATCTTAATGAAATACCATGCTTGACTTAGACTTTGGACTTCATTGAAACTCACTGGGTAAGCTATTCAGTTCTCTTCCGTTACTGCACGAAACGAGCTTTATACTGCATAATAACGCATCTTGCGCCTATTCTGCTAGCTAAATTATTCACTCCATATGACCGCAGCTTTACTATGCTCTTGTACCTTCATTGAAATATTGCACAACATGCAAAATATACAACTTTTCGAGGTCTTGTGGGATGATCTTGAATCGGTAATTGTAAAAAACTGGAATCTAGCCGTCAATATAGTTAAAATATAATAGTATTATTACAATATAATTTTTATGATTGAATAATATATTCAAATTTACTTTCATGCGTGACATTTTGAAATTTTCACACACTTCTAATATTAGTTTTTTTCCTATTTAGCGTTTCTTAAGGCAAATTGCTGAAATTTCCTGTACCGTAATGAAATGTTCGAGGAATATTAAATGTTTTGAAATAAATTATATTAATATAAATACAGTAATATTGTCGAATATTTATAAGAAATATATAAACTAAATTACGAAGTTAAAATTATTTATTTAAATTATATAAGTGAGTTTTAGACCTTTAGCCAAAGTTAAAATTAAAATCTGAATTAATTTCGATATACAAAACTTTTTTATGTAAAACAAAAATTAACTTGAAATATTTTTTTTTAAAAACAATTGTTTTGTCAACACAAGCAGTAAGTTTTTTGAATCATCCAAATCGGATGCTTATTTCTCTCCTAAACTGCCATTTTTTGTACATTTAGCTCTGTATCTCCAATTCAACTGGCTGGACCTGTCTTTGCAAAAAAATTGATACAATTTGAAGACCCTTTTTTGTCATTCTTTGCTTCATATAACCGTAACGGCTAGACCTGCTTTAGACAAAAACTAATCAGCACATCTTCCTATCAATAGGAATCGAATGCATTTTAACCATTCAAATTGATTGATCCGTGCGCCCGAAAACGTGGACAAAAATTACAGACACAAAACACACACACACTGATCAAGCCTCTGGAACGTCAAGAAATGCAAGAATTTTTATTTTCGATTTCTGGCCCATTACCATAACTTACCCTACTGGAGGGTAAAAAATACATTTGAATCATCATATATTTTACTACTATCAAATCTTTTAAAAAATTTATATGAAAAAGCCTTCATTGATGTATAATTGTGTATAAAAATCGCCTAATTTTTCCAATATGAACAAAATTTTTAGGGTATGGCAATGCGCAAAGTCCAATTTAACTTTTAGTAATAGTATAAATGCTTTTACTATTTACCTGAAACTTACTACTGGAACTACCCTGCCAAAAGGGTAAAAAGAGACAACCAGAGGGGTAAACAAAACCAGTGTCTTATTTTTAATTTTATTGTAATTTTAAGAAATAAAAGCTATTTCAGTTAATCATTGCACAATACAAATGTTATTGCCATGTTTTTTCACAAAGATCACGCAGAATATAATCTCGATTTGTTTTTTTGTCAGAAATATTCATTAGCAGAGTTGGAATTACTAATAATTTAATGTATTTCTTATAAATTATGTTTTTAACATAATTTAATTTTTTAATTCCTATTTTCTTATTGTTAGCACCTTTGCCAGGGCAAAGGTTTAGTTGGACCTTGTTACCTCACCCATATGAAAGCTTTAATAAAAAAAAAACAATCAACTAACGTATACTTAAAATTATATTCAGATATTACAATCTAAATTAGAGAGTTCAAAACCAAAAAAAAAACTGCTAACTAAAAAATACTTTTGCTAACGGCCCATTCTACCTTGCATATGAATGACATGTTGCAATAATGGTAAAGAGATACAAATGCACGTTCTTTGATATTTTTTTCAAGTCTTAAATATATACATAAATATATATATATATATATATATATATATATATATCATATGCTTCTGATGATCAAAAGTATGTAACGTGATTTTAAACACGTTTCAAAAATTACAAAGGGCTTTCGCTACATACATTTGTCATATTGAAATTTCAGCCTCTCGTTCGCGTTTCAATCATCCAAAATTTAGTTTTCGAGCATGAATATTGGGTGATAGATATTCAATTTGATCAATTGATCTATAACATGTATATAAATCTCGAAGCTAAAGCACTCATAGAGCATTGGTTCGTCCCGAGCACAAATTAATTACATAGCTTATACATGAGTACATCTCGGAACGCCGAATCGTTCGATGTTGTACAATGTATGCAGCGATTTCCTACCGTGCATCTGTTGAATTACTAAAATTTCAGAGTATATTGCAAAACAACCATTACACATGGCTGACTTCATAGAACTAAAATGTAAATCTAATAGGTGGAAATATAATGATTCAATTAAATAAATAGGTTGCCAGGCAATGCTCACAGCATCAGTCATTCTCATAGCATGATTTTCGGAACACTAAAAGGAAATTTCTAATACCAATTTTTTTTTCTTTCAAATTTATCTAAAATCTTTGTACTATCAAATCCAATATCAAAATATTTTGATACACTCCCGGCATTTCTAATTAAAGCACATTTAGGATTTACTAACCACATGTTTGATAACCAAAAATAAACTATTAAACCAGTTATTGTGGTTTCCAAATCTGCAACTGTAGGTAGACTAATTTCTGCTGTCGGTTTAAAGAGCTTAAATTGGCTTTTCGTTTCTATTAATAATAAGAAATAATGATCATAATCATTTACTACATATTAAAATCGGAATTTTATATAGAATGTTGTTTTATGGTTGAAAGCAAAATAATTGTAAAAAAGTAACAATCAATCAGACAACTGTCGAATAGAGATTGAAACATAGTACTGATAAGACAAATAAAATACTGCTGATTTAGTTTAACTTCAAAATCATCTTATGCATGCAACAACAAAAAAATCGAACACATCCCATATGTTTCTCCTTCGCCTTAACATTTTATTTCTGGCAAAGTTGTGTTTTAGTTTTCTGTATAAGTTCTCATGTCAGTTTTCGCAGAGTTGTAAATTTCCATCGCGGTCGATAGATAGATAGATAGATACATAGATACGTATCCGATGGAGAATTTTTGCTGAGGCATACTATATCGGTAACTTCATCCGTTCCTTGTTTTTCGTGCTCGACTTGTGATGTATTGACCAGATACTGAAATCCACGATTGAGATGTCAGTTAGGTAAGAAGTATGCCAGCGGAATGAACGTTCCTATACCGGAAAGCGCATTCAAGTCAATAAAGATGAAGGGAAAAATTCTATACATTGACCAGATACGAATGTTTCTGGTAAATAATATTCGTTTGATATAATGTTTTATCTAAACAATGTAGACAAAAGTAATAGTCATTCCATATTTTAGTAAAAATCATATATTTATAAGGTAAAAGACCCAGTTATTGACCCTGGCCCAGTTTCTGACCTTTTCAACTTTTTTTGGAATTAATTAAAAAACTATACATTTAATGTGAAAATAATTTTTTTCTTAATTGGCAGTAATTTATTCTATGCCTCATTAATGTCAATTAAAAAAAATATAAAACATATTAACTAAATAAAAAAATTTTTTTAAACCAAAAGTGACTGTGGAAGCCATTTTTTAGCTTTAGTCTAAACAGTTTATGTAAGGAGCTACGACAATTGAGTTCGTGCACTAATTATGATGTAAGTACGAAAATCTAACTAAAAATATACAAATAAGTCAATAATTAATTAAAATTTATTTTAAAATATTTATAAAACATATTAAATTTAGTTTTATTACTGAAATTTGAGGGTCAATAACTAGGCTCAATTTTAAGTGTATGTCACAGTTGTTGACCCTGCAATTCTAACCTTCTAAAAGCTAGGTTATCTGTCACATGTTTTTAGTCACTTGTTCATTAAATGTAAAAATAATTTTATTGTTATCTTATATTTTTTTACTATTTTTCGTAGTAAAGTGATAAATTTACATTTAATATTCATTGGTATAAATGAAAGATTGTATTGAAATCTTGTAAATACATCTTTTAAGTGATAAAATTATTAATAAAAAAATGTCAGTTTTATCAACGCTTAAATTATGACTGTTTTAGTTTACTAATATTTTTATTATTATACAATTATACAATTACAATTAATTAAATGAAAATTAGAAGAAGAAAAAGAATTGAAAAAAGCTGAAAGGTCCAAAAATAAAGCCATCAAGGAGGCAGAAAAAATAATTAAAAAAGAAAAACTTGAAGAAAAAAAGAAACAAAAAGCTCTTAAAATAAAAAAAAGTCCAAGTAATTTAAATAATTAATTTTAATTTTTTTGTTTGTGTAATATGTTATAACAAGACTTGAACTATTTATACGTTAAATTTTAACAAACTGTATATTTTTAGAATAAATATTTAATTTATTTATTTAATAATAATTTCAGTTTATTTAAAATTAGTAAGCACTTCATAACCTAATCATGATTAAATTTGAGGGTCAGAAATTGGGCTACGGTCAGGGTCAGAAACTGCCACACGAAGAATTCTGAGGGTCAGAAACTGGAGCTCTTAATGTCAATTTTTAAAACGTCAATTTAAAATATAAATTTAGTTCAAATAATTTTTTTATGCACATTACTTTATTTTAAAAATCCTAAACTAATAGATAAAATTATAATTTTCTTCATTAAGTTAAGTTTTATATTAATTATTATAGTTTAACCTCCACCGTCACTCTAAAAAGGTCAGAAACTGGGCCCCTTACCTTATACATGTAAATAAAATTGAAATATTAGAGAAAGTTATTTTTTAATACAAGCACTTGTGGCTAAATGTACCATTTCAACTTTTTTTTCAACTTTAAGAAGTTTGTTTGTGCGAGAAAGTCTGGAAAACTAACTTTGTGTTTTCTCGACATTTCAAGTCATTCTGAATCGCGGATGAAATAAATTTTCATAGTCTGAAATCATATACTAAAATAGTATAGGCCTGCGATATGCGGTTTTTCAAACTATTTTGTCAAATTTTACTCGAACAAGATCGCAAGTACAGCTACTATATATAGATGTTTTCTTTGGATATTGCTAAAAATATTAATATAATAATAAGTAATGTGAAATCTATATTTTTGCATATTGTTCATTATTTTGATGAATTATATATTTAAATTTTTATTTATATATAATACTTCATAACAATGTACTTTGAAAATGAAAGTACCAATGAGGTTGACAAGTAATATTTCAATTGTATTTTTTTCTCAACATTTTAGTTATCATGTTTTTACAAACATTGGCAATTTTTTCTAATCGTCTGCAGAATATTATAATAAAGTGTAAAATATGTGACGTTATGTATTTTATTTATATATAAAAAAAAACTTAATCGAATTAGTTCCGAAGACACTAATTTTACATGTTGTATGCATATATTTATATATATATATATATATATATATATAATTAATATATATATATAATATATATATATATTATATATATTTATATATATATATATAATATAATTTTCTTTGACATAACCTTGGTTTTCATAATTAATACCCTCGAATGAAGAAAGCCCATGTGCCGGTGAAATTATTATCAAGCTTAATTTGTCAAATCTACTTACAGTATAAATAAGTCCTGCATATGTTATTCTAATGGCGGTTTGTTGATACAGGAATTATTTTGTGTATTCCTGAAGAATAAGCCAACATAATATAAGTACAATTAGCATAACTTAACATGAATTTACATAATAGAAACTTAATGTTTAAATTAATTTTTGATATTTTTAAATCATTCATAATATATTTATAAATTTGTAAATTCGTAAATCATTTAAATTTGATTTTTATTTGAAAAATATGAATTTTTCAATGTGATGCTTATATATATTTTCAAAATAATCATTAAATATAGCAAAATTTGTTTAAAAATATTTATTAGAAGTATTAATGAAATTTATATGTATGGGGAAGGGTGGAGCACGAAGGTCTAATTTGACTTCCAGTAATTATACTGGAATATATTAGTAATTATTACCCTATAGGATGCGTAAAATGAGACAGTCGTCGGCCAAACAGATAAAATGCTTTATATTTAATTTCAAAAAGATTTTACAAAATAATTGCTATATTATTCAACAAATGCGAAATAAAAACCTATGGATACATTTTTTACAAATAACAAATAGTATGTATAATAAAATAGATCTGGTGATTCGTGAGAAATATTTATCACGAGAGTTGTAATAAATATTAATTTAGTTTATCTGTTGTGAAACTTTTTGTTGTGACTTTATTTACTCTTTCATGTTTACTATTTTATTGTTTAAATTTTTGTTATTGTAAAGAATTAGGTGCTTTTTTACACTCCTACCACACTTAAGCCATTCTACAGGTTATATAAAAAACGATTAAAATTGTATTAAACTTTGTTTCAATCTGAGTGTTTGTACCATGTTTAAAATTTCTATTAGGGGTTTATTATTACTAATAAGATCGACATTCATAAGTATTCTTTCTTTAATAAATACTTAACCAATTCAACAATAATCCTAGTCAAAATAAACATTATTGAAACAATAATTTGATTATATCTATAAATGCAAAAATATCACATTAACAAAGGTATTACTCGCTTTATCGATCGATTTTTATGTGTATTTCTAATTTTAAGTTATTTATTAACTTCATAAAGTATGACATTATGGTTTTCACAAGGAATCCTATAAGCCGATTGAATGTTTTAGATGTTTCAAGTAGTTTCAAGTTTCACAACAATATTGGACCTATCGTCGATGTTCTATCAAAAACCGCTCAACCGATTTAAAAAATTTACTTTAACTGATTTATAAGTTATTTGATGAAATGCGATAAGAACTAACCTTGATTAGTTTTACAAAACGATTTTATCTGTTTTAGATAGAAAATCCGAATAGCGAATTAAATATAATCTCGGCGTTTCGAGTCATTCTAAATCGTTTGACAACAACCATGGAACTAATATGTGTCTGTATGTATGTGTGATAAACTTCGAGACGTTTCATTAAAATCATTTGATATCGGCTTAGCAATCGGATTTGATGTAACGCGATAAGGTCTAGCCTTGATTAGTTTTGCGAGACTATTTGTCTAGCCGTGTTTTTCGAAAGTTGAAAATAATTTTTAAAAAGATAAATATCATTTCTTACTTATTAAGCTACTGATATCTTAATGATTATTTACACGCATTAGTCAGTACAAAATTCTGCTCTAGATTCTGGGTATTTTGTACCAAATCCTTCAAGGATTTCACAAATTTAATTTAATCTCAAGCACTGGTTGAGAATACTTCTAAGAGGATCGAAGTACGTTGATATATCAAATCCATGACCTCCCACATGAACCAATGCTAGTTAATATCGGAAAACACGTCCGTGGATGTGGGCATAAATACAGCGTCGATTACCCTGGCGCTCAGCCACAAGTCATCTATGTGAGAATTCAGACAAGGAGCTTTAAAGCTGCTCGGAGGAACTGAGAGCACTTATGCGGTTTAATAACGTGCATCTGACGTGGCTTATATCTCGAATATTTCACTACGTATCATGTCGCGAAGGTGATAGACATATTGTACTTGCATATTACAATCTCGTAACGGATACCGTCTCTGGAAAACGAGATACCTTGGACAGTTTGCATGGAACTTGCGAATACTTTCGCACGATGTGCAGCGGATTTTATTATGATTGAATAAAATATTTTTATTTCTATGTATTTCAAAGTATTCGTAATGAATATAGAGGAAAATGTATTGCCCAAATTCAGGAGTATCAAGTTTTTCAATAATAATAGAGTATTTTATTGATATGGTTGAGATAGATTTGCTTGTCATTGACACCAAAATCTCACAATAGATCGCAATATATTTTAGTTACATCTTCATACTTTTGTTGCTTTCTATTTAACTTCCCGTAGGCTAAGTTACTGTAATTGTCTAAAAATCGAAATTGAAATTTTTTACATTTCTTCACGTTTTGAAGGTTTCTGAACATTTTGGCATACCTCAAAAAAAGTATATGTGTGTATGTATGTATAGATACATTTTTCAACTTCCCGTAGGGTAAGTTATTGTAATTGCAAAAAAATCGAAAATGAAAATTTTTATATATCATTACGTTTCAGAGGTTTCTTTGGCATTTCTTATAAAAAATGGATGTATGTGTGTGTGTATGTGTGTGTGTGTATGTGTGTGTGTGCGTGTGTGTATGTGTGGGCGGATACAAATTTTCGTCGACGATTTCGGGAACACGGATGAAGCGATTTGAATAATTCGAAAAACATTCGATTCGTATTGATAAGGAGACGTGCTGATTAGTTTTTGGCGAAGGCAGCTCTAGCCGTTCCGAAGATATGGGGCAAAAAGTGCCAAAAACGGTAACTCAGTTTCTAAGAGAACGGAGCGTCCGATTTGAATAATTCAAAAAACATTTTACTTGTATTAACAAGATGAAGAACTGATCAAATTTTCATGAAAGCAGGTGCAGCGGTTTTGGAGCTCTAGTGAAAAAAGTAAAAAATCGCAATCTGGCGGTCAAAAGTGATCATTAGATATATGCACATCAAATTATCAGATATTTTATGTAGATTTTAACAATAAGTATAAATTTTGTTTACATTCCAATGGGTTCCGTGCCAATGCTTATCCGTTAGACGGCGGCGCGACGCTTACCCGCTTCGATATTTCGTCTCTATGCAGTTAAAGCAGTACGATTGCTTTGAGAAAAAGTTCAGAATTTCCAAAATATTTCAAAATACACTTTTCTTTTTTTCAAAAAAAAGTATATTTTTGTCAAAAATTTATAGTTTCTCAAAAATCTAATTTTTCAGAGTAATTTTTTTTCAAAAATGTTAATCTTTAAAAGAAAAAAAATTGGTACGGAAATTCCCGATATTGGTACGATGTTACAATATTTATAATAATCTATTTGAATTAATTTATTTAATAATCCTCAAACATTTCGTTAAGGTACAAGAAGTTCCAGCAATTTGCCTTGAGGCATGATGCCACACGCCACTAGTTTTCATTTTGATCAAGAAATTATACTAAGATTAATTTTTGATCAAATTCGATATCACAAGTGAGAACGCTAGAAAAAAATTCAAAAATTGGATCAATTGAAATTCCAAAATTTCACCAGATCTAAATTAAATTATTTTCTTTTTTTTCTGAACAGTTATGTTTTATTATAGATAATGAAACTTAACTAGCTTGTTCTACAATCTCATTCTATTCCTAATTGTTATTATTTATGACAATGCAGTTAAAATTTTATTTATTATTATGGGAATTTATCAAATTATAGACGTGCAAATGAAACATGTGCAAACAAAATAGGAAAGCTGAAAAAATTATAAAAGGTTTACATAATAATTGATTAATAACAAATGGTTGGTACGAAACCATTATTAATTCTATCGCCACCGGCTTCATACCCAACAACTACACATAGAGTACATAATTAAAATGACGAAATCCTGTTTGTGACACTATTAATAGACAATGTAAGCAAAACAATTCAATATTGCTGACCACATATAGCAACTGGTGGTAGCGGTCCGTTATTTTCCGGTCAAAATATATTTGCAGAATTTACGATCATATTTTATAGTTCTTTCAAATACTCCTTTATCTGAGATTTTACGAGGTCTAATATGTTACACTCTCCAACGATGAGCAAAGTTTTGCCCTCGAGGGTCGATTTACGACAGTATAAACGCAATGTGGGAATAAAACGAGTTCACATTAAAAAGTTTAACCCTAATCCGTCTTACTATTGGCTTGTCTATTTCTCGGACACATAAACAACCCGTTCCGGTAGACGGATATATATTTGTCGTAGGGGATTGAAACCGATTTTATTTGAATGAGTTACGAAGATTTGAAGTTTATGATAATTTATTTTTGTGAACAAAAGACATGCTTACTAATTTACCCTCTATTTTAATCATAACTTCAACTAATTGACCGTGGTGTGGGGCTTATAAAGGTGGGACCAAATATTCCTGGTTCACTGGAATACCTCAATGAGCTCGGTGTCGAACAGTATATTAATTTTTTACTTTTGGCTATCTCAGCTATAATCTGAAGTAAAAATAGCTTTTCGAGGCCGTATAGTCATGATACGTCATAACTAGGACATCTTTTGTAAGTTGCAAAAAATTAAATTTTAATAAGATTTGTTGTTATCAGCTTCATCTTCCCGTAGGGTAGTAATTTAGTAATCGCAAAAAGTATCGTATCTTTACGTTTCTAAGCCTTTGGAACATTTTGGCATACTATAAAAAAACAGGATTTATGTGTGTGTGCATGTAGTATGTATATGTGTATGTTTGGATACAAATTTTCGTTCACTATGTCGAGAGCACATATCAACTGATTTGAACGTATCAAAAAATATTCGATTACTGATTGATGTCCTCATTGGTTTTTGGTAAACTCAGCCGTTTTGAATACACGGGGTAAAAAGTAATAAGAATGGTAACTTTAAGAATCGGCCGATTAGTTTTTGGCAAAGGCAGATCCAGCCGCTTTGAAGATATAAGAATGCCAATTCTGAGAGAACAGAGAGTCTAATTTTATGGATTCAAAAACAATATCACTTGTATTGACATAATGAAAAACTGCAGTTCTTCATTAAGTAACCCATGATTTAAATTTTGGTAAGGCAAGTCCAGCGATTTTGAAGTTCAATAAAAAAGTTTTATAAAATGCTATTTGGCGGTCAAAAATGATCATTACACATATGCATATCAAATTATTAAATATTTTTTGAAGATTTTACTATTGATCACAAATTTTGATTATATTTCTATAGATGTTATACCAACATTTGTAATGTTTAGCTGCTAAACTGCAATCTATTTCAATTGCGGTGTGCGAAGTTCCAGCAATTTGCGTTAGAGTACGATGCCATGACCACTAGTTCATATAATTGACTACAGTAGTTATCTAAATACATTTATAAATTAAAGAACTTGGATAAAAAATGCCACTATTTTTTATATGGAAGTTATTCTTGAATAAATCCTTTGCCCAATTCGGGTTATTGCTTAGCAGCTACCTTAAACAATCTATCATGTTCATCTATCAACTCGAATTCTGCGTGTGATAACAACATGATATGGGTATAGTAGGTGGATACGAACTACATCCAAAATCTAAGGAAGTGAAACACAATAATGGAAACGGATCCCCAAAAACTGACCGCCCAAACGCGAAAGGCCTAAGCGTTTTCTCTAAGCACAGCTGAATAGATCCAATAAACGGATAGACGGTAACAATTTTACCTAACAATAAGATCCATCAACAGACAGATATTTTTAATTTACTAAAATTATATGTCTGCTGAAAAAAATTGTTTATTTTATTTTCAAAATTTTATCTTCAATCGTTAATATAAATGTAATAATTCACAGCGATTTTGCAAATGTTGTTTCAGTTAACCTTGTGACGACTGTTGGAACAAATTCAATACAACAGTGCCAAATTAAAAAATGACAGAATCCATTACGAACTTTAGTGTTTGAGTTATCTGAATATATTCGGACGTCTTTTCGTTTTATTATATTGGCCATGAAAGTGACAAAACTTCAGGGCATTAAGCTTTACACGGAATGGTTGCTACCCCTGTAGAGAGGGTAGCGGAGTGTTTTAATGGAACTAGTTGTTCACTTCTAAAAGTAAAGTCCGCTTAACAACACGTAAATAACAAATAAAAATAAATATATCTTTCTTCATTTATAACTTAATAATAAATCAGTGATTGTAATTAGAACTGCAACAAATACATAATATACAAACAAATCAGTGTTTAATACAGTCCACAGCTACAAGGGTTAAATTATAACCCAACAACCTGAGTATCGAAGGAGAGTTTTAATACATGTTATAACTACGTAGCAAAACTACAGAATAAGTTATGATCAAATTGCCATAACGATTTAAAAGATGAAAAATACGTCCATATTGTATCAAATGGCTATTTTGTGAAATATTTCATATCTATTGAAACCTAATTGTTAACAACACTCAATTAGCAGTACTACCATATATACCAAATAATTCGTTACTAATTTTTTTTTCTGAAGATCGAAAGGTTTTATTTTGTTAACCTACGTTTCTACAAGTATTTGCAGTTTATTTCTGCAGATTTCAAATGTTCTAAATCTTCCTATTTTTGAGTAAAACCTTTCCTACCTGTGCTATAAAGTGTGTCTATGGGGGTTGAATGAATTCCCTCTTCTTCAGCCTTTCTGGAACTGACACATGAGTAGGTCAGAGATATAACGTCCGATGCTCGATCCAGGAAATCGGTGAACACTTGGCGCCAAGGCAATCAAGGCTACCGATAGTCCTACAATTTTAGTGGTTATAGTTGGATAGGTCGCTTTTAGTAATTCTTTTAGTCTACCAACATTTTTTTGTCAAAATAGCGCTTATTAATATAATTATATACATAGCAAGACTTTCTACAAAGAACGAATGTAGACCTATCTTAAGTTATGATTTATAAATATGTTGAGTAAGATGAAAATTATACTAGAATGTCGAAAATATGATGCGGTAATTTAGTCTTTTTCGCTGTGAACATTTCACAGAATATGATAAAAATGAAACATGCTAATGTAACCGTTGGCATTTTTGCTTTGAAAGTTAAAAAATTGTTTAAACAGAATATATCGGAATTTGTGCAGCAGTTGTATAGAACATTTGTAAAATAAATATAATACCAATATCAATATAGTATCTCTGGAATTGTAAATTTTATATTTGTATCTGAATTTTATTTTTAATTAAATTAAAAAAAAGACTATGATAGTTTTGATGTATTTTTATGCTAAATAAGCATAATTATTTGATGTAGTATTTAAAATGGCCTATCTATAAAATTTTTCTATATGGTATAAAAGTTCTATTTATTATGAGACATAGAAAATAGCACAGTCCTAAGCTCGTGAATGCATCGTTCAAAATGTGATACTCTACCATTTGTTATAAATAATGTATAGGTACTTGACTTCTCAAAGCCAATAGTGTAGTGCACTCTCATACATATCGAGGACCCAACGATCTCTAAAAGGGATTCTCAGTCATAGCTCGTACTTTCCAAAGATTATTTTCACGAATGCCATATTCAGCATTTTTGCTCTTTCTTCATAATACACCAAAAAGGCTATATAAAGTCGTTTGTGAGTAATAGAGTATTAGGTTTACATATTCACTTATTATTATTTTGATTCACTCATTATTTGAGTTAGAATAACGAATTCAATGAAACTAATTAAAGAGGCTTTAATATTTGAAAACAAATATTTAAAAAATATTCAATTTACATTTATAAAAAATTGAGAAAACACATAAAATGCTATTCTATTTAATAAGTTTTTTAGAAGATGTTGAATATATGAAGAACCGTGATTTCTACTTAAATCATAATATGTATTATACTGTGTTTCAGTCTCTCTTGCCAGATTTATTTTTTGATTTATTTAGTTTATTTTTCAGTAAGTAATCTTTCTTGAAAATATTTGATAATAAAAAATTCTATTAATAAGTTTTGTATAAACCAGAAAAAAATAGTTAATTTAAAATACTACAAAATTAATATCCTAAAATAAAATTAACGTAATGTTTACCTTCCTCAATTTATCATTCTAAAATTTCGTGTATTATACGAGTAAAATAAGTTATTGTGATCAAGAATGGATTTTGTTTTATTTTCATAATTTGAGACAATTATCTAGCTATTATTTATTTATTATTTTGACTTCTCAAAACATGGATTCACCTATACGTATTTTTTGGGTAATGGATCTCTTCATATTCGAATTCATAACGTTTCTTTGTAAATGGCTGAACCGATCTTAATGATTAACTTTTTTTACATTCAAGATAAAAATAAGTACTTTATAGATAAAATTGACTCTTTTACTTAAATTAATATAGTAAGAATTCATTTCACCCACCAGCATTTTAAAATTATAATATTTTGAAAAATTGCGTGAAATTGTCGAGTGAAGTTTTCGGATATTATTTGATTAAGTACTCTAAGCTTTGTGTTCATATAAAAAAAACTTACATCTAAAATTGAAAATGTATAAAAAGAAATTCTCTAAAGACTACAAATATTAAAACAAAAATTTCCTGAGAAGATAGACTCGAATTATGTATACCATTTTTGTGAAATTTAGCCTATAATAGTAGGCTGAATACAATAATCTGCGTTTTTGATCCTTACGATGTATTGGCCCTACGTTTCCTTAATATACTAACATGAAATATGAAAGTTTTAAAATTGTTTTATTTTTTAAAATAAAATATACATTTTAAAAACGATTTGAAAACTGACTCATTAAAAAGAATTTTTTTTTTTTGCTTTTAACCTTTGATTTTACTTCAAGTTCTATGTTTTTCTCATATGACAAGAAGATTATTTTATTGAACTATCGTGAAGCTGGTATTAAACTAGTTTTCAGGTCTATATTAATATAGAATGAATTCCTCAATTCATTTCAATTGAAATGAATTGAGGAATTCATTTGAGGAATGCCTGTACAAAATATCATTTTTTATGAATAAATTGAAATCACTATTAAATATCCTATGGGTTGTGCAAATCTTTTTCAATCTATATTTGTAATTATGAGTCGTAAAAAATGGCAATATAACAAAAAATCCTGTTTAGTTGGCGTATTCTTTTCCGTAATAATTTATTTTCTCTTATTTTTAATTTCAATTAAACCAGATATATACCGTTGAAGTATTTTACAATTGGTTGAGCACTTGTATGTACTCGAGTCAATAACACGAGTTACATAACATTCACATGCTCGCAACGGGAATTGTTGCGCATTCCCCTCAGAGTTCATAATTATTTTGTATTCGAAATTAAATTTTGTATTACGTTAATGTGCATCGTATGCAAAAAAAACTATGTTCGGTTTAATGTAATTCGAATGGTTTGCATATCGTAGTGCAACACAATGCATTTTACAGGTCCTAGTAGAACCAACAAACACTGAAATAACACGGTGGTGCAAGCAGCAAAAAACTCGAACCGCTCGAGTTGGTCGTAAATAAAATAAAAGAGTATTGCGCTGCCACAAAAAGCGCGGCTATGATAAATTAGCGGTTTAAGTTGAAAACAATGGAATTCGGGCGCACGGCAATTTTTATCGCTCCTCTAAAAAGAAATCAACCCTGCTGCTATCAGCTGTTGCCAGGTTCGGAATAGTTTGTAGGACACATTAAATTTGAAACCCACAAACTAATGTAAGTACTTTCATCACGATCATCATTTTTTGTCAATTTCTGTTCTTAATGTCCTTAACTGGACAGTTGTAAATAAAATAGAAAATAAAAAATATCTGAATATTTTAAAATATACAAAAATATTGTATTTACTCTTCAATGTTCTAAAGAAGCCTGTAATCTGGTATACTAACAGCTCAATATTAAATATTTATTCTCTAAAATCACAAATAAATAAACAAAAAAATTATCTTCAAGATATATCTATCAAAATAAAAAGTTCCATCGAAAACTAATCAACTGCCATATAATATCGTGGACAAAAAATTATTCACTTTTTTGCTAACTACAAAGAAACGGCTCAGCCGATCACTTCAAAAATCTAACCAACGCCAGTGCTTATCAAGTTTCATCGAATGGTTTTTAGATTTTTGAAAACGACTCAACTGTTTTTTATAAAACGGCGAAGAAAGGTCTAATTTTAATAAACGTCAAAAAAGCTACATATTTATTCAATTTTTGATGAATTTCTAGAATTATATGACTTGTTGTAAGAGATGTAATATTTTAGTATATTCTAGAAGACCGTGATATCTATCGGCAAAACATGCATATAAATCGTTGAAATTTTTTTAACAGGTAATTCCAAAAACTTGTGCCAACGAATCTTTACCAAAAACTAATCAGGTCGATTCCCAACCAATATCTTTCGCACGGTTTTTGAATTTTTAAACTCGATTCACAGTTGGGGGCTAAAACGTGGACAAAATTTTTTCACTTTTCTGCTAATTACAAAGAAATGGCTTGGCTGATCATCGCACAAAATTCGGTTCAGAATATCTTGAAACGTCGAGAGAACATAGAATTAGCAAATCGGATTTTTTCACGAAAACAAACTTCTTCTCCGCGAAGATAGTTAATAATTAGTAAAATAAATGAATAAATTTTACATTAACGGTTTTCATTTATAGAAACTTGTATTTCTGATTGCTAAATAAAGTTATTACAAAACATATTCAATTTAATTTCAATTCATAGTCAACGAGTTATTTTCATGATTTTTTTTATTGTTACTACTCTCATTATTCTAATTATTCTCATTTTAATATTATTTATGTTAACCATTTTTATCTTCCCGAAGGAGAAGATTGTTTTCATCAAAAAACACGATCAGCTAATTTTATATTTTCTCGACGTTTCAAGCCATTCTGAACGGAATGAGACCAAATTTGGAAAAAGTATGTATTTGTGTGTGAACAGATTTTTTACCTTAAATCGACTATTTCTCAAAAATTTAAAAGCCATTTTAAGTATCTCAATTAACGTTTGTCAATTTTTCCGCGACGATCGGCCGAGCCGTTTTTTTGTAAATAGCAGAAAAGTGCAATATTGCGTTTACGTTTTAGCCAAAAAGTCTGACTTGATTTTGAAAATTTCCAAACTATTAGAAAGGTATTATTTGGGAAGCGTGCTAATTAGTTTTGGACAGTGGTCGGTCGAGCCGTTTCTTCCTAATTAACTGTTCACATTTTTTATGATGAAATTTTTTATGTTGTTAGACATCCTAATCCAAAATAACATACTGAAATTTTTTAGCCCTACGTCAAGTAGTTTAAATTTGAAACTTCATCAAAATTTGACAAAAAGTGTCCGAAGGGGGCCGGCCGTGGTCCCGTGGTAAGAACGTGGGCTAGCAAATCCTAGTCCCGGGTTCGAATCCAACCTCGGTCGGTTCGGTATCAAAGCAGCTTGATACCAAATTTTCACTTGAAATCATAGATTTCAAATATGATTTCAAGTGAAAATGGCCTTTCGTGGGCATTGCTGCAGCATACGTATATGCAGAGTGTGCAAAGCTGTAGTGGCAGCATGCCTCTTACAAGTAAGAGGTACATGGATTGTATGACTGTATTCAAAAAATGAAAAAAACAAGGCCTCTGACTCTGTGTATCCATGACTGAGTTGGAGAATAAGTCAATACATCGACCTTCGGGAAAAGTTAAAATTCAAATATATGTAATAAAAAGGAAAAAGTAATAAAAGAAACATGTAAATATGTTAGGAAAAAAAAAATGTATGTAATAAGTAAGAAATAGTAATATGTATGTAAGAAAAAGCGTTAAGTGTCTTAAAAATGTAAGAAAAAGTGTTAAGTATCTTAAAAAATGTAAGAACAAAAAATAAAAATTTAAAAAAAAAAAAAAAAGTCGCTTTTGTGATGCGAAGAGTCAAACTTGGAATTCCACTTTTTTATAAAATTTGTATGTAACAATCAGAATAAAGTAAATAATTCTATGAGCTACAGTAAGAACATAATCTAAACAAATCTATAACGGAAAGTAAAGAAAAAAAAAACTAACTAGAATAATAATAATAAAAAATAAATAGAAATAATAATCATGAAAATTATAAAAAGAAAAAAAATAATAATAAATATTTTTTTTTTTTTTGTATTTATTTTTCATAGCAAGCTATACAAAGTACATTCAGCTACATTTGTTACAGTTATATATTATTTGTCTGCGTGAGAAGGATCGCTATCCTGCGATAGCGCCTTCATAGATATTATATTATATTTTGTAGTAAATCGTTGCATATTCTTTTTTTAAGACGCTTTGGTGGTAAAGGCTTGAGCAGATCTGACGCTAATACGTTTGGATGACGACTCAGACGAGCTTTATATCTGGTGCAGTATAGATTAATTTCTTCATCTATAGTTCGGACTCTGAGATCTTAATGTATCAACCAGTTTGGAACATATTTTGGAGCGTTCACGATTTCTTTCAAAATTTTGTTTTGAAACCTTTGTAAAATAGTTATATTTGATTTACTGGCCGCACCCCATAGTTGTAGACCGTAGGACCATATTGGTTTAATTATTGTCTTGTAGATTAAGAGTTTATTTTCTATTGTGACTTGTGATTTCCAGCCCATTAACCAATTTAGTTGTCTACGTGTTAATTCAAGCTGCTGACGCTTCTTTAGAATATGTTCATGCCAGGTTAATCTTCTATCTAAATGTAATCCCAGATATTTAACAACATTGGATACAGAAACCAAATCACCATTCAATCTAACAGGGGGGCATGAACCTTGTCTTAAGGTAAAAGTAACGTGAACTGATTTAGAGTTATTCACTTTTATTCTCCATAGTTTCATCCACTTTTCTACTTCATCTACATGTTTTTGTAGAATTTTCGAGGCAAGTAATTGGTTGTCATGTTGAGCTAGAATTCCCGTGTCATCTGCAAAGGTAGCAATCATGGTTTCTGCATTTGTAGGTATATCAGCAGTATATATAATGTAAAGCAGCGGACCAAGAACACTACCTTGGGGAACTCCGAAAGAAATATTTTTAACATTAGATGAAGCATCATTAAAACTGACAAAGAACCTTCTATCACACAGATATGATTTTAGGAGGAGATAATAGTTGTATGGTAAATTCTTCTTTAATTTGTATAATAAGCCGTTATGCCAAACTTTATCAAACGCCTGACTGATGTCAAGAAAAAGGGCTGAACAATATTTTTTTAAGTGAACGGCTTTATAAATGGAGTCCACAACTCTATGTATTTGTTCTACTGTTGAGTGTTGTCTAATGAACCCAAATTGATGTTTTGGCATAAAATTGTTATCTTCTAAAATATTTATGATTCTTTTGTGAATAACTTTTTCAAAAATTTTTGAGAGGCAAGACATAAGACTAATGGGCCGGTAGGAAACTGCATCAGTAGGATTTTTTCCAGGCTTGAGAATTAAGATTATTATCTTTTTGAATTAGGGATCTCCGTAGTGCTGAAACTATGTAACTCCACAAATTTAAAAACTATTTTTCTGGATCAGCTGGAAAATATATCTACAAAACTTCTCTAATTGTGTGAAAAATGTTACCATTAATTTAAATCATTAAATAATATCGAGGACTACGTACATGATATACACAATCATGCAGTTGAAAATTTCATTTAAATATCTAATTTTAGTTGATTAATTCAATTACTACACATTTCGGGAAGTTCATTCATCTTGTCTTAAGGCAAAATGTTACTTTCAGATAGTTTTATGTTTTACAATGCAGCTATTATGTTAATGATCATACTCTATTTTAATTTATGTTTTACAAAATCTAATCAACGTAAAAAAGATATAGCAATAAATTAATGCTGCAAGCATCAATAAATATTTTATTTTATTACGGTTTTGCGAAGTCGCTAGTCAATATGTAATTCCTAACATACTTGATATGCTAGTTACGTATTTCTGGCATAAAAAGTATGAATTGGGCTTCCGGTCCCTTTTAAAACTTCGGCCCTGTATCGGCGCGATGTGCAAACGGCGCTAGTGCAAACATTGGTCGCATATTTTCACTACGCTTCGGGCAACGGGAGGTTTTTAAGTTTTGTTATCACAGTGGGAATGTCACAAGGAAAGTTTGGACGTGGAACGATAGAAATTTTATTGCAAACTCTTCAAAGGTTTCAAACTTTTCCTTTTTGCGAACTGGTTTACTTCAACTACTATATATTTTCAAGTGCGATTGTAGTTGTGCTAATTTGTAATGATATTATTAAGATCTATATGAAGTTTAATACCGAATTATGTGCTTAAAATGCAGTTTTTGTTTAAATCTTTCATAAGAAAAGTAAACATGTATTTGTTGACAAAATTGGAATTAATAACACAAGTTGCCAATTTTATAGAATGTTTGACAATCTCACGCCTTCAGTACAATAACAATCACTAAATAAAAAAGAAGAAAAAATTTATCGATACAAAATTAATTTATTATTAGAAATTTAGAGTAAGAACTTGTCTCGTAGTTCTAAGAATTATATAAACTGAATTGTGATTTTAAAATCATTTGTTTTGAGTATTATAGCTAGAATTAAAATTTAAATCTGTATTGATTTCGATATTAAAAAAACAATTTTTAAAAAAAATTGTTACAAGTTTTGGAATAATTATTTTTGCTTTTCACAAAAACAATCGTTTTGTCATTACAAGCAAAAAGATCTTTGAATCATTCATATCGGATGCTTCGCTCTCAAAAACTGCCATTTTTTACACATTTAGCTCCGTATCTTCGATACGCTTGGACCTGTTTTCGTCAAAAACTAATCATCCTTATGAGTTGAATGTTTGAATGACTTGAATGAATTGAATTCAAATCGGTTGAGCGGTACTCCCGAAAACGTCGACGAAAAATTGTAACCACACATACATACACACAAACATTTATTTTTTCTGAGCTATGCCATACTGTTTATAAACATTTGAAACGTAAAGATATGCAAAAATATTCAGTTTCCATTTTTGGGCGATTACAATTAGGGCTTTCAAAACCGTATTAAAATCTGAATACCGGTATTCGATATTTGAAATTTGTAATACCGGGATCCCGGTATTAATACCGGTATTATCAATGAAAATTTTACTAGTCATATTTTTAGTTACTGCAGTTGTTTGATTGACATATTAACATTGTTATTGTTTTAAAATGAGTACATATTAATTATTTTATCACATAGATAATAAGAGTAGATAGATACAAGAAAAAACTTGCAAGTAAACGATTATATATTAACTTCTATGTTACACTTTACATATAGTAGGCTCGTATGGAATTATGTATTTAATAACTTATATTTTGTTTATTAAAATATGTTTCTAAAAATTATAAACAATCAATTGCTTAATCTTCAAGCGAGGGCCGAATTTTAGTACAAATATAACACGCCGAAAAAGCCTTTCCTCATGCTACACTTGTCGGCACAATTGTCGTAAAGAAATAATACGAGTACATGATTAGTCGATATGAATCAGTACTTAGTATAGTGTATTTAGTTTATAAACAAATCATAAATAGATATCAACACTTCACAAAGGCTTATAGAAAATTATTGTATTTACTGATTGCCTAATAAATAAATAAAATTATTCTATATGAACGATTTCTAAGAATGTGCAACGAGACCAATATTATCATTGATTATCAAACTATTTGTCACTCAATGATTTGACTTCTAAATTTTTTATAAGTTATAAAAAATAATGAATACGATAATACGAATGATTGAAAGGAAGATATACAATATAGAGTATTATAACGTGTCGACTGTATATTTTGTTTAAAATATCATTGATAACGAATTAGATATGAGGACAATGCACGTGGACGACTAATACTTTGTATAAATGGGTTCCATTCATTAGATTGTATATAATATATAAACAATCGCTTTAACTCGCCGGAATCGGCAAGATGTGTCATACTGGACTGAGCCGAGTCGGCAATACACAAATAAAGTGTAAAACTCGTGTATGAGTATTGTGTAAGTTAAATTTTTAACAAAATTTTCGTAATCCCGAAATACCGGTATTTTTAGTATCAATACCGGTATTGAATACCGGACAAAAATCGTCCGGGATCCCGGTATTCGGGATCACGGAATCCCGGTATTGTAAGCCCTAATTACAATAACTTACCCTACGGAAAGTTAATAAACTAACTAGTGATGCATGGCATCGTGCCTTAAGACAAATTGCTGAAACTTTCCGAACCAGCTATTAAATATTCGAGCAAAAAATAATAATAATCAATAAATCTTGATCAATGATTAATAACAATTGTTTTAAATATTTTCAAAGGCAAAATTAATATTACTATGTATTTATTTGTTCACAGTGACGATCATATCGCTCAAAACACTTGAAAATGTTTACAACAAAGAGAAGCCGAATGATTCCATCTGAGGTTATATTTCTTACGAGTAAAATAACGCATATAAAATATGTACATTTTTAAACCGAATTGTAAATTTATAATTCATGTATTTTAGAAAATTTAGAAAATTTTGAAATTAATTTGAACCGAATAAGTGAACTTTAAAAATTAGAAATATTTGTACGGAACCCAAAAAAATTGTAACAAAATTAGTCAATTTGTTTAAAACCTATATAAGATATCTGATAATTTGATGTGCATATGTGATCATTTTTGACCGCCTAATATCTTTATTTTTTGCTTTTTTCTCTGTATCTCCGAAACCTGCTTTGGTAAGGCTAGACCTGCCTTGCCAAAAATTTCACCAATTCTTCATTTCATCAATACAAGTCAAATGGTTTTAGAATCATTCAAATCGGGTACACCGTTCTCAAAAACTGTTTTACTGTTTTTGGCACTTTTTGCCCCTTACTTCAAAACGGCTAGACCTGTCTTCACCAAAAACTAATCAGCACGTCTTCTCACCAATAAAAATTGAATGCTTTTTCAATTATTTAAATCGGTTGTTCTGTGTGCCCAAAATCGTGGACGATAAATTGTATCCAAACATACACACATACACAAACACATCCATTTTTTCTAATATATGCTTCAAGACGTGAAGATATGCAGACATTTTTTTTCGATTTTTTTGCGATTACTATAACCCTACAGGACGTTAATAATATAAAACCATTTATTAATTAAAATTCTTAACAATGAGAGAATAAAGTCAAGACTGCAGGGATGATGTCAGAATCTTTTTAGTTTTACAAAAAAATGTTGTAAAAATGCAATATCTCTTCTTTGACTCTGACATATAGCACAAACAATAAAATTTTCCAAGAGTTCAGTTTAAGTTGTGAACGCGTAGAAGCCAGTTGTAAATGCGTACCTAACCACCTATACAAGCTCGCATCGGGCGCCCTCGCATAAAAGCACAACAGGAGAACAGTGGACGTGCGGTTACGTCGTTTTCCGGCTTAGAGCTTTTGTAAAGGGCGCGGAATTTAAGTAGTTTTAACCCCTGTTAAAATATACGTTTACTTAACGTATATAAAGAGGAAGCTTAGAAGATGTTCTCCAAAGATACGCTTGAGACTGGCAGACTGGTAGGCTCACTTTATAGTGGAACTGTCAAAGAACAAATTTACTACATTACCGCTGAGATAATATGGATGTGTGTGCACAGAGCAAACAAGCTTTTTGGCACACAGTGTGATAATATCGGTTTATTCCTCGTATATAAAATGACACACAGAAACAAAAAGCCATGCGATATAAGGGAAATTATTGAATAAAATTTAAAACATGATGATTGAACACGTTGTGACTTATTATCTAAATTTAATCTGTAACCTGCTATAACTATATTTAATTATATCTAGAACAAAAATTAAAGAACACAATTAACTAGTAAAATAGCTCAAACGTAACTATTTAAAATGTGCCTCATAAAGTTTTTTTTTTAAATTTATTTTCAATAGCAATCAGAAAACATGACAATTCTATGAGCTATTTGGCTCATGTCATTTACTCGCACACATACATACACATTTTCAAACACACATATAAATTAATCTGATAAATATTATATTGGTAGTTAGAGAATCACTTCAATAAGTGATTCTACTATTCTGTTTATATAAAGTTGTGATAGTTTTAAGGGTCCTCCATATTATCTTTGGGCAGCTTCTTCTTCAGTCTTCTTGAAGTTGGTGCCTCAAGAAGCTGAGTGTTTATATGATGTCTAGTTTATAAAAATATTTGAAACTGTTGATTCTGTTAATAAATTCAATATGAAGATCGTCGTGTTAGGTTTTATTGCTAACAAACCACGGAGCATCAGTAATCTTCCTCATAAAGTTGGACGCATGATATGTTAAACATTTTGACATTTGATGTTTCATCATTTCAGCACTGGCAATTGTTATGAACATGTGCAAGATACCGCAAATAATATATCAGGCATAATATAGCCATAAAGAAGTTTTCTGAGTAATTGCAAAATCTTCTGGAAAGAAACAAATTGTTAAAGTCAAGGGTCCACCTTTTTATGATGACAGGTAACCTGCTAAAAGGGCAGGTTTAGTTCTATGGCACCATTCTAATGTTCTGATTTTTTACTATCAAGTTCTATAAGGGTTCATAAAATTTGGATGTGGGATTGGACTTCACACATTGCTGAAGAGTACAACGAACTCCATTGGAAAACATGCCAATTGAAGTAGGCTGATACGAAATATTTCCAAAGGATTTTAAAAGCACCCGCATACTTTGATTTTGCATAAGAAGTTGAAGTAGTGCCTTTTACAACTATGGAAGATTTCTTCTATCCTCATCTTCAGGGAAGAAGTACAAACTTCTGTTGCCAGGAAGCAAAAACAAAAAGCAAGTCTAATTAATATATCAATTTACATTTCAAGTGCAAGTAGCTGAACTAACAATACTGTTAGGATTTTTGATATTCTCAATCCTAATTTCAAACAAGTTCAATCTTCATAATTCCATCTTTATAATCTTTTGACAATTTAGAATTATACAAAGACAGTGCAATGACACGATCCGAGCCTCAGGAATGCTGTCACTGAGCTGTTACTATTACATTCTACATCTCTACATTTTGTATAAGAGTGAATTCGTTACAAATATGCATAAACTTTTTCTAGTATTCGCGTATATGTTAGAATATAAAATCAAAATCTCGAAATTTCTGAAAGTAATGGAAAATATTGGAGATGACTTATTATTGTTTTTACAAAATAATTTATTCGCTGCTACATGGAAGAAAAATGACGGCTAATAAACAAAGCAAATTATCATAATAAGTACGTTGTTTTGTATTTATAATGCATTTATTATTCAGCGTGCCAACGTGGAATTTTTCAGATTCTTCATATATAAAAATATTATGCGCACAAAATTTTTAGCCAAAGAAATAAAAACAAAAATTGAACATTTCCATTGCGTTCTGAAGCCTCGAGACTTTGGTGTTATGCTCTACTAAATATATGGTTTTTGCATTTAATAATTTTTTTGTGACAAATTATGATCTGAGGTAAATTTTCAGAACTTTAATTGGTTATTATGGTTATTTAGATGTGCGATTTTTAACTTTCAAATATTAGGTTGGCAATTAAGTAAGTGTCGTTTTTAGCTTAGATGCTGATCTACAAATACCTTTTACTAATGAATAAGTGGGAAATTTAGAGGTCAATCAGTATAGAAGAGTTCTTGATCGAATGCGTACTTTTTGTTAGACATTCGTTGAAAGATGGATAATCAAATTGATTTTTTTCTTATATTTTTTTCATATATTTTTTTCATTTCTGAAAAGATATAAGACATCTTGAACTCACAAAAAGTTATGAGCTTTTTATAGTGATGGCGTTAAAATATGGCGGTGTCCAAATTGGTTTGCCTAATTTCGTTTTTGTGATTTTTCACTCAAAGATCATAAACGCTCTGGTCATCCAGCTAAAGTTGATTGCAGAAGGAATTGTCAACTTTTACTCTTTCCACCCAACCAATAATCTACATCGAACAATTGATATCTAAATGGAACAAATAATAAAATTTAACAACGTGGTTGAACAAAAGCGGCCTGAATTTAAAAATCGAAGCAATGATTTAATCCATTATTGATATCAGATATATGTGGCTTCTTGACAAAAATTATCGGAGCTTGGTTGAGTTGTTTTGCCAAATCCACTTTTTGCTAATTTTTAATTTAATATTTGCAAAACTCTTTGAATGGTAAACTAGGTAAATTGAATGATCATAGTGGTGATCATCTATACCTGACAGTTTTTTTTAATAAAACCAGAAGTTTATGAAAGCAGGATAATGATGCTGCTTGAGATGTGTCAAACATAATCTAATCAAAATTGACAATATATTGCACAAAAATGTACTTACAATTAGCCCCATGAAAAAAATATATTTGATTTTCTAATAGAAATCCACACTTAATTGCCAACTTAATGCATTTTTATCGATAATCATTAAAAGTTTAAAAATATGTTGTTTAACAAATACTTGAGCAGTTTACTGGTTTGTACAGCAGCATCACTTCTGCCCCGTAATGAAACGTTTCCCTATAGTTGAAGGACTTACTGCCGCCTCTGTAATTTTCTCGAATCGTCTCTTTCAAGTGATATTTTTGCATTATCTCTCTTAAGTGATAAATCTAGTCCATGGTCGCGCGATTATATCTTTATTTACGCCATTCGTCCAAAGCTAAAGTAAAGTTGCCTCTTGCGAAACTAACAAAGTGTCAACCAACTCGCTCTGCTCAGGTCAAATTATTTACAATATAAACGAAGCATGATATAGATGGGGTCGCATATTTGATCTTTCAGTGTCATAACACTTTAAAATTTGCCTTCATCTTATCACAAAAGAATAAAGCTTACCCTTAAAGTTACATGTACTGGGAAATATAGAAAGCAATACATTTTCAAGTGAAAATAGCTCTCGCCCGGCATTGCTGCACCAACAAAAATATTCTCCATATTACAGAAATTGTAATAATAATAAAGAGATGTGACAATGGATTGAGTTGCCATCTACCAAAAAGGCTAGTATTAGTCAGTTCAGCACAACAGCTCATATGACTATTAGGTTCTGATTGTTGTTCAAACATGAAAAAAATAAAAAAAAGTTACATGTAAATTTGAAATATACCATAGGGGTTCATTAGTACTACAAAAATTACTTAAACCAGTGGTGCCTAACGTCGGCTTTAAAGAGAATTGCTAGAACTTCCCGTAACGTAATAAAATATTTGAGGAATATTAAATGTTTTCAAATACACTGTTACACACGTAAATACTGTAACACGTAGTATTTTATATAACAAAAAATTCACTTAGGTTTTTGAATCTTTAGACTTAGATGATACTTTTTCTTTAACTGTACTATTTTATTGCACTTTCTGCTCCTTATTTGTGCAACTTTTTGAGAAGAAAGCATCTGATGAGACTGATTCAAGAGACATTCGATTCTTATTGATGGCAAGAGGTGCTTTTTGGCAAAGACAACCCTCGCCCTTTCGGAGATACAAAGCATAGAGAGTAAAGATGTCAGTTTCTGAGAGAACTGATCATCGGATTAAAATCATTTAAGCAACATTTTACTTGCATTGACGGAGTGAAAAATTGATTACATTTTTACTGGTAAATTAGTAAAAAATCAGTATTTTGAAGTCTGAAATGATTATTAAAAATCATTAATATTGATTTATGGTGATTATTATAAAATCATTAATATTAATTGATTTAATATTTGCGGGACTGGTAGACAGGTGAGCAGACAGGTAGAATAGTGGAAAAGTTAACAAATACAAATATACATATGTAGAATGGTAGATAGGTAGACATCTAGGTAGGTAAAAACGTATACTGGAAGACTGGTAGACAAAAATAGGCAAACAGATGACTACTATAACAGGCAGTCATTTGAACAAAATTGATCAAATATTTTTTTTGGCTAAATTGATTATTAGCACATATCGGGAAGTTCATGCAATTTGCCTTGAGGCAAAGTGCCACATAAACCTAGTTAAATGCTATAACTTCAAATAGATAATTAGTAATTAATTAGTCATTAACTTACTACTATTCTAAAAAAACGGCTTAAAATTCCAAATTTCAGTATCGGATCAAAGTAGATTACATAATATCAACCTAATGGGCAACAAATATGAAAGTAGGTGGCGAATGAACTTTATTGAATATGATTATAAAATAAAAAAAGAAACTTGATGGGATTTACATCGGAAAATTTATGTTTGCTACATGATGTCATTAGAGGGAAAACAGAAAAACTGAAATTATATAGAAATAAATAATAAAAATGTCGTTTGACATTATTAGAATTAACAGTATTTGGATGTGAAAAATCCAAAATTTGATAAGTGGAGTAAAATGATGAACTCCAATATTAGGTGCACTCGTAACAGTTTTCCAGTTTTCTGTGCTCATTATTTATAATTCAGAACTAATGATCTAATAACTGTATCATAATAATATTTCTAGAACCATTAATTTATCATAACCCAAATAATTACTTAGCAAAAAACCAACTTATCTGGACGAACTGAAATATTAACAAACGCTTTTTCCTCGCTACAAAAACTATAATCAAGTTACAACTTCAGTTCTAATTTGTCAGAATGTTTTTCTGTTGTACGTGCCACAGAGCATGAAATGAAATTATATTTCTCCCAAACTGCCATGAAAAAGAAAGTATAAATAAAATGATGTATCATACAAAAACAAAAATATTTTTTTTATATTATTATTAAATTTTAGACATAACGCGAATTATATATTCATTTAAATAACTCGAAATCTTAATGCGTTTGCTCGTCAACATATGTCAGAAAAAGATTCTCTGAGTCGTCGGATTTAATTTTCTTGGATCTTCAAAGAAGTCGTATATATTAATTTGATTTTTTAACAGGCTTCGGAAGTTGAAATGGCAAATTCATCTCTTTGAAAATTATAAACCATATTCTCTTTAATAAAAAAAAATTATTAGTAATATATCTTCCTACAACCTTTCCCATATACTCGTATGTGTATTACATATAAAGAAATTTGTATGAATTTTGTTAATTAATTTTATTTGTATGAAAGGTAGCTTAAATTATTCCATTATTGCATTAGGAATATAATATTTTGCTATATGGAAATAATCGAAATTATTTTATTTACATGATAAATAAAAATAAATAATTTTTAACTAAAAAATATTATTAATATTTTGTGCTTCAAAATGTATAATTTTTTCAAACAAACCAATAAATTGTGCATGTGCAGAAAAATTCTTGCAGTATTTTTTGAGAAAAAAAGACTTTTTATTTCTTACTTATATTTAATGTCTGTTTCCTACTATATATTTTTTTTAATTTTTTCGTTATTTATAAAGCAAAACTAATTAAGTTTATAGAGATTGTAAATAAATTCAATTTTTTTTAATGATACAAATTCTTATTTTCTCAAATATTGCAAATTTTCTTTTTATATTAAGAACACATAAGAGAAACAATTCACTCTTTATATTAAACAAAATTAGTTATTATTTATTGGTAGATATAAAACTCTGTATTCGCTAAAAATTAAAGTTTTATTCTGAAATGAAATATATTTTTGATATTGTAAATAATTAAACGGCTATAATATAATTGTCAAATTCGGCACTTCGATATGTAACATCAGGAGTTTTAGCAGGAGAAAATATTTGGAGTTTAAAAATGATAGGATGGAATCTAGGAGATTGTTGTAACATTTTTTTAAAATTAATATTGCTTATAATCCTAAAATCTACTGATCATATTTCACATGTGAAACAAAGATAAATAGTTGCTGAATTGCTTCTCCACCAAATCAAGTAAAAATAATTCGACAACTTTTGTTCATTATTTCACAATTATTCAATTTTAGGAAAATGTGCGGTGTTACAACTTACCCCGTGTATGTGGCTTGTAACAACTACCGGAGCAAGCAGTAACGACTAAAAAAGACAATAATACCTCTGATATGCTTCTGATAATTTATTCCTTACTCATTTATAAGAAAGTTGATTTTCTTCTAAATTCATCAACTCAAACTATAATTAATGGGAATAAAATATATTGTCTCCTGTAACACAATTCACAGGTGCTTACATTTTACAAACTATACATTTCATTCAATCTTTCTCACTTCAATCTGTATACCCTTTTTGTAAGTTACAACTAACCCCAAATTTTTATTTTAACTAACTCCAGGTGTGATTTTTTTGAAAATAATTACACATTATCAAAGATTAATAAATTAGAAACGCAATAAGATATATAAAATTTTAAGTTTAGTTGACAATATTAATGTAAACCGAAACCTTATAATATATCAATCAATTTTATATTACCTAGCGATTTTTGTCTGACGAGCCTGCACAGTTCCGTTTATTGGACAAATCACTTTGTAATAAAATATCTAATTCAATTTGTTTTTTTTTCAGGTATGTATTGACAAGTAACTACCACATGCAACTTAGGTTGTTAGTGTTCGTGCTTATTCAATGTGAGTCATTTTTATCTCTTGTTTATTTATTTATTTTTATTTTTTATGAGAAAATAGATGTTACTGAAATTCATGAATAAAAGTAATAAAATGTATCAGTTTGGAAAACTTATGTACTTTACAAAAGTATTTTGATTCTTTGAGGGCCTGATTAGATTATCTATTTACCTCTAGTACCCTTTGCGGTTTAATACACACGTTGCTGAAAAGCACTTATATGAAGTAAGCGGAATGTTTTTAATTAAAACTGAAAAGTTGTTTATTGGGTAAATAGTTTGCAGAATATTGTAATGAAACGGAATTAACTTTTGCACTCTAGAAAAACATATATGAAATTAGTAATCATACTAACATTCACTACATATTATGCAAATTTTTGCAGCGTTTCACAGATCTTATTTTCTAAACTCCAGAAAACTAATTAATTATATAGACATGTGTGATTTCTAAAAAGTTTAACTAGTCGATAATAAATCGTCATAATAAAATTGGATTTTGAAATTAATTACTTTTATATTTTTATTTAATTGGTAGTGAAAAATCAGCATTCTTAACAAACGATTGTTTCAAAGTTCTGAAACTTATTGTCATCCGTCGATTTGATACCGAACTTCATTAAAAAAAATTATTTATTTGATCATGAATTCAGGTTTTCTAAGTAGCAGATTTGATTTTGGTAATATGATCCATAATAAAAAGATAGTGGTTAATCTAAAGTTGCAATTATTTAGTGACGGTTCACAATATTTTAACACGAATAAGATTTTTTTAATCGCTTAATTTTCAACAATGATCCATAACAATTGTTATTCTTCTTTGGACCAAGATCGAGTAAAAACCACCCTGTAGAAGTTAGTAGAAGGTGAATATCAGACAGAAAGGATCATTGATATAAATAAATGATATTGCATTGCTAGGGTAAGCGTTATAAAAGTAATTTAAGTTTGTAACTTTATTTTATGTTATATCATATTATAGAATATATATGGAATTTCATTTAGTTCGGAGTTGGACATAATTTTAAAATATTTGGGAAGCTTGTGAAGAATCATAATCGATTTTGAATATCGAATATTTTCAATTGATTTGTCATTGATTATTCGTATAGAATTTTTATTTCAACAATGAATTTTGATTAGTCTACGAGGTCATGTTACTACTTATTTTTAGTCATGAAAACAAAATCAAAAAGAAGCGTATGATCAATAACATCACGATGTTAAACATACTTTTTTATTTTTAACTAGCCGGCCCGATAGACTTCGTCCTGTCAAAAAAAATTGTAATGTGGCGGTGTTTTGTGCCTACCTTTTTTCTATTTTTTGCAAAAAATTATCCTGAACAGAACCGTCACCCTGGTAATAATTCGGTGTGAATTAAAAATAATTAAATAAAACACTATAAGCATTTAAAAGTAAGTAATTTTAATAATGTAAATCATAATTAAAAAATCAGTTCAATTTTCATTATAGGGTTTTTCTAATTTAATACCACAAACAAACATAGGTTATCTAAATTAATACCACAAACTCCTAATGATACCATAAACGCACTGGAAACGCATTGGGATGCATGGTGCGAGAACATCTTCTGCTGTCCTTTGAATATAGTTGGTCGATATTTCGCAACATTATAATTGCCGATACAACCTTTAATTGAAGATTGTGAGGTGACAATCCTAGCAAATCCAGCTTGATTAATAGAAAGATATTTCTATGTTTACATAAATATATTCAAAATTAGATTATCAAAAACTACACAAAATGTCATGACATAGATCATTGTTTTTTTTTTACAAATTGCGTTGCCTACTCGGTTAAAGAACAAAAAGGCTGTTTTTAGGGTTTTCCCGGCAACTATTCGTTTTTTTCTCGCCGTAACAATCATCTTTGGACTTCAACGAACATTTTAAAAAAAGAATTGGCCAAATTGGTCCAGGCGTTGTTGAGTTATGCGCTTACCAACACATTCAGTGTTATATATCATAAGATAAAACTAGTTCAGATTATGATTCATATTGTGTAAAAGTCCAATTTTTAGAATGCACTTTTCTTCTGAATTTAGATATGATATGAACACCAGTTTCGCGGATTGTTCTTAGAAAAATCTGACTTTTTTCATGAAGGTCAATTACGTACTTTCTTCTGTAATTCATTATCGATTTTTATTATTGATTTTTGTTACTATTCATGAAACTCCTAGTTTGTATTACGAAAAAACTGAATGAAGTACAATTTGACACCATGATAATCATCAATTTTTTTACTATTTAAGAAGTTTTGTAAAGATCCGGACAAACAGTAATCAGAAGATGCAAGATAGGGACTACATTGATGATGTAGCAAAATATCTCAAACATGCTCCAATCATTATGGTGGCCAAAAATGTATGATGTCAATGAAGAAATACATCGTCTTGCCATTTGTCAATTCAGGACATGATTTGCAATTCAATTGTTCAATTTCGTTAGTTGTTCAATATAGACATCAGAATTGGTCGTTGGGTTAGGTGGTAAGATTTTAAAGTCGACAATTCCTTGGTAATCAACTTGAACTAGAAGACCAAAGCGTTCTTCATCTTTGAGTAAAAAGTCATTAGAACGAAATTGGACAAACCAACTTTTGTGAGCTTCCTTTTCTTTGCAGAAAGTGAAAAGCAAAATATGGCAAAAGTAAGCAATCCATCAAAAAATTATTTCTTGTTTGAAACATGTTACCCAATAAAAGAAGGTATTTTTTTATTGGAACTATGTCAGCACACCTAAAAATTCAATCGAAACGATCTAAGAGTGAAAGCCACACTCACATAGTTTCTAACTTAACATCTACAAAAACGTTAATAGCTATATATAAAACTAAAGCTTTTAGTAAATTTTTTTGTTAGGCAACAATTTTGATATCTGTTTAGAATGTACCTTAAGCTGAATTATAGAAATAGGAATAAAAGCTATACAAAATCATCGGACTATTAGCAGTAAATTAGACTACGGTCTTATCTAATCTACCGTTTAAAGATTAATGTAGATTGAACTTCCGTTTTAATATGGCTCTGGGTATCGAAGAAATAAGTGGAGAATCATATAATATAATTAGGCTTGCTTCTGTCATCATTCTGATTATATTATCATACATTTTTTACAATATTTCTCGTTGTATATTTAAAATTCATATGTGTAAAATGCATATAATCAACACGCTGCCATAAAATCAAATCAGGATACGATATAAGCATTTTACCCCATAAAAAATATTTTCATATTTGCAATATTTCACAGGTTATAATCTGCAATGGAGCGCATAGTTGAAAATTGATTAAGGCCACTAGTGATATATTGTGCGTTGTGCGCCATTGACGAACGGAAAAGCATGTTTCATGAACAAAAAATAAACAATTTTTGAAACGGATTTCATTTTTGTTAGCAAAAATATACGAGAAATCATTCAGAGCGAACGTCATTTTGATAAATGCTATTTTGAACGATGGTGTTTATATAAGCCAACGGAATTCAGACTATGATAATTTTTGAAATTTTGATATTTTGACAAGTCGACCGATACATCGTGTGAAATAACAGAATTCTATCCAGGATATTTTAACATAAAAATATGACACTATGCCTGTACCAAAAAAGTCACAGTATTCTTGTGATTTGTATGGTGAATTTAAGGCGTGAATTATGTTTTCTAAAGCTTTAAACAAATTTCGAATTAGTTGTCATTAATTAACGATATGTGAAAAGCTACTTTGAAATTTTACCAGATGAAGTTTTTGCTAATATTATTTCATATAAATTATTACATTTATTTTTAGCTTCCCGAAGTTTTATCGTATTCGAATGTTCGAATGATTTTTTTGGCAATTTTTATCAAATCTTATGTTATTATAGATTTTGTAGTCTAAAATAAACACTAAAATATTCGTGAATTTCGTTGCGTGTTCAGAATCTCTGTCGAAGCTTATGCACGTCTCGTATTTACTACGTACCTACTGATTGCAGTCGACGTTCAAACTTAAATAAAATATATTCTTACAATTAGATTTCAATATAGATAACATAAAATGTGGTAAACAAATTAATATAATATATACCACTACAGATATTATAAATATGTTTGTAAGTCACCCATTGGAAATCTCATTAATTTTTACTGAAAGCGAAAATTTTATTTTTGAACTAAATGAACATTTTAAATGAAAAGCTTAATTTCATATCCCACAATTAGAACGGATTGTCAAAATTCGGTTGCACTGATTTACTAGAACTTAGTTCCAAAAGTTTCTATTGAAAAAAGTATAATTTTTGTAATGCCTTTTTTGTCATAAGCATGATCTATTTTCCGAAAGTTCATTGCAAATGCGTTTTGTGGCTTCCGTAGGATATTTGAATAAAAATCATGAGTGTAAAACATGTAGTTTATATTTTCATTTTTGCTCGTAAAATATTCGCATTCACTTTGTTCCTATTGTATTGTTTATATTTATTAACTAAAGGGAGCAAATCTATCATAATATATACGTCATTAACAAGCGGTTTATTTAAATAGTTATTCAATTATGTAAACGTGAATTATATTTCAGGTCATGAATATTCATTTGAGTGATTATAGTAATTACAGAATTCTATAGCAATCAAATTATGGAAACAAAATAGTAATATCGCCAGTATATATTATGGTTTCTCTGTTTGATTATAATTAATTTAATTAATGATATCCTATCGTGTGATGCATCATAGTAATTCTCCCTCAAATGATCTGTGTTAGTATGGGATTTGTCATGAAATGAGGTATAACAATGTAGTCTGATGGCGCTCTTGCGGCCGAAAGTTTTTGGGTTGGGCGATCCCAGCAATCCGACCTTTGCGTTATCTTTATTACTACTGACAAGAGTTACGACCGTTTGATGGATAATATACAGTCCTCGTCAATGTATATTCTAATCATTTATATTTCGACATCCCGTCGTTCAGAACTCAAAAACGATTTAAAATTGGGTTTCAGACAAGGTTCAGATGTGATCACTTTCTCTATTTATTATGTTGCTGAGTGTTAATGCCGCTTGTGATTAACTGATTTATCGTTTGTTATTAAAGAAATGAGAAAAATGTAAGTTAACGTATCAAATTAAGTAATGATACTTAAATATATGAATAAAAATGAATACACTTGATCAAAGTCTACTCGTTTTTGAGAAAATATCAACAAAAGGTAAAAAATCGGCTTACATATACATACATGCACACACATACACTTTTTCCAAGTTTGATCTCGAAAAAACAAAATTATCAAATCGGATTTTTATGCAAAAACTTAAACTTACCTTGGGATAGTTCAAAAATATATAACAATAGTTTGAAACATTTTTAAATGGTAACAATAAAACACAATATATTGAGAAGCAAGGTTAAATGATAATAAAGATAAATAAATAAAGATGCAATCTGTTGCACTGATAAATGTACCTTGTTGCATGTAGCATCTTGCATTAAGGAAAGTTGCATTAACGTTCCGATACGTATACATAGATAACTTAATCAATAAGAATTGAGATTCAGTTATTTAAGTAAAATGTTCAACTGTTTATTTGCAAAATAAAATTTTCGCTTTTGTAAAAATGAATCAAGGCGTTTTTCAGTTGATGCGTTTGAAATATAGCTTATATGTAATAAAATCAATAAAATTAGTTAAGATCATTTCAGTGTGTACGTCAACTGTAATCATTAGCTATTCACAAAACACAGAATCTACATAAGGGAAAGGCATAATTGAAATTCATCATCATACGAAGTTTTATTAAAATCAAAAACGACCCGAGCGATCTTTCCCAAAAACTAATAAAAGCTATTTCCAACTAATATATTTCAAACAATTTTAAAATCGGTTCAAGATTGTAGTTTAATTCGTGACCTGAAAAATTTTACACCTTTCTGCTAAGCACACACAAATAACTTGGCCGATCATCATTCAAAACTAATAAACGCAAGGCTTTATAGAATGACCTTTAAATTTTTGAAATCGTTTCAGCCATTTTGTGATGAAACGTCGACGAAAGTACAAAATCATATAGTACTCAAACACATATGAAAACTCACACATACTTTTTTTATTTTAAGTGTCATTCGATTCAGAATGACTTGAGACGTCGAAAAAGCGTAAAATCAGCATTACGAATTTTTTCGCGAAAACTTAAGAACTTCATGTACATGAACGTGAAGTTCTCCTACCTAATTATAGGGGTAAACTGACTTTGGCAGTTTGTTTCGTTAATGTTTTGGAAATTCCAGTTCTTTCCATTATCAATTATATTATATTCAAGGCTCATACAGATGCTCACGATTTCATAATTAGATATTAACCCTTTTTGATTGAATAAAATTTGGAGATGGGTATCGTAGGAATTATTTTTCGTCGATAGAACAGAACACGCAAGTTTAGGATGTGTAAACAAGATTTAATAATTGTTTTACGAACTTTGGATATAATTTTATTCAATACACTTGTATAAAAGTTATGTTACACATTTACTGTATGCTGTATGAAAGAATACTGTACTGTACACCATTCGTATAGTAACTTGCTGTGGTGTATGAGAACAGTAAAAAAGCTTAAGTGGCTAAGAGTGGTCTAACGACCGGAAAGTGTTAGGAAATTTATTTTATTCTTAACTTTTAATGAACTTTCGGAAAAAAACGACACTTGTGACAAAAAAGGTATAGTAAAAATTATAAATTTTTACAGACATTCATGGAACTAAGTTCTAGTAAATCGGTGCAACCCGGTATTGACAATCCATTCTAATTGTGAGAAATAATTGAGATTATTTTGTCAGTCATTCAAGATTTTTTCTTTTAAAAACAGAGTAATGGTTTAGAGTTACTAACTTTTCAAGAAATAATAGGGAACATGAGCAAGAAGTGTCGCGATGAACTTTTCACTACTATTGGTTTTTGTCTACTAATTCTCATCAAGATTTGTGGGTTTTTTCATACATTTTATTAAGTACCTCCTGTGCTGTCGAAGGTTTTGCGCCGCGAAGCGATTGGCAAAGCTAAAAATGCAACCATATAATTTTATTTCTATGCAATCATACTTGACGTATTGATTACGAATTCGATGGAGTTCGTCTTGGAATAAAAGCTCGCGTAGAGCACATCCGATGGAATAGCGTGTTATTCGATTGCGTTGTTTTACACCGCGCCCGGGCGCCGAGTCGAGTCGAGTAGTCTTTGCCAAAATGTACCTAGTACTCAGCTCACGAACCCCGCGGTTCGCCACATGTGCCAACATCATGCGGAATATTAAGAATGTAACACATCGAATCAGTAAGCCATGATACTAACCGTGAATGTAATGCTCTCGCATCGGCTGTTACATCTGCCTTTCACGCATACAATTTGCTGAATATAATATAGGCTTGTTTTTTCACATATTTATTTTCCAATGCCACGCAGAGAGCGAATACATTTGCTATGCCGTCGAAATTCAACGGACCGCTGATATAATTTCGCCGTGTGCTGAATTCATTATTTTTGTGATCCGGAATTTAATTAAGTTTTTATGATTAGATACGGAATTTATTATTTTTCTCGATTTGAAATAAATACTTACGGAATGCACAGATAATTTAAATTGTAAAATGTGTTTAAAAATTATTTTTTTAATTCCAAAATTAACTCATCATTAAATTATTTTGTTAAATATAAAATGATGCATTAATTGACCAATACATTTACGTTTTTGAATCATATTTCATTTAATTAATTATAAATTATATGTATTTTAATCCATCAAAACACTAATGATGCATTGAATTACTTTTAACTACTACCTTCCAAAAGCACTATTATCAAAATATATATTTTTTTTTGTTACAATTTATTTTTGTTAATCAAGATTTAATGTCTTATTTACAAAATTGACATGAGCAAAAAAAAATACAAAAATACAAAAAAATGCAATAAATTGAATATAAAATGAAAAAAGTTAAAATAAAAATAAAATAAAAACAGTAATACAAAAATAATAACATAAATGAACTATGACGTGATGATGTATGCCTCGTACTCTACGTCAGGGCGCGTGCAGACATTGGGCTAGGTGTTTGGTAAATCGGAAGGCCATTGCTTGCTTAGTCTTCTTGACGGTCTGTGAATCGCTTGAATAGTAGGATTTGTATGCTGGATTAATTTATTGTTGAAAGATGAACTTCTAATCTTGATCATTTCGTTGACTGTTGAGATTTTCAAATCCTTATCTAGGCAAAAGTTCGAAATGTACCAAGGCGCATTAGTAAGGATAGGCAGAATTTTGTTCTGGCATCTTTGAATGATGTTTATGTTAGATTTGCAAGAGCAACCCCATAGTTCGATTCCATAAGTCCAAATGGGCACTATGATAGTTTTGTACAGAAGTACTTTGTTATCGAGAGAGATTTCAGATTTCCTCCCAAAAAGCCAGTAAAAATCTTTCATTTTCAGTTGTATGTCAATTTCGAATCAATGTGCATGCTTAAATTTTTGACATAATGCATAGTGGAATTATTGAATTGTGATGATAGGTGGACTGTTGTGATGTTTTAGAGAAGCAATTATGTGCCGTGATTTTTCGATATTGATTTTGATATTCCCTTCAAAAAACCATTTTTCGAGACTAGATAAATAATTTTGTAACTGACATGTTGCTGTTCTAATATCGGAATCGCATGAAATAATTGCTATGTCATCGGCGTAAGTGCATATGGTTAGATCATCTGTGGGCATATCGTTTGTAAAAAGAAGATAAAGTACTGGGCTTAGCACACTGCCCTGTAGTACCCCGCATATATATGAAAATGTTTCCGTATTTACTCCATTTTCTAAAATGCTGGATATGTTTTTCCCGAAAACTATCCAACGACTCTAATTTTATATTCTATATTCGATAGTTTGGTGCTTCTGTAAGAATTATCCAGAATAAAATATTTTTTCTAACAAATTTAGGTACAAGATTCTTCAAAAGATTAACGCTTACCATCCGGCATTGATCCATAAACCATCTATCAGCAACTCTATTTTTTATTGTTTCGAACTGGAATTAAAACTTAAGAGTTCTATAAGCTGTTGGATTAATTGAACCTAATACTACGTTATTGTCTGCTTGACATCGGGTACTTATTATTATCCACGAGTGAGTCCTACCGGCAACTCGGCGTCGGATTCTGACGAAAACGCACCCGATGCAAACTTGAAATTTTTGTGTATGTTCTGGGTTTTTCATGTGAATTTGTGTACATTAAAAAGCATATATTTACGATAATACTAAAATGTATTTTTTGTAATATTAGTGTCGTTACAGTTTTTTATCATTCCAAAGAAAAGTGTAATATATCGTTTTTTATATGTCTCTGTATTTTTTGTTAAAAAATTAGCTTTACGAATTGATCGGTTGTTTTACTACATTTCTATAAGCAAAACAATATAATAAAAAAGGACAGAAAATATTTTGAAAATAACTAATAGTATATTTTAATAAGAAAATATAGTTTTATTACTGCATAGATTTATTCAAGCAATGAGCAATCTCTATTATGACGGGCCGAACTTACCAAATTTACAATGTATGAAATTTACTAAACTTGATATATACTAATAAACTTTATATAGGTTGGAGCATGTTATTACACACTAGAGATGGGTAACTCACTCCGGAGTTATCACTCCGATACAACTCCTCCTTCGGAGTGAATCCGAGTGAAGTTGTCTCACCGGATTTGTCATATTTGACTTCCCTAAACTGGTACTAAATCTGTTACTGCGTTTTTGCTTTGGAAGGAAGCTGTTGCTTTGTCGTCTCACAGGCGGTTTTATGACCTTTTAGGTATATTGTTTTTTTTCAGAATATACAAAAATATTTCTTCAAAGATACAGAACAATGAAATTGTGTTTAAGTGTGTATAGCTCAAATGTATAATTTATTGAGTAGTAAGGAGTCATATTTCTAACTACGACAATCTTTGGCCGTGAATGACGGCAATCAGGAATATACATACCAAAAAATACACGAAACAAAATACATTTAACCTGGTTTTTCCATAACCTGAGATAACAATACTTCAGAGTGCAAAAGATATCACTGACGTCAATAGTATTTAAGCAGCGAAAAATATATAGTGTTAAATTTATACTTTTACACAATTATATAATTTTTGTAAAAGTAATAATATGCTAATCGAACTATCCGATATAATATTAATTCTCGAATGAAAATAGCAGAAGAAAAAATTAGAAAGCAGAAGTATTATTTGGTGAAAATATTTTATGATAAATGTTTTGCTTTTATTACAAAGTTTACTACATTATTTTTATATAAAATTAATCCAAAAAATCAATTATTTTCTCATGAAAAGAAAGTAATTAAATTGAATTTGATTCTCAAGTTTTGCGTTTTTACTTTGGTCAGCACTGTTAAAATTACGAGTCATTGAGTCATGTGGTCTACCGAAAAATTTTACAACTCGTCATTTATTTGTAAATTTTTTAGAAATTTTTTTTGTTGATATTTTTTAATTAAATTTTATTAATAAATTTTCATTTCAAAAAATTAAATCGGATTTGACAAATCCTTAGATGCATAAACAACGCACTATAGAACACATTTGTGTCGAGTATTTCGGTTTCAAAGTTGTCGGAGTCGTAATACACACATACAAAACTTTTGTAAAAATAAGAAATGCTTATATTAGTAGAGCATACACTCGCAAATTTTTATATACATGTATGAATATTCTTTATTGATATATTTACTTTCGATGCAAGATAAATAATCGCATGAAAATTCTCAGTACGAATTATATCAAAATCCTTATATTCGATCTAAAAACATGAAAACAGCTATTCTCGCACATGCCAATAAGCTATAAATCTTCTTTCCATGTAGATCATTTTCATACAAGGTATCAGCACGACTTTGTGATCACAATGCATATACGCATACGAAGTCGTACAAAGCATTAGAGGAAAATCTGATTTCGGTTCAAATCGAACGGTGTTATCGATGTTACGTCGTACACAACGTGGCCACGCACCTTTTCCCGGTACTGGTAATAAAATCCGAGAAAAGCGCAATATTTCAATCCGCAAAGAAGTCGTACAACATCAAAAACGTAGTCGAACGGATACGCACAAGCGTATTACATACGAGACGTGCCTCTGACTCGGTTTTCCATGTCGCGGCGGCGAATTCCGCGCACGAAGATCGCCGCGGGCAAATATAGGATCGTGCGGTTTGCGACCGCCGAGTCTAACCTAAGTCATATGGCATATTATGCGAGATTTTAGCACGCATAAAGAAAAGGATTTTGTGCTATGGATAAGAATGGAAAATCATAAAAATATAATTTTCTGAAAAAAAATATATGTTTAGTAAAAATATATCGAACGTAAAATAGCTACCGAAAATCTGCCAAATAGCGTGAGGTCATATTATTTTAATTGTAATATAAACTCTAAAATATTTTGAGTTTGCCATTGATTCGCTAATTTTATGTTTTCTCAAAGTTTCAACCCATTCTGAATCGAATGAGACCAAATTTAGAAAAGGTATGCGTGTGTATGTGAACAGATTTTTTGCCGTAAATCGACGTTTCCTCAAAAACGGTTGAGCTAGTTTTAAAAATTTAGAAGTCATTCGATGTATTTTGATGAAAACTAGCGTCAATAGCGCGACGAACAGCCAAGCCAAGCTTTGTAAATCGCAGAAAAATAAAAAGAAATTCGTCCACTATTTAGCCCGCCATTCTGAATCGATTTTGAAAATTCACAAACTGTTTGGCAGATATTGATTGGAAATACGTGCTAATTAGTTTTTGATAAAGATTTCCCGGGCCGTTTTCTTGTCATGTTAAACAATTTTTTTCGACGATTTTTATGATTTTTTATGGTATATATACCATAGTCTTACAGATCATACAAAAATATTACAGCCTTACGACAACTCGTTTAATTTTAAAAATTCTTCAAAGTTTGCAAAAATTAGTATTGTGTTTTTTTTTGAATTTATCAAAATTGGACCTTTTATCGAAGTTTGCTCAAAAACGCCAGAACCGATTTCGGAACTTTAAAAGCCATTTGATGTATCTCAATGAGGACTATCGTGTGTCTTTTCGTCCACATTTAAGCTCATACTACCGAATCAATTTAAAAAATCAAAAACTGTTCAAAATATGTCAGTTGAGAATGATACTGATTAGTTTTAGGTGAAAATCTACCGAGCCGTTTTCTTGTAATTAACCGCTGAAAAAAAAAATTAAGCCGATTTTTATGGAACTTTTTTGGCGATATTTCATGGTCTTACACAATATCGGAAAGTTCATGTAACTTGCGTCAAGGCAAAATACCAATACCAACTAGTTAGATATGCATTTTGACTCATCGAAAGTATGATTAAAATCAATTAAAAATTTGCATTTCTTTCATTTAATAAAATGTATATCAATTATTTCTTACTAAAATAATTTGCATTTAATATTAGAATAGTTATTTATAGGCACACTCGAAAAAAATATTTTATTCTTTGATAAATTTTAAATTTATTTGATAGACTTATAATTACTACTCAACAAGTCAGTATTATAACATATAAATGGCGTTGCTATGTATAAATCTATATGATTTATAGGAAGTACCAATTTTGAAGAGATCTGTCAAAAGCATTATTAGTGCGTTTGAGTGAAGAAATTGCAAAAAGAACGGCCACACACAAAGAAGAAAAATCCTTTTTCACCAAGACGATGCACCGTGTCACGAGTTGATGACCGAATCCACCAAATTTCGCAAATTTTTGTATCCATATAACTTTGTTTCCATTCAAAATTACATACCCAACCTATTTAGCGACTGATGATACTATTAGAAGTTGTTTTGCAACCGAATGATTGAATTAGTTATCTGTTGACATGAATCGTATTACGATGAAAACTCGATTGCATCTCATAAGGGACGTCCATAAAGGCATTCTACGATCAAATTCCTCATTCATTAATACAAGGCCCTTCAGTGTAATGTAAGCAAAGTGACAGCCTGCGCATGCATAATTTATTACTATAGTACGATCGGAGAGATTGTAAATTTCAAATCTAATTTCAATTTCAAATCCTCTACAAATTTGAATCTTTGTACATGTCCGCAGTTGTCTCTACGAGTTAAAACATTTTAACCTTTGATAATTATATTCAATTATTCCTGGTTTTCATGTTTTTGTACGCCGTCGAATTTGTTACGTGGATAGATCAGTGTGAATTACAAAAGAGGATTCACAGTTATATATATATATATATATATATATATATATAATCCTGCAGTTATAGTTTTCTATGTGTTTATTATTTTAAACATTTTCGAAGGTATTTTATTACTAAAAAAATTGTCATCATTATTCATACGACTTTTTTATGAATGAATTCTTTCGTAAATATTCAATTTATTATGCCATTAATTTAATTACTGGGCCAATTTGCATTTATACTTCAGATCAATTAACTTCCCGTAGGATAAGTTATAGTAATGGCAAAAAATAGAAAATGAAATCATTTTGTCATACCATAGAAAAAATGGTTGTATGTATGTGTGTGCAGATACGGATTTTTGTCGACGATTTCACAAACACTAATCAACCAATTTGAATAATTCAAAAAATGAAAATTGTTCAAAAATTTGTTCGTTTTCCAAAGTTTTTTTAAAAAAAAAATAGTTTTTGGTACAGGAAGTTCCATAAATTTGCCTTAAGGCACGATGCCATGCACCACTAGTTTTACAAGTAAATAGAAAATTAGCGAAACGATTTTAGCATGATTTGACTGAAATTCTTTTTCAAGTTTTATCTCACACTTCATATAATTTATAAAACGCAGGATGCACGTCTCATAAATAAAATTTATCACAACATCTAGAACGCGCTGCTATTTTTCTTTCCTACCAAAGTGCATATTTAAATAATATTGTAGCGCTATAATGCTAGTGGATGATCCAAAAATGGGAATCAAGCCATACATTTCTTGTGTTATATAATGTTTTCTTACAATTTTTTACTTTATTGCAGTCAGAGATTAAATTGCTACCAAAGATATTGGTTCTTGAAAATTGTTTCACGTAGAATGCGCCGACGTTTACTCTTCTATCGATAATAATTTCCGGGACACATAAACTATTTACACGAGTACATGTATTGCGTAGACAAATAACGGGCTGCATGTTAGAATTTTATAAAACGCTTTATAAAAAAATAGCAACAACAAATATATATTTTATTGCACACCATTTGCAAAAAAAGGCGGTTAACGTGACTGTTACATATATGTTGTATTGCGTGACTTTATTATTTGCCCTAAAGAATGCAACTGATATATAATGATTTTATTTCAAATATCGAATGAACATTATATTAATAATCGTATCTAAATATTTCTGCTAATGTTTTGACTACTATACTACGATAATATTACTGTTCCAAATATCAGAACCATGTAGATAAACTATATAAAATTCAAGAAACATTAATTTCATGCTTTAATACTTTCTTCCAAAAACTGAAAAATTGCTTACAGCTATTGAACGTTGACTTTATATAGTTCTTTTATATAGTTCTTTTATATACATACTTACGTTCAAACTATAAAAGATTATACTAATTTCATAGTCGCTCTATATTCAAAACAATTAGCATTTCTACGTCTTTGGAGAACTGAGCTCAATTGGTAAATCACTCATTCGAGTGACAACTATTCTCACACAAAAATTTAGCACTATATTATCATGAAAGGAACTAAATAGCTTATGGTAAAATGAAATAATAAAATATATTTTGCATCTGTCACCTTATAGCTACGCATAATATTAAAAAATTAATTTACAACAGCTCAAATATGCGAATGGCTTTTCACCAGCACAATTATGCAAATCTTTGAATTTGCCGGTATAGAATTTATGCTGGTTGGTATTGATTATTATTTAATAATCTATACCACATGATTTACGCTTAACATTTATTAGACTGATTATTAGTTGTTATACAATTGCCCAACGGACATGAAATTTTATTTATGGAAGACAATATCGCTGGACAGATAATACCGATTAATTTTTATAATACATATTATTTTATATATTTGTTTGCTATTGAATAGCGATCAAAACTTGAGGGTTTTATTAAAAGTT
>NW_020537324.1:51804538-51828001 GCF_003426905.1 Ctenocephalides felis | reverse complement strand
TTACCTTCGATGCGACGAATTATATTAAAATCCTTATATTTGATCTAAAAACATGAAAACAGCTATTCTCGCACATGCCAATAAGCTATAAATCTTCTTTCCATGTAGATCATTTTCATACAAGGTATCAGCACGACTTTGTGATCACAATGCATATACGCATACGAAGTCGTACAAAGCATTAGAGGAAAATCTGATTTCGGTTCAAATCGAACGGTGTTGTGTTTCGATGTTACGTCGTACACAACGTGGCCACGCACCTTTTTCCCGGTACTGGTAATAAAATCCGAGGAAAAGCGCAATATTTCAATCCGCAAAGAAGTCGTACAACATCAAAAACGTAGTCGAACGGATACGCACAAGCGTATTACATACGAGACGTGCCTTCGACTCGGTTTTCCATGTCGCGGCGGCGAATTCCGCGCACGAAGATCGCCGCGGGCAAATATAGGATCGTGCGGTTTGCGACCGCCGAGTCTAATCTAAGTCATATGGCATATTATGCGAGATTTCAGCACGCATAAAGAATAGGATTTTTTGCCATGGATAAGAATGGGAAAATCATAAAAATATAATTTTTGGAAAAAAAAGTTTAGTAGAAATATATCGAAAGTAAAATAGCTACCGAAAATCTGCCAAATAGCGTTAGGTCATATTATTTCAATTATAATATAAACTCTAAAATATTTTGTGTTCTCTATCGACTCGCTAATTTTATGTTTTCTCGGCGTTTCAAGCCATACTGAATCGAATGAAACCAAATTTGGAAAAAGAATGTCTGTGACACACACATGTGTGTGGTATGTGAACAGATTTTGCCGCAAATCGACCTTTTCTCAAAAACGGCCAATTTCAAAAATTTAAAAGTAATTTGATGTATTTGATGAGAACTAGCGTTTATCAATTTAGCGCGACGAACAGCCAAGCAAAGCTTTGTAAAGCGCAGAAAAGTAAAAAAAAAATCGTCCACATTTTAGCCCGCAATTCTGAATCGATTTTGAAAATTCAGAAACCGTTCGAAAGATATTTGTTGGGAATCGTGCTAATTAGTTTTTGGTATAGATTTTCCGGGCCGTTTTCTTGTAATAAAGTGTTCAACAATTTTTTTCGGCGATTTTTATGATTTTTTATGGTAGATACCATAGTCTTATAGATCATACTAAAATATTACAGCCCTACAACAAGTCGTTTAATTTTAAAAATTCTTTAAACTTTGCAAAAATTATTATCGTTTTTTTTGGAATTTGTCAAAATTAGACCTTTTATCGACGTTTGCTCAAAAACTCCTGAACTGATTTCAGAACTTTAAAAGCCATTTGGTGTATCTCAATGAGGACTATCGTGTGTCTTTTCGTCCACATTTAAGCTCATACAACCGAATCGATTTAAAAAAATCAAAAACGGTTCCAAAGATATTAGTTTAGAATGATTAGGTTTAGGTGAGAATCTACCGAGCCGTTTTCTTGTAATTACCTGCTGAAAGAAAATTAAGCCGACTTTTATGGAACTTTTTTGACGATATATATCTTCTTATCGATTTTACAACAAATAGTTCAATTTTAAAAATTGATGAAAGTTTGAGAACTTGAGTTTTTTTGGCGTTTGTTAACATTAAAATTGGTATAGCAATAGTTTACTTAATATACTTATAGTCTTAATGAACATACTAAACCATCAATGTCCTACGGAAACTGGTTCAATTATGAAAATGATTGATTTTTGAAAATTTGATTTATTGGAAGTACCAATTTTGAAGAGATCTATCAAGAGCATTATTAGTTCGTTTGAGACAAGAAATTGCAAAAAGAACAGCCACACTCAAAGAAGAAAAATTCTCTTTCACCAAGACGATGCACCGTGTCACGAGTTGATGACCGAATCCACCTAATTTCGCAAATTTTTGTATCCATATAACTTTGTTTTTATTCAAAATTACATACTCAACATATTTAGCTACTGATGATACTATTAGAAGTTGTTTTGCAACCGAATGATTGAATTAGTTATCTGTTGACATGAATCGTATTAAGATGAGAACTCGTTTGCATCTCATAAGGGACGTCCATAAAGGCATTCTACGATCAAATTCCTCATTCATTAATACAAGGCCCTTCAGTGTAATGTAAGCAATGTGACAGCCTGCGCATGCATATTTATTACTATAGTACGATCGGAGAGATTGTAAATTTCAAATCTAATTTCAATTTCAAATCCTCTACAAAGGGTATGGGCGCATTGCCATATAGAATCGGCCCCACCCTGGTATTTAAATAATTTATACGCCATTTTATAGGTCTAAATGATAAAAACCGATATACCAATTTTCAACTTTCTATCTCATCTTATGGCCGAGATATCATTGAAAATATGTGAAAGTGGCCCCTTTTTTCAAACTCACTTTTAGACGTAACCATAAAAGATATCGAAAAAAAATTTACGTGGTTCTATTCATATTGGCTTAGGCCACATTATGTAGAACAATCGATGCCAAATAATCAATTATTATTAGCTGAAAAAGATAAAATAATTTTTCAATTGATGTTTTCCGGTAGTGCGTTTAGTTGGACCACCTTCTAATTAGCTTTATTCGAAAGATTATTGTTTTTTCTTTTAGTACTGAAAATATTGTTCAAATCAATTTGGTGGAACACATTGGAAAATTGAAAAAACCGGAGCTAATACACCCGCGCGTAACGCTAATATACCCTGCAATTGCATAGAGTTCGTTCGAACGCAAAGCTGTGCGCGATGCGCCCGAAACGATTTCTAAGAAATTCTGAATGTGACAATATTTATTATATAGTTATATGTATTCATATGAAATAATGATATAATGAAACATTGTAATTTCAACAAACCCAAGAAACATTTCTTTTTTTGAATGATAATTGCAACATTGTAATTATAAAGCCCTTATTGTGGCCTATCTTTATCAGTACTACTCAATACTACAATACAAAAAGAAATATGACAAATGGTAATCTGAAATTCTTTGCTTTTTGTTATTTAAAATTTTTCAAAAATTATTCGCCATTTGATGCGGAAACTTTCTATATAGTACTTCAGGAATTTACAAAAATTAATACTGAAAGTATTCTAATAATCATTTTCATAACATAAAACTTTTTAGTTAATTCATTTAAAAAATTACATTATTTTTATGTTTGTATTTTTTATGTGGCTTATTTAGTATAGTGACAATTTTTATGTGGTTTATTTAGTATAGTGACAATTTAATTTAATTTAATTTCAGTGTATATATATAAAATATATTTTAGTGATTTAGTTGATTTAGTGATTTAGTTAGTTAAGATTTAGTTAACATAGTAGAACTAATAATGTCTAAAACTTGCAAAAACTGTGATAAATATTTATTCAAAATGCGTAATAGAACGAAAATCATTCTAACCGAGGATGATGAACAGTTGTATAGTAGTTCAATAGGAAAAATAATTAAAATTGGTGATGTTTTGTGTTCCACTTGTAGACTAATTCCTTATAGAGGAGAAGCAAGCACAGACAATATTAATGATTTATCGCATAGTAGTACTGAAAACAAATGTGTTAGTGATTCTTGCAGTGAATATGAATGTAATATACCTCAGAAAACTGATTTATCCGTGGATCTTTGTCTCAATCGAGTTGCATCGACGCATAGACATTGTTCTATTTGCAGTAATAAATCCGACCTAATTACAATTCCTCTAGAAGCCAGGATTCACGCATTTGTAAAAGTCAGAATATATATACCGCTTGGAAATCGTGCATGCAATAAGCATTTTTTTGGAAAATTTTTTTATGAAGAAGATATACGACAGTTACGTATTTATTCAAACACTAGTCTCGTCCCTCAGAAGGAAATATCAATATTTTTAAACGCTTTGGCAGATACAAGTGTTTCATTATTTAAGCAGATAGATAATTTATCTATATCGTCTGAGCAAATAAAAATATTAACAGGTTTTAATCTAGAAGTAATTGCAGAAATAAGTAAAATGCTTAGATCAATGAAAAATAGTAATAATCGAAACATATTCCAAGCATTAGTTATTTTTTTGTTCAAATTAAAGACGGGAAATTCTAATCAAGTCATCGCCGGCGTTTTTAATATTTCAAAGAGACAAGTCTCTCATTATTATAAACAAATTTTAATTGGATTCGAAAAAGATATATTGGATCAAAATTTTGGATTAGAGTCTTTTACCAGAACCCAATTAATATCGGAGACATCATACAACGCACAAAAAATTCTGGGATTAACCAATGAGCAACTGGCATTAATATGTGATGGTACATATATACGACACGAAAAGAGCACAAATAATGAATATCAAAGAAAGTCATTTTCTGGCCAAAAACGGGTACCACTATGCAAACCATTTACAATTTGTACAACAAATGGTTTCATAGTTGACTTTTTAGGCCCATACCTGGCAACACAAAATGACGCCACAATCATGAAAATTATATTAAAAAATGCGCATGGCATCAGAACTTTTTTGCAACCTGATGATATTCTATTGGTAGATCGCGGTTTTCGTGATGCTTTAACAGATATAAAATCAGCAGGATATGTGCCTCTTATGCCATGCTGCAGGGGTAGAAGAAAACAACTCACAACAGAAGAGGCGAACGAATCCAGAAGAATTACAAAACTTCGATGGGTTATTGAAGCTGTACATGGTAATATTGCGCAAAGATATCGGCTTTTACACAACACACTAAATAATAAATTATTGCCTAAAGTCCGAACATTATGTAAAATTGTAGGGTTTTTACATAATAAGTATGGAAAACGATTATCATCGGATGGAGATTTAGCTGATGAAGTGATCAACTATATGAATGAACGGACTATACCCAACACCTTACATGATGAAGTTATTGAAAATCGATGGACCAGACGAGCAACAACACTTCAACTTCTTCAGCCAGATCAGTTATTAGATTTTCCACATTTGAATGAACGAGAACTTAAAATATTATTCACAGGGTCATACCAGTTATCACAAGCAATATCTTACCTGGCTGAAATGCTGTCTGACCAAAATCAGCCGAAGTTATATTACGTAAAAGAACATAGGAATATAATTAGAATTGATGTCCAATCACGGCATATAAATAGGAAAAAATATAATGTTTATATTGAATATACTCCGCTTGGCACCAACTATCGAAGTATTTTAAGGTATTGCTGTAGTTGTCCCAATGGATTGAGGACTGTTGGTTGCTGTTCACATATTGCGGCTATTATATATTATATGTCATTTGCGAGGTATTTATCACGTATTATACGTCCATCAGAAATACTATCGAAAATTTTTATAATAGAGGAAACTTCGGTTGCTATTAACCACGACAGTGATGACGATTAAAATAACAAAATATAATTTTAATTGATTGATTATTTATTTATTTAGCATACCGAAGTATTTGTGTAAATCATATGATACACTTGTAAATATTAAAAGAACACCAATAAATTTTTATGTCTAATATTATAATTAAAATACTTTTATTAGTTTAATTAAATTACTCACAGTGATAAATAAATGAAATTGTATTTCAGATTCAGAAATGAAAGTTCAGAATTTCTTAGAAATCGTTTCGGGCGCATCGCGCACAGCTTTGCGTTCGAACGAACTCTATGCAATTGCAGGGTATATTAGCGTTACGCGCGGGTGTATTAGCTCCGGTTTTTTCAATTTTCCAATGTGTTCCACCAAATTGATTTGAACAATATTTTCAGTACTAGAAGAAAAAACAATAATCTTTCGAATAAAGCTAATTAGAAGGTGGTCCAACTAAACGCACTACCGGAAAACATCAATTGAAAAATTATTTTATCTTTTTCAGCTAATAATAATTGATTATTTGGCATCGATTGTTCTACATAATGTGGCCTAAGCCAATATGAATAGAACCGCGTAAATTTTTTTTCGATATCTTTTATGGTTACGTCTAAAAGTGAGTTTGAAAAAAGGGGCCACTTTCACATATTTTCAATGATATCTCGGCCATAAGATTAGATAGAAAGTTGAAAATTGGTATATCGGTTTTTATCATTTAGACCTATAAAATGGCGTATAAATTATTTAAATACCAGGGTGGGGCCGATTCTATATGGCAATGCGCCCATACCCTTTGAATCTTTGTACATGTCCGCAGTTGTCTCTACGAGTTAAAACATTTTAACCTTTGATAATTATATTCAGTTATTCCTGGTTTTCATGTTTTTGTACGACGTCGAATTTGTTACGTAGATAGATCAGTGTGAATTAGAAAAGAGGATTCACATTTATATATATATATATATATATATATATATATATAATAAGATATTCTCTTGCGGTAATAGTTCCATATGTGTTTGTTATTTTAAATATTTTCGAACGTATTTTATTACTATAAAAATTGTCACCATTATTCATACGAACTTATATATGAATAATTTCTTTCGTAAATATTCAATTTAATCGGCTATTAATTTGATTACTGAGCCAATTTGCTTTTATACTTTAGAGCAATTAACTTCCCGTAGGGAAAGTTATAGTAATCGCAAAAAAATCGATAATGAAATTTTTTATATATCTTTACGTTTCAGGGTTTCTGAACATTTTGGCACACCATAGAAAAATTGATGTATGTGTGTATGTGCAGATACCGATTTTTGTCGACGATTTCTCAAACACGGATCAACTGAATTGAAGAATTCAAAAAACATTAGATTTCTACTGATGAGGAGACGTGCTGATTAGTTTTTGACAAAGACAGGTCTAGTCGTTTCCGAGATACGATGCAAAAGTGCAAAAAAAGTTTTTCAGATAACGGAGCGTCCGATTTGAATAATTCAAAAAACATTTTACTTGTATTGACAAAATGAACAACTGGTGAAATTTTTGTGAAGGCAAGTTCATCGCCTCCGGAGATACAATGAAAAAAGTGAAAAATATTGCCATTGGGCGGTAAAAAATGATCATTAGACATATGTACATCGTATTCTCAGATATTTTATAAAGAATATAAAAATAAGTAGAAATTTTGTGTACATTTATATGGGTTCCGTACCAATGTTTACACGTTGGACGACTACGCGATGCTTACGCGCTTTAATATTCGGCTCCAAATTAGCTATAAAGGGCGATTGCTTCAAAAAAATGTTCATAATTTTCAAAAAAAATCAGAATACAAAAAAAATCAAAATATCAAAATTCAATCCAATTTTTTAAAAAATCCAATTTTTTCAAACATTTGAAAATTTCTCAGAAATTAATGTTGTTTAAAGTTTTGAAAAGTTTTTCACTAACAATAGTTTTCAGTACGGGAAGTACCAGCAATTTGTCTTAAGGCACGATGTCATGCACCACTAGTTTACAGGTAAATAGAAAATAAGAGAAACGATTTTATCATGATTTGACTGGAAGTATTTTTCAAGTTTTATCTCACACTGCATATAATTTATAAAACGCAGGGTGCACGTCTCATAAATAAAATTTATCACAACATCTAGAACGCGCTGCTACCTTCTTTCCTACCAAAGTGCATATTTAAATAATACCGTAGCGCTAATGCTAGTGGATGATCCAAAAATGTGAATCAAGCCATGCATTTCTTATTTTATATAATGTTTTCTTACAATTTTTTACTTTATTGCAGTCAGAGATTGTTAGTTGAGTCATATTTTTATACAAACAATCATAAAATTGCTACCCAAGACATTAGTTCTTGAAAATTGGTCCACGTAGAATGCGCCGACGTTTACCCTTCTATCGATAATAATTTCCGGGACACATAAACTATTTAGACGGTGACATGTATTGCATCGACGAATAAGGGGCTGCGTGTTAGAATTTTATAAAACGCTTTATAAAATAGCAATAATAGATATATATTTCATGGCACATCATTTGCAAAAAAAAATATGGCTGTTAACGTGACTGTTATATGTCGTACAGCATGACCCCAATATTTGCCTTAAAAATGCAATACATGAATAATTATTTTATTTCAAATATCGATTGAACGAAATATTTTGGCTAATATTTAGACTACTTCTTAGATTATCAATTTCTGTTCCGAATGTCAGAATGTAATTGAGCCTGAAATGAAAACTGATATGTCCGCTAGATAAATTATATAAACTTCAAGAATTATTTAAGGTTAAGTTTCTCAATAAAGTGTATTTTGTATCAATACACTGCAATATTGCAATGCCCGGTATTATACTAACATTTTTGCGAAATCTAAAGAGTTTTTTAGAGAAACAGGCAGTTCCGCCAACTAGCAGGTTCTAATTGTAAAAGATTATACTATATTACTATATTCCTTCGAACGCTAATTAAAAGGAGACTGAAAAATAAGATTCCAAAAGACATTATTCAAAACAATTAGCATTACATCTTTGGAGAACCGAGTTGAATTGGTAAATCACTCATTCGAGACAATTATTGGCACACAAAAATTTAGCACTATTATTTCATGAACTAAACTAAAATGATCTCATTAGCTTTTTGAATTTGAATTTGAATTTTTGATAGTGCCAATATAAATCACCAATGCCATATGATTTAATAATACACTTAATATATTTATTATCTAGTTGTTATACTATTGCACAACAGAAATTTATTTTATTTTTGTAGACACTGTCGCTGGAAAGATCATTTCGATTCTTTTTATCTAATATATATTTTTATTGTATTTTTGTTTGATCTTGAATAGCAATCAGAACTTCTATAACTAGTTGTAGTTATATACTAGGGTTCTATTACTAGTTGTAAATGATATACTATGTTTATAGATAATAACCCAAACAGTTTTTGGGTTGAAATTATGAATTTGGTCAGTACAATTTCTGTAGTGAAATTGTAATACTAATATCAAATTCTTATTGATGGCCCATTGTCGGCTAAAGGCTATTTTTATCAGGAAACATTGCGTCAACCTATAATTCCAAATGAAAACCTATGTCACTACTGCTTGACATCAGGTGAAGCGTCATTCAAACTGCGACTTCTAACTACATACCTACAGACGAGCTCTTCATATTAACATGATTATCCCTTTCTACTCGGATATCGCAGCTCCGGCGGAAAAATTCATATAGATCTCGAAATCAGCGAGTGGAAAGAGTTAATCTAACGTAAAACTCTCTAAACAATCAAATCAAACATACAATTTATTGAATATTAAAATTATTAAATAATTAATAACTAAAAGCAACTACCATAAAATATGCTACCTTGAGTTAATTTCATCAATTATTAAGACGACGGTTATTTCAAGGTGAGACAACTTATCATTCCTTGAGTTTTCTTTACTTGGCCCTGAAACCCTCGAAGAAATCGCTCGCAGTAAAGCAATGTTTTTGTTTATTTTTCCTTAATCACTTCCAGAAGAGTGTCGTCGTGCCCGTTTTCAATTGGCTCGGGAAGAAGTTTCTTATAGGGCTAATTGTCACAGTGCCCTGTAACTATGTGGCGGTTTACGTGTCCGGAATTGACCCATTCGAATTAGCGCTCGCCGAATACCTCCCGCAAAGCCCGTAACGCAATTAAGTTTGCGCCACAAGCGCAAGCACGGAATACAGCCGCTATGATATACCGGCCAAGTGCTCTGATCAGACGGCTGCCGGCTCTACGATCTGGCGAGTTTGCATTCAGTTTGAACTTCTTGTTTGCGTTGTTTTGATTCATTATAATATATATGGACGGCAATTTACTGTTTTCAACATTTAAGCTCTGCACATTTGCTTCATAATTATATTTACACGGTACAAAATTAATTTTTTCAAGAATATTTTTTTCTGATCAAAACCGTTTGCATATCGAGTTTTTCGTAAGATTTTGATATACCGAGGAAAAAATGGATTATGTGTTTGGTGTAGTATATATGTGTATTTGTATGAATAAGAAAAACTTTTCATCGACGATTTCGAGTGCACGGATCTACAGATTTGAACATTCGATTCATATTGATGGGGAGACGTGCCGATTAGTGTTTGGCGAAGGCAGATCGAGCCGTTTCGGAGAAACACAGCAAAAAGAGTAGAATATGATTCATTAAACACTAGATTAGTGATGACGGATAGATATGGTTATTAGTTTTTGGCTAATGTAGGTCCAAGTATATTTCTTCTACAAAATATGATTTATATAAATTACAGTACAATTGTTATCAATGGTTGATTAGTTTTTGTTGTTTTTTTTATTTAATTTATTCTGTCTACTAGGTATATATAACACATATTAATAAAAAAGAAAAAAAAGAAAGCCAAATAAGCAAAACGATAAGAAAAACAAACAATCAAATATAACACAAAAATAGTCAATAAATAGTAATTAGGTTTAACTGGACTAGATAAGGTCTTGTGGCAACTTTCTTTTCAATCTGGTGGGCTGACCATCCAGGTAAACTCTGCTGGCCAATTCATTGAGATGTACGTCAATTCTATTTTCATATTTAGAAGCAACCACTGAAATTTGTTCCTCTATTGTGAGCAAGCCTGTGTCTTGATGGATGATTCATTAAGGGGTGTAGCGAGGAGCGTTTATTATTTGCCTCAGGATTTTGTTTTGAGCACGTTGGATAATGTTCAGATTGTTTTTTTTTTTTGCTGTATCCTAAAGTTAGAGACCATAGGTCCATATAGGCTTGACTACTACCTTGTATATATATATATATATATATATATATATAATATATATATATATATATAATATTTTTTAAATTTTTATTTGACCTCGCTTACTCTGAGCATTTAGCAACCTACAACATTTTCTAATTTCAAATTTCTAATTTTATTCATCTTCCATCTCCATTCCATTTTTTTAAAGGTTTGATCTAATTGCTGTTTTTTATTAATTATATGTTGTTTCCAATTTAATTACCTATCTAGGTGGATGCCAAGGTATTTCACCGACTCTTTGGGAGGAATCATTGTATTGTTAAGTTCAACTGCAGGACATGTTTGATTGCATAATGTGAATGTTACATGAACCGATTTTGAGCTGTTGACCTCTATTCGCCACAGTGAAAACCATTTTTCAGCTTTGTTGAGATGTTGCTGAAGATTGCACGATGCTGTCAATGGATCTTTGTTTACGGCGATAATACGCGTATCATCAGCAAATGTGGCTACACTTGTGTCCGTAGAGATTGGAAAATCTGCTGCATAAATTAAGTTAAATTAAATTAAATTTTTCAGCTTTGTTGAGATGTTGCTGAAGATTGCACGATGCTGTCAATGGATCTTTGCTTACGGCGATAATACGCGTATCATCAGCAAATGTGGCTACACTTGTGTCCGTAGAGATTGGAAAATCTGCTGCATGAACTAAGTATAATGTAGGAGCGAGGACGCTCCCTTGAGGCACCCCAGAATTTATATTAGTGATATTTGAGTCTGTATTAGCTATACTGACGTCTATTTTGTAGATCGAATTTTATCAGTTGAAATAAAGTATCTGGAAAACATCTTTTCACTTTGTACATTAGGCCTGTGTGTTAGACTGTGTCAAATGCCTTCGTGAGATCTAAAAAAGCTGCGGAACAATACTCTTTTCTATCGAATGTGTTGTTGATTATGTTTACAATCCTATGAACTTGCTCTATAGTAGAATGTTTGTCCCGGAACCCGAAGCTTCGAATTAGATCCTGAAGTTTTTGTTGCTTATTGATTGTTTTTGCTATTTAAATGTTCAATTACGGTACGGAAAGTTACAGTAATCCAATCCATTTAACATCCACATAAAAGTTACGAATATTATGAAGTTGAAACTGCAGCTTTTAGTATATTTATTACATACTAAACTAGCTGTAAGTAGAATTCTGTCTTAAGGCAATTAAGGCATCGTGCCTTAAGGCAAATTGCTGGAACTTCCCGTACTAAAAATTATTTTTTTAAAAACGATTAACATTTTTGAAAAAATTTTACTTCGAAAAAATTAGAGAGAAACTATAAATTTGACAAAAAATTCCTTTTTTTGAAAAAAAAAATTTTTTTTTTGAAAACAAAATTTAAAAAAAAAAAAAATGTTTTTTTCATTTTGACAAACTTTGGAAATTCTGAACTGTTTTTCAAAGCAATCGTACTGCTTTATCTGCATAGAGACAAAATGTCAAAGCGCGCAACTGCCGCGCCGCCGTCTAACGGATAAGCATTGGTACGGAACCCATAAAAATGTAAAAAAAAAATTATACTTATTGTTAAAATCTTTATAAAATATCTGATAATTTGATGTGCATATGTCTAATGATCATTTTTGACCGCCAAATGGCATTTTTTTTTACTTTTATCATTAGATCTCCGAAACCGCTAGACCTGCCTTCATGAAAATTTGATCAATTCTTTATCTTGTCAATACAAGTAAAATGTTTTTTGAATTATTAAAATCGGACGCTCCGTTCTCTTAAAAACTGAGTTACCGTTTTTGGCATTTTTTGCCCCGTATCTTTGGAACGGCTGGACCTGCCTTCGCCAAAAACTAATCAGCACGTCTCCTTATCAATACGAATCGAATGCTGTTTGAATTATTCAAATCGGTTGATCCGTGTTCCCGAAATCGTCGACGAAAATTTGTATCCGCACATACATACACACACGCACATACATACATACATACACACACACACACACACATACATCCATTTTTTCTAAGGTATGCCAAAATGTTCAGAAGCCTCTGAAACGTAAAGATATATAAAAAATTTCATTTTCGATTTTTTTGCGATTACTATAACTTGCCCTACGGGAAGTTAATAAATTTGCAATTTAGAAAAAGTCGTCATGCGTAATGTTCACTAGGTCTTCTAACCTCGAATTTTTATAATATTGTTTGTTGAAATAAATATTTTATGTATACACATCACGTATTAATATTTTACTATAGTTATGTTAGTTAATATGTTAAATAACATTATTGATTACTATATTTCTAACTGACATTCTACACTGAAACTTCTTCATACTATCCGGGTATCCTGCCTCTACGACGTCTTGGTCCTGCCGTATGGTCTACGCTCTACGCAACGTCCCTGGCCCAATTAACTTATCTAAAAAGGTACAAAAGACTGCTCGAGTGTGGTTCTGAAAATCCGATTTGATCATTAGTATGATATACTCTATTAAGTCCCCCTTATGAAGATAATCCTCGGCATTTTTATCAAGTGATCTACTTACAAATATTAATTGATGTGATTATATCTTAAAATTTGATTCAACTATTGATACGTACTATATACGTTTAAATGCAAACTTTTGAAATTTTTTGTTTAATAAATAAATGTTTTGTAACAATCTATTATTTATGAAAATTATAATATCATACAATTTTTAGAATAATTTGAAAATGAAAAAAATAAATCTTGTAACAATTTTGATTTGTACTAGATGTTTTGAATAAATAAAATAGTTTCACAGAACACATATGACGCTTAAGAAAGAAAATTAAAATTAAGAAAAAAGTTCAAATTTACAAGTATTTAGCTAATTATGCAAAAGAGTTATTCAATGAAATGAACAAAAAAATATTGTTTATCGGTTTATGGAATTGACAATTAGTGATTCTATTATACTTTCTTCTATATTTCGAATTCTATATTGACAGAAAGATATTTATATATCGTAAAACAAATCAAGTATATCAAAATTATATTAATTTTTAATATATTTATCGTTTAATATTTATATTTTAATCACAAAAATTCACTTGTAAGCGTATATAATTTATCATCTTATTGCAAATATCAAATGTAAAGATAAAGAATTATCAACTATGTACTTTATAAACTCAACTAGTAAATTCAATAACGTAAAATTATCTGAATATAAGAAAAATCTATAATATCAGATATCTCCACGCAATAATAACAAGCGTATTTCACGCTCTATTGCGCCCATATTATCTCTAGAGTTATTAACTAAGAAATTAACAGCATGATCTCAACTTATCAAAACTTTAATTACTTTTTTTCATTTTTTTATAATCTTTGTTTAATTATCATTATAGTACTGCTAGTAAAATCTACTGATATTTTGCATAACTTAATGTAATGAAACAAAAACTTGAAATTTGAGAGAAGTTGATTTGTCTTTACTTTTTATGACTTGGTAAATTTTAGTTTTTGACATTTGAACGTATATTTATTGTATATTAAATGTATGTATGAAGTGTTGTGCGATTCTAGGGCAATATATATTAGAATTGCTTTGATCATGGTCAATTATTTTAATCATTCAAATCGGATGCTCAGTTCTCTCAAAAAATCGATTTCTATTTTCAGCATTCTTTTCTTCGTATCTCCGAAACAGTTGGACCTGCCTTCGCCAAAAACTAATCAGCACATCTCCATATAAATAGAATTCGAATGTTTCTTGAACCACTCAAATCGGTTGATCCGTGCGCCCGAAAACGTGGACGAAAAATTGTATCTATACATACATACATACACACACATCAATTTTTTCTGAGGTATGCCAAAATGTTCAGAAACCTTCAAAACGTGAAGAAATATAAGAATGTTCAATTTCGATTTTTGGACGATTACAATAACTTACCCTACGGGAAGTTAATAAAATTCTGCATTATGCAGTTTGTGACAATTCACAAAATAAACATTCAAGTTATATTAGAAACCGATAATGACAATATAAAGTATAAACTTTCCAATTCAGATGTAAATTTTAATTGCTACAAAGATGTCTGAAATAAATACGAAAAATCCATTCTCACGTACAACTTGCGAATCCACCTTGTTTAAAGTTTGAATATTTATTTGACTCGTAGCATATTACATTTTCTCTCGCACGAAGCTCGCGTTTCGAGCAAAAATACAAATGGGCGCATTCTAATAACACCGAGAAAAGGAATAATTTTCACGACGCACGCATACTAATTGCGCGATTGACGGCGTCCGACCTCCTGACCTGGAGTGCCATGTATTCCGCTCGCCTCTTAGAGAATGTAATAACGGCGTGCCGCGTAGAACTACAAGTTAGGTACACATAGTAGGTGAAATACGGAAAACTACTAGTTTACCCTACGGGTTGACAAATTTATCTACTACGGTATTACGACGGAAAAGTTACAAGTACCCGTTAATGTGTAAATGATGTACTATATGTGGAGCGCTGATTAGTATAGACCAGTGATTCCCAAACTTATTTCACCTACCGCCCCCTTGCCAGAAAAAATGTTACTCAGCGCCCCCCTTACAAACTTTCCGAAGGAGAAGTTTGTTTTCATCAAAAAATCCGCTAATTTTATGTTTTCTCGACGTTTCAAGCCATTCTGAATAGAATGAGACCAACATTTGGAAAAAGTATGTGTGTGTGTGCGTGAACAGATTTTTTGCCGTAAATCGACGTTTTGTCAAAAACGACTGGACCGATTTCAAAAATCTAAAAGCCATTCGATGTATCTCGATGAGGACTATTGTTTGTCAGTTTTGTGCGACGATCGGCCAAGCGGCTTCTTTATAAATAGCATAAAAGTGAAAAAAATTTCGTCCACGTTTTAGCCCGCAATTCTGAATCTATTTTGAAAATTCAAAAACCGTTCGAAAGATATTAGTTGGGAATCGACCTGATTAGTTCTTGGTAATGATCGGCCGGGCCGTTTTCTTGTAATAAAGTGTTTTTATTAATTTAAGTAGTAGTAATTAATAAGTAGTAGTAATTTTTTAGACAATTTATATTTTTTGACGGTAGATACCAGTCTTATAGATCATACTAAAATATTACGGTCCTACAACAAGTCGTTAAATTTTGAAAATTCGTCAAAGTTTGCAAAAATTAGTATCGTTTTTATGGCGTTTGTCAAAATTAGAATTTTCAATGATGTTTGCTTAAAAGCGCATAAACCGATTTTAAAAATTTAACACTTTCCACTCGGGAGTCGGACTGCTAGTCGGTACGCTGCGCTCGGAATATTATTGTGCTCTACATATCTCTCAACTCGGATTTTTTTTTGTATCGGATTTCTTCAAAATGTGGTAATATTGGTTTTAAATATAGGTATTATGATAAAAAAATAGAAAAATTTTACAAATTAATAAAAAATGCGCTTAAAACCATGCTATATTGTTTAAAAAATAATTTCTTCTATTATAATATCTATTATAAAGGCTTACAAAATAATAAATCCTGATAGACAAGGAAACAAAAATTAAATTTAATATGTTACCAAAATTATTACCATTATAATAAATATATAATATATATAAAATAACATCTCCAGTAAAATTTATATCTAAAAAAATTATGGGGTTCATGAGCTAATAAATTAATAAAATTCATAAAATTAATAAATTAATGAATAAATTAATGTAATAGTGAATTAATTTCGAAAGAATGAAAAAAAAATTAAATATTTTAAGTTTGCGACGAGACGATTTGCCGCCGGAGCGGCGGCATCCGAGCGGAACGGTTAAACGTACCATGCCGCCGGAGCGGCGACATCCGTGCGCAACGGTAAAATGACTATGCCGCCGAGCCCGGCCAATCGATGTATTTCGATTATAATTTTAATGTGAGGGAAAAGGAATGACGGGGGTGCGCTCGTACTTACGGTAAATTTGTTCGCAAAACGTCATAAAGGGAGTCGCGTTAAAACTCAAGCAATAGCGGATTTAGACTCGGAAATTAATACAATATCAAAATCGCTATTCCAAAAATTACGCGTTAAATCTCAATCCAGGAGCCTTAAGCTCCACGGTGTTGTTGAAATTTCAACGTTGAAATTTTAGGTAACGAAAGAATTATACTAGGCCCCGATAAATCTATTTTACAAAACGCGGGTGGACAGTTACGGGTAGATATCAAAGAAATATAATCAATAGCACGACAAATAATCCGCCAACCTTACAGATTGTCTTACAAAAAATCTCAGAATCCCTTACAAAATTTGGTAAAGTTACACGCTTTGAAAAGTTATATAAATTATCGACATACAAAGAAACATATGAACCATTCTTTCATTAAACCTTTTGCGAAACAAGAATTGCAGTGCATAGTTTTAAAACTGATTTACTTACTAATACACCTATGCAAATATGTTTGATTAACTTCAATTAAAATATTATCTTTATATAATTCAGTGTTTTTAATATAATTCAATTTTAATCATTTGTGTATATATAATATTAATATTATAATATTTTTTTAGTTTTGTGCTTTAAACGCCCCTTACAACTAAGCATCGCCCCCTAAATACACCAAAGCCCATCACCGCCCCCTAGAATCGCCGCAGCGCCCCCAAGGGGGCGCTGGCGCCCACTTTGGGGATCACTGATCTAATGCAATCCTCTATATTTATTCAAATCCAATGAAGGCTTTTGGTGGTTTATTGACTGTCGGTGCAATCTCACGATGAATCATACATCAAAGTCTTCAATATTTATTCTAAGCTTTTATTGAATATTAGCGATGCGTGCTGCAAATGCGTTTTATTTTTGCAGGTTCCGTGGTGTAGTGGTTATCACATCTGCTTAACACGCAGAAATCCTCTATGTTCATTCAAATCCAATGAAGGCTTTTAGTGGTTTATTGACTGTCGGTGCAATCTCACGATGAATCATACATCGAAATCTTCAATATTTATTCTGAGCGTTTATTAAATATTGGCCATGCGTGCTACAAATGCGTTTTATTTGTGTAGGTTTCGTGGTGTAGTGGTTATCACATCTGCTTAACACGCAGAAGGCCGCCGGTTCGATCCCGGCCGGAATCATGTAATGAAATCCTCTATATTTATTCAAATCCAATAAAGGCTTTTGGTGCTTTATTGATTGTCGGTGCAATCTCATGATGAATCTTACATCGATGTCCTCAATATTGCTGCAAATGCGTTTTATTTTTGTAGGTTTCGTGTTGTAGTGGTTATCACATCTGCTTAACACGCAGAACGCCGCCGATTCGATCCCGGCCGGAATCATCTAATGAAATCCTATATATTTATTCAAAGCCAATAAAGGGTTTTGGTGGTTTATTAATTGTCTTTGCAATACCATGATAAATTATATTTCTGCGTAACACGCAGAATGCCGCCGGTTCGATCCCGGTCGGAATCATGTAATGTAATACTCTTTATTTATTCAAAACCAATAAAGGCGTTTGGTGGTTTATTGACTGTCGGTGCAATCCCACGATGAATCATATATCGAAGTAACCAATATTTATTTTAAACTTTTATTAAATATTGGCGATGCGTGCTGCAAATGCGTTTTATTTTTGTAGGTTCCGTGGTGTAGTGGTTGTCACATCTGCTTAACACGCAGAAGGGCGCCGATCCCGGCCGGAATCATCTAATGTAATCCTCTATTTTTATTCAAAACGAAATCTCAATCCAGGAGCCTAACGGTCGGGTTTTTTTTCGTGAAAAGTGATCTAAAAGAGCAGGTTTTTTATTGCGGATTTTAAAAGTTTAATTGATGTAATATGTGTTTCTGATAACATTTTCTTTTTATTTAATTTATTTTTGTTTAAAATTAACAATAAATATTATAATACCGATGACCGCTTTGACGGTTTTTGGACTACCTTTATGCTCTACGGTTTTGGACTATCTTTATGCTCCACGGTGTTGTTGGAATTTCAACGTTGAAATTTTAGGTAACGAAAGAATTATACTAGGCCCCGATAAATCTATTTTACAAAACGCGGGTGGACAGTTACGGGTAGATATCAAAGAAATATAATCAATAGCACGACAAATAATCCGCCAACCTTACAGATTCTCTTACAAAAAATCTCAGAATCCCTTACAAAATTTGGTAAAGTTACACGCTTTGAAAAGTTATATAAATTATCGACATACAAAGAAACATATGAACCATTCTTTTCATTAAACCTTTGCGAAACAAGAATTGCAGTGCATAGTTTTAAAACTGATTTACTTACTAATACACCTATGCAAATATGTTTGATTAACTTCAATTAAAATATTATCTTTATATAATTCAGTGTTTTTAATATAATTCAATTTTAATCATTTGTGTATATATAATATTAATATTATAATATTTTTTTAGTTTTGTGCTTTAAACGCCCCTTACAACTAAGCATCGCCCCCTAAATACACCAAAGCCCATCACCGCCCCCTAGAATCGCCGCAGCGCCCCCAAGGGGGCGCTGGCGCCCACTTTGGGGATCACTGGTATAGACAAACAAAGACCTTTGATATGATTATTAACTTTCCGTAGGGTAAGTTATTGTAATTGTTCAAAAATCGAAATGGAAAATTTTTACATTTCTTCACGTCTTGTAGGTTTCTGAACATTTTGGCATACCTCAGAAAAATTGGATGCGTCTATGTGTATGTATGTATGGATACTATTCTTCGTGTACGTTTTCGGGCGCACGGATCATCCGATTTCAATGGCTTAAAAAACATTCGGTTTCTATTGATAGGGAAATATGCTGATCAATTTTTGGCAAAGGCAGGTCCAGCCGTTTCGGAGGTACGGAGCAGAGAGTGCAGAAAATAGAATTCGAGTTTTTGAGAGAACAGAGCATCTGATTTGAATGATCTGAAAAACATTCAATTTGTTTTGACGGGGATAAGTGGTAATTAGATTTTGGCAGGTCCAGCCGTTTCGGAGATACCGAGCTAAATGTGCAAAAAATTGCAATTTTTGAGAGAATTAAGCATCCGATTTGAATGATTCAAAAAACTTTGTTTTGACAAAATAATTGATTTTGGAAAAAATAGTTTCAAATTTTTTTTTTCAAAAAAAAATACATTTTTTTGACTTGCAATTCAGTTTATATAATTCTTATAAATATTAGAAATGTTACAATATTTATAATAATCTAATTGAAAACATTTCATATTTCTCGAACTTTTCGTTCCAGATATTTGCTTTAAGGCCGTACCACTAGTTTTATATTACTTTTACTCTAAACACAACTGACTTAAATGTAAACTGAACTTATTTTCTATAATTAACTGAACAGTTTATTTATTATTTTAAGGCTTTATAAACTATTCTTAAATAGAGCGACTTAATGTTTAAAATAACATACATTTTATTTCCTTATTAACATTCCTTAGGGTAAGTTATAGTATTCGCAAAAGAATCTAAAATGGAAATTTTTGCATATCTTTACTTTTCAAAGGATTATGAACACTTTCGCAAACCTTAGAAAAAAATTATGTATGTGTGTGTATGTATTTAAAAATATTTTATAAATTATACGTCATGTATGGTTGGATACAATTTTTTGTCCACGATTTCGGAAGCACGGATCGACCGATTTGAATGATTCAAAAAACATTCGATTCATATTGATGAGAGACGTGCTGATTAGTTTTAGGCAAAGACAGGTTTAGCCGTTTCGAAGATACGTGTCAAAAAGTACCAAAAACGGTAATTCAGTTTTGAGAGAACGAAGCACATGATTTGAATGGTTCAAGAAACATTTTGCTGGTATGGACGTGGTGATGAATTTATTACATTTTTGGTAAGGCAGGTCTAGCGGTTAGGAAAATATTGAGGAAAAAGTAAAAAGAAAAGATATTTTGCGGTCAAAAATGATCATGATACATATGCACCTCAGTACATCAAATTACCAGATATTTGATTGTTTTTAAAATGAACATTAATTTTATTATAATTGTATTGTGTTCCGTACCAAGAAAAATTTTTTAAAGTTCACTTATGCAGTTCAAGCAAATTTCAACATTTTCAGAAAATATTATATAAATATAAGTTTTATACTTGAAATATAAATTTTAAATTCACAATTCAGTTCAGAAATGTAAATATTTCGAATGAGTTATTCTAATTGATATTAAGTATTAGCCAATATTTATTCATTTTGATTTTTCTCCTTCGAATATTTAACTCTGGTACGGGAAGTTCTAGAAATTTGCCTTAAGGCACGATGCTATACATCACTAGTTTAGGACGTTAACAATAGACGACTTAGTGTCTGATGCAGTTTGCATGTGGTTTTGATAAATGTCAAAACTTCGATGGACGTGTGTGTGACTAACGAGAGTAAACTACAATGTAATACAATGTCAGGGATGAATAATCAAATATATTGCGTAGTTTATCTGTTGGTTATCTAATAATGGATACTGTTGATAATAATAAATACGATCGATTGACGTATTATATAACCATATACGTATATGTATATGTATACACATGTATATAAATGAATGAGTTTATTCATTCATTTGTTCGCTAAATTACGTCTAAAAACATTTTTAAAATTTTTGAAAATTTTTCCATGCTATTTCCATACAAAACTTTGATTGAATTGCGCTCTATCTAAACGTTAATATTAAGAGCTAAAACTTTAAGAGAATTGTTTTTTATCTATTTCGAACCATTTGAGCCCCTGGGAGCAAGGAAATTCGAAAATGACCATTTTAAGGACCACCCTAATATATATTAGAAATTTCTTCTCGTTGTCATCGTTTTTCCACGTTGTCGTTTTGCCGGCTACCAAGTGCCGTCGTTTCTGTACGCGGCGAGAAATTCATCTCTAGTGGTTCCACTCGCGGGCGACGCCGATACACCCGCCTGGCTATATATATACGCTACGGCTGACTGCGCTACGTAGAGGGCATGCTGACGGCCGTCAACATGCCGCTGGCACTTTATGATACGACAGCCCGGCCGCGACACGTTTGCAATGACTAAGATTTGTTACTGATCGACAATTAGATCCTGGCCAACAATGTAATTGACCACTAGTAATCATATATGCATTTAATCATTCCGCAGCAGAAGATTCGATCAGTGATTTTACGAGTCCTATTTTACACTGCCTGTGTGGTAAAAAAGTAACAACAACCAAGTGACAAATTTTCGAAAATAAGTAAATTATACATATTTCTACAATAAATAGTATACCGGAAAATTTACTGAACGTACTTAGATAGTTGTTTGTTTGTTTGGTATGTGTTATTTGTTTCGATGTAGTTGGTTTGGTTTTCGCAATATAATTCAATACTAGTGGGGCGCATGGCATCGTGCTTTAGGGCAAATTGCTGAAACTTTCCGTACCAAAAATTATTCATTTTTTAAAAGACTAACATTTTTGAAAAAAAAAATTCTCTCAAAAATTAGATTTCTGAGAAACTATAAATTTTCAACAAAAAAATACTTTTTGAAGAAAAGTGTATTTTGAAATATTTTGGAAATTCTGAATTTTTTTTCAAAGCAATCGCACTGCTTTAACTGCATAGAGACGAAATAAGGAAGCGCGTAAGCGCCGCGCCGCCGTCTAACGGATAAGCATTGGTACGGAACCCATAGGAATGTGAACAAAAATTTATACTTATTGTTAAAATCTCTATAAAATATCTGATAATTTGATGTGCATATGACTAATGATCAGTTTTGACCGCCAGATGGCATTTTTTTGTTACTTTTTTACTAGATCTCCGAAACCGCTAGACCTGCCTACATGAAAATTTGATCAGTTCTTCATCTTGTGAATACAAGTAAAAAATTTTTTGAATTATTAAAATCGGACGCTCCGTTCCTATAAACACTAAGTTACCATTTTGACACTTTTTGCCCCATATCTTCGGAACGGCTAGACCTGCCTTCGCCAAAAACTAATCAGCACGTCTCCTTATCAATACGAATCGATTTTTTTTTTAATTTAATTTTCGATTTTTTTGCGATTACTGTAACTTACCCTACGAGAAATTAATAATTGCTTATAGTCAAATTGGACGATGACATCACCCTCCAAAACCAACTGAATAAACATATTCACATGTTATAACAGATTTTTCTTTGATTTAAAATTGATTAAATTGGATTTGTGAGGTAGATTTGAATAAGAATAAGAAGTAAAATAGAAATTACAGAATTCCAATAGCTGAGTTGTATTAGGAATAAGAAGAAGAAAATATTAGAAATGCGCTGAGATTAAAAGAAGTATGAAGAAAAAAAAATAGGCGTCGAATAGAAATAAAAATATAAATTTGCAATAAAAAAGCAAGAACAAAAGAAGAGAGAGAGAAAAGAAGTCAATTTGAAAACAATAATTGAAATAAATTGAGGAAGAAAAAATTAAGTAGAGTGATGTAAAAAATAGTAAAGAATAAAATAATTAAAAATGTTGTTATAAGTGGCTAAATGCTCAAAGTAAGCGAGGCCAAATAAAATTAAAAAAATACCTAAAAAAATGTACATGATGATATTTGCAGGACGTTAACATATCTAATAAAAATATTCTAATACCGTTTCAGATCCTATTGAAAAATCTTTATTAGTACTTATCCTTGTAACATAAAGCCACTGGCTCCCCTATATGTTTTATTTTTTATGTAGTCCAAATGTTTAATTTTTAGAGCATAAGCAAAAGTGATGAATACAGGTGAATTGTATTGATCAGTTGTAATTATCGTAATGATTTAAAATATTTAGCATTTTCAGCTATCAATATATCAGTATCAATGTATAAAATATATCCTTTCAAAATAACTGAATCAT
>NW_020537324.1:51764585-51803538 GCF_003426905.1 Ctenocephalides felis | reverse complement strand
TGGAAGACATCTTTCACTTTGTACATTAGGCCTGTGTGTCAGACTTTGTCAAATGCCTTCGTGATATCTAAGAAAGCTGCAGAACAATACCCTTTTCTATGGAATGCGTTGTTGATTTTATTTTCAATCCTATGAACTTGCTCTATAGTAGAATGTTTGTCGCGGAATCCGAATTGATGGCTTGGAATTAGGTCCTGAAGTTTTTGTTGATTGTTAATTGTTTTTACTCTTTAAATGTTCAATTACGGTACAAAAAGTTACAGAAATCCAATCCATTTATCATCCACATGTAAAAGTTACGAATATTATGAAGTTGAAACTGCAGCTTTTAGTATATTTGTTACACAATTTATTAAATAATTTTGCAATTTAGAAAAAGTTGTCATGCGTAATGTTCACTAGGTCTTCTAACATGTATTTTTTATAACATTGTTTGTTGAAATGATTACTCTATACATTACGTATTATTATTTTACTATTATGCACTATAGTTATGTTATTTGATATGTTCAATAACATTATTGATTACTATATTTCTAACTCACATTCTACACTGAAACTTCTTCATACTATTCGGTTATCCTGTCTCTACGACGTCTTGGTCCTGCCCTATGGTCTACGGCGTAGACTCTACGCTCTACCCAACGTCCCTGGCCCAATTAACTTATCTAAAAAGGTACAAAAGGCTGCTCGAGTGTGGTTCTGAAAATCCGATTTGATCATTAGTATGATATAAACGATTAAGTCCTCCTTATAAAGATAATCTTCGGCATTTTCATCTAGTGATCTACTTACAAATATTAATTGATGTGTTTATATCTTAAAATTTGATTCAACTATCGATACGTACTATATACGTTTAAGTGCAAACTTTTGAAATTTTTTGCTTAATAAATAAATGTTTTGTAACAATCTATTGTTTATGAAAATTTAGATATCATACAATTTTTAGAATAGTTTGAAAATAAAAAAAAATCTTGTAACAATGTTTTGTAACAATCTATTGTTTATGAAAATTTAGACATCATACAATTTTTAGAATAGTTTGAAAATGAAAAAAATAAATCTTGTAACAATTTTGATTTGTACTAGATGTTTTGAATAAATAAAATAGTTTTACAGAACACATATGACGCTTAAGAAAGAAAATTAAAATTAAGAAAAAAGTTCAAATTTACAAGTAATTAGCTAATTATGCAAAAGAGTTATTCAATGAAATGAACAAAAAAATATTGTTTATCGGTTTATCGAATTGACAATTAGTGTTTTATTATATTTTCTTCTATATTTCAAATTCTATATTGACAGAAAGATATTCATATATCGTAAAACAAATTAAGTAGATCAAAATTATATTAGTTTTTATTATATTTATCGTTTAAAACTTATGTTTTGATCACAAAAATTCACTTGTTAGCGTATACCTAATTTATCATCTTATTGCAAATATCTAATGTAGAGATAAAGAAGTATCAACTATGTACTTTATAAACTTAATTAGTAAATTCATTAACTTAAAATTAACTGAACATAAGAAAAATCTATAATATCAGATGTCGCCACGCAATAATAAGAAGCGTATTTCACGCTCTATTGCGCCCATATTATCTCTCGAGTTATTAACTAAGAAATTAACAGCATGATCTCAACTTATCAAAACTTTAATTACGTTTTTTCAATTTTTTTATAATCTCTGTTTAATTATCATTATAGTACTGCTAGTAAAATCTACTGATATTTTGCATTACTTAATGTAATGGAACAAAAACTTGAAATTTGAGAGAAGTGGATTTTTCTTTACTTTTTATGATGTGATAAATTTTAGTTTTTGACAAATTTTAACGTATATTTTATGTATATTTGCACATAGAGTGTAGTGCGATCCTAGGGTATTATATATTAGAATTGCTTTGATCATGGTCAAATATTTTAATCATTCAAATCGGATGCTCAGTTCTCTCAAAAAATCAATTTCTATTTTTTGCATTCTTTTCTCCGTATCTCCGAAACAGTTGGACCTGCCTTTGCCAAAAACTAATCAGCACATCTCCATATAAATAGAATTCGAATGTTTCTTGAACCATTCAAATCGGTCGATCCGTGCGCCCGAAAACGTGGACGAAAAATTGTATCTATACATACATACATACACACACATCAATTTTTTCTGAGGTATGCCAAAATGTTCAGAAACCTTCAAAACGTGAAGAAATATAAGAATGTTCAATTTCGATTTTTGGACGATTTTTGGACGATTACAATAACTTACCCTACGGGAAGTTAATAAAAATGTTCCAAGATGTATCTTTCCATAAAATCTTTAAAATGCAGTTTGTGACAATTCACAAAATAAACATTCAAGTTATATTAAAAACCGATAATTACAATAAAAAGTTTGAACTTTCCAATTCAGATGTAAATTTTAATTGCTACAAAGATGTCTGAAATAAATACGAAAAATCCATTCACACGTACAACTTGCGAATCCACCTTGTTTAAAGTTTGAATATTTATTTGACTCGTAGCATATTACATTTTCTCTCGCACGAAGCTCGCGTTTCGAGCAAAAATACAAATGGGCGCATTCTAATAATACCGAGAAAAGGAATAATTTTTCACGACGCACGCATACTAATTGCGCGATTGACGGCGTCCGACCTCCTGACCTGGAGTGCCATGTATTCCGCTCGCCTCTTAGGGAATGTAATAACGGCGTGCCGCGTAGAACTACAAGTTAGGTACACATAGTAGGTGAAATACGGAAAAGTACTAGTTTACCTAAGGGTTGACATATTTATCTACTACGGTATTACGACGGAAAAGTTACAAGTACCCGTTAATGTGTAAATGATGTACTATATGTGGAGCGCCGATTAGTATAGACAAACTAAGACCTTTGATATGATTATTTATTAACTTTCCGTAGGGTGTGTTATTGTAATCGTTCAAAAATTGAAATGAAAAATTTGGTGTTTTTCATTTGAAATTGAATTGAAAAATTTGGTTTTTGGTGTATCAAAAATATTTCAGATTTTAATTTTATTTCTGACTAAAGTTCTAATATACTTTAAACAAATAATTTCCACTTTGCAATTCAGTTTATATAATTCTTATAAATAATAGACAGTGTCACAATATTTTTAATAATCTATTTGAAAACATTTAATAATTCTCGAACATTTCGTTACGGTACTGGAAGTCCCAGCATTTGCTTTAAGGCACGATGCCATACACCACTAGTTTCATATTACTTTTACGTTAAACACAACTGACTCAAATGTGAACTGAACTGCAATTGACTTATTTTCTATAACTAACTGAACAGTTTATTTATAATTTTAAGGCTTTATAAACTGTTCTTAAGTACAGCGACTTAATGTTTAAGATAACATACTTTCCTTATTAACATTCCGTAGGGTAAGTTATAGTGTTCGCAAAAAAATTAAAAATGGAAATTTTTGGCATATCTTTAGGTTTCAAAAGATTCTGAACATGTTCGCATACCTTAGAAAAAAATGATGTATGTGTGTGTATGTATGTTTGGATACAATTTTTTTTACTACGATTTCGGGCGCATGGTTTGACCGATTTGAATGATTCAAAAAACATTCGATTCCTATTGATGAGAGACGCACTGATTAGTTTTTGGCGAAGACAGGTTCAGCCGTTTCGTAGATACGTGGAAAAAAGTACCAAAAACGGTAATTTAGTTTTTGAGAGAATGAAGCACCTGATTTCAATGATTCAAAAAACATTTTACTGGTATGGAAGTGGTGAAAAATTTATTAAATTTAAAACTTTCAGAGAATTGTTTTTTATCTATTTGGAACCATTTGAGCCCCTGGGAGCAAGGAAATTCGAAAATGACCATTTTAGGGACCACCCTAATATATATTAGAAATTTCTTCTCGTTGTTATCGTTTTTCACGTTGTCGTTTTGCCGGCTGCCGGGTGCCGTCGTTTCTGTACAGTGTACGCGGTGAGAAATTCATCTCTAGTGGTTCCACTCGCGGGCGACGCCGATACACCCGCCCGGCTATATATACGCTACGGCTGACTGCGCTACGTGAGGTGCATGCTGACGGCCGTCAACATGCCGCTGGCACTTTATGATACGACAGCCCGGCCGCGACACGTTTGCAATGACTAAGATTTGTTACTGATCGACAATTAGATCCTGACCAACAATGTAATTGGCCACTAGCAATCATATATGCATTTGAATCATCACCGTAGCAGAAGATTCGATCAGTGATTTCACGAATCCCATTTTACTCTGCCTGTGTGGTAAAAAAGTTACAACAACCAGGTGATAATTTTTTGAAATTAACCCTCCGTCGGTCGGCGTGGTCTGTCCAGACTTTTTTTCGACTTCAATTAAAAAAAAATACTTCTAGTAATCCTATCGACTTGAAATTTCTTGACTTTTCCTAAAATTTCATTAGCTGTCGATTAATGAAAAAATCAGGACGAAAAAATGTACAGAAGGATAATTATAAGGATATTAACTTTTTTATACTTCGAACGGTCGGTGTGGTCTTTCTAGACAACCCATACATTTTGTATAAAATATACGCTTTTTGATAAATGCAAGCTAGTATTTTGTCTTTTTTCAGGTGTTTTCTATTGAAACTGCATTTTATATATTCTTTGCTATGTGTTGTAACATGAATGTTAGTATTTTTACGACGAGAGTTCCTGGAAAACCTACCAAACTTAATGGTCATCGCAAACTTTGAAAATCGGATGAGTATGCGCGCATTATCAACAATTTTTCTACCCGTACTGCGTTCGAATTTTTTTTTTTGGCAAACCTGTAGTGAAATTATATTTTCAACTTGAATTTAAAAGCTCTTAACAGCAAAAGGTGACGCACCTCATTTCGTTTTCATTTGAATTTCACATTCATTTCGAAGGAGCCGAAAAAGAATAAATATTGTTTTTCATTGATATAAAACAGAAAAATAAAAATAATAAAAAAACAATGATTTTTTTATATTCTTTGATTCTTTTATATAATATAATATAATATATAATTTTTTTTATTATAAGCAAGCTCAACACACGCAAAAGACGGTAAAAAAAATCTGAACTATAAATATTTACTAATAATCGTTAATATATAAGACACCAAAAACTCATTTATCTCATATAAATGCATGTAAAATGAATGGTGGTCCAGCCAGACCACTCCGACCGTTCGAAGGTGAAAAAATATCCGACCGACGGAGGGTTAAGTAAATTATGCATATTTCTACAATAATTAGTATACCAGAAAATTTACTGAACGTACTTAGATAGTTGTTTGTTTGTTTGGCATGTGTTATTTGTTTTTATGTAGTTGATTTGGTTTTCGCAATATAATTTAAAATAATTGCTTTAAATTGAATGATGAGATCACCTTCCAAACCTACTGAATTGCTTATTCACATGTTATAACAAATATTTCTTCAATTTCAAATTGGATAGAATTGGATTTGTTGAGTAGGATTTGAATAAGAATTAAAAGTAAAATAAAATTACTGAATTCCAATAGCTAAGTTGTATTAGGAGTGGGAAAAAAATTGAACACGCTAAGATCATAGGGTGATTAAAGAAAAAAAGAAAGATAGATGTTGAATAAAATTATAAATTTGAAATAAAAAAGCAAGAACGAAAGAGAGAGAATGAAGAAGTCAATTTGAAGAAAATAATTGAAACAAATTGAGGAAGAAAAAATTAAGTAGAATGATATAAAAAATAGTAAAGAATATAAATGATTAAAAAATGTTGTTATAAATGGCTAAATGCTCAAAGTAAGCGAGGCCAAATAAAATTTAAAAAAAAATAAAAAAATATATGCGATGATATTTGCAGGACGGTTTACATATCTAATCGATATAAAAATATTCTAATATCGTTTCAGATCCTATTGAAAACCCCTTATTAGAACTTATTCTTGTTACATAAAGCCACTTGCCCCCCTATATATTTTATTTTTTTATGTAATCTAAATATTTAATTTTTAGAGCATAAGCAAAGGTGCTGAATATAAGCTGAATTGTATTGATCAGTTGTGATTATCGTAATTCATTTAAGTAAATATGTATTAGTAATTTTAGTAAAATATGTAGTAATTTTAGCTATCGATGTATCAGTATCAATGTATAAAGTATGTCCATTCAAAATAACTGAATCACTTGATAATACTTTGGTACAACATTCCGACTATTTGTTCACGTTTGTGAACATTTATTTAAAAATAAAAATATCGTTTTTTACTGTTATTTTTTACTATTTTTTGTCAGTGCTCAACATCAATACTTGTTTATCAAAAGTTATAGGCTTAAAATTACTCAACTTCAAATACGCGCAAACACGAATATTTCTTTATTTATGATAAGAGGATTATAATAAGCTATTCCTGAACATGAGCGTTTTTCTAAGCAGGATATTTCAGATATGGAACACGGTACATTTATTGACTCGAGGCTTTGCAATATAAAACAAAGTAGTGATCACGCATTTATGTTTCCGGTATTTACAAAATTTGTTTTTATTACATTTATGAACTAATTATTCAAAGCTATGAGCCTTAATAATTGCGTAATGTGCAGTAATAAGGTAGAGGAAGGTAATAAAATTTGAAATAGTATTTATATATAAGAGCCATATTGAACATAAGGTATGTCATTTATTGCGATTTGCTTGGATCTTGCTTTATTTTTAAGTTATCATTTGTATTATGTCCATTTAAATCAAATTTTTGATTATTATTACTCATCGTATAAATCAAAACACTCAAACGCAAAAATTATAGGACAAAAATTAACCATGTATAGGTTAGAGAATTATTTTATACACAACATGGTTATTTAGCAAGTTAATCATTGTCACTTCTTATTCATTTTTCTTCTAACATTTTTTTATTTCTTAACTAAATTAACTCATTTAATGAAATGCTGTTATTACTAGCAATGGAAAATTTGTGCTATCTCTATATGCAAATGATTTGTTCAAGGAATTAGCTGCCATGTATATATAAATTTTAATCTGGCAATAAAAATACTGAATTCTATGCTATAGTAAAAATATTGCTATACATGAATATATTTTTCTTTCCGCAAGGTGTTACATTAATAGCAAAAAAATCGAAAATGAAAATTATTCCATATCTTTGCATCCCAAAGGTTCCTGAACATTTTGGCATATCTTAGAAAAGAAATGGATGTAAGTGTATGTATGTATGTTTGTATACATGTATGTATGTGTCGATACAGTGTTTTACGTTTCCAACTAATTTTATTGAATCAAAAAACATTGGATTTCTATTGTGTTTAAAGATACGCGGCAAAAAGTGCGATAAATGGTACTTCGGATTTTTTTTATTTGTTTAATCATCTATCCACATAAGATATGGAAAACATAAAATCACTTGTTCAGAATACACAAGAGAATGAAATCTAGGAACTACATCCAATGTTGAGGATTGCTATAAATGCATGTATGGAATAAGAAATATATTGTAACCCTAGGAGATGGGATTACATATTACATTGATATATATATATATATATATATATATATATATATATATATATACTCCTGCCTTTAAAACACTACTTGGTCTACTAAAAATTGGACTAAAATGCAAATTTTCCATGTTATAACGAAATTATATAGTGTAGCCATTTTTCGGCGAAAGAATGAAATCAGAGATTCTAAAGCTTAAACATATGATATGCTATTAAATTGTCTAGAATATTATTTATTAAGCAGAGTAAAATAAAATAAACATGATCAAAAATAGTATCATTTCAAAGTGCTAATTTTTTTTGATATTATTAAAGAAAGATATTTATGATATATTCGAGTATTCGTTTGAAATAAAATAATCATAAGTTTTAATCGAAACTCTAAGTTGACTACGACTATATAGTAAAGAAAACAATTTCGTACGCATCGATTTTCTTGAAATGATCAAGGTTAACGAATAAATTTTGTTTTTATTAACAACCAATGCTCATAATTTGTGTTGTTTTTAGTGTGTCTATAACATATAATTTCGTGAAAATCCAATCAAAACATTGATGGAAGTGCTTTGACAACTCACGCCATTGTCGATTAGTTGAATCCCTGTCGTACAGAATTGAATTGTTGATTTATTAATTCCTAATGAGTATTTTACGTAGACCGGAACATGCAGAGCATAGTCAATCACGCGATCCGGAGACAAAGCCCCAACGGTAATTCAGTGCAGGCCGATTTCATTTATTTTTGCGTGTTCTACATGGTAAGGATTTTACAAATACTCGATAGTTTTGTCATTTGTTTCATGAAAATTATTTCATGAAAATTAATTAGGTTTAGTTTGCATATATAAGTTCATATCATCGATCAAAAATATTAATAAGACCTTACATCATCTTATATGATCTCAATATCATCTTTGTAGAGAGCATTATAAGATTCAGCACTACAACACTTTCAGAAGCTTGAAGATTCTGCGAATGATATAATTGCACAACTTATTGAGGCACCCCTTTTTAGACGGCTTAAGAAGAAAACCACGATCGATAATATTTATTTGAGTCTTTTCAAAGTTTAACTATTCAATAATACGTGTAAAAGAGGATTCGTCTTCTTCCTGCCTCTGTGTAACTTTGAATGCGCATTTCTCGAAACTGTCTTCTTTGATACAATACCCACGATTTCTAAATTTCTACTAAATCAATTTACTTGAAATTTTTATGGAGTCTTCTTTATGGACTTCTCCTCAATCCGAACTTCTTTTAGCCCCAAATTTCGATTCTTACTATTTATAAAAAAAAAATTCGAGAATATCAAAAAAAAAGTAGTGTAAAAGGATTTTTTTACAGACAGTCGCTATTTTTTTTTTGTCTTTTTAATTGTTTATGAACTAGCAATATTATTATATTTTAATATTTCATTTATATTTTTTTTCTTGATTATTTGAAGAGTTTAGCCCTTAGTATGGGTTTGGTGAAATGCCAATTTTTGGAGACCCATTAATTCATTAGCTTCTAGTCTTATGATATATACTACATGACTATTATCAATTTTGATCCCTTTACATATACTCAAAACATTATTGTAAATTTAAAACAAAAGTAGTTAATAGTAAAAATCTTACAAAAATCGCATAAAATTCAGGCCGCAAGAGCAGAAGAGGGATATTTTAACTTATCAAATCTTTGAACTAATTACTATTTGAGTTACAAAATATTACTACATTTTTTTGATTATTAAATATGATTTATCACAATAATTACGTGTGTGTGGGGGGGGGGCGTGTGAATGTAAGTTTATTAATGTGAATGACATTCAAAGAAGGTTGTTTGTTCTGATTTCTGGTTATTAATAAATAAAAAACTCAAAATTAAATAAATTTTTGGGAACACCAGTGTATTTGTAAAATTTGTTTGCCTGTTGGAATCAGCAACATTCATGCTAATTTTTTATTTAATTCAAAGTAGGGTATAATATACAGAATTGTATCAATTTTAGTACTATACCATACAGGTAAAGTAAAAACCTTTCAAATGTTTTCAATAAATCAATGAAAATATGCAAAAACAATCCCTTTTTAAATTTATTTAACCTGTAAAGATTTTTTTTCTTCATATTTACATTACAAACTGTCTTATAATTAAAAGACATTTAGTAATTAATCTGAGACCTAATGAAGGTTTAATGCTTTAAGAGAACCACCCATTGGAACGTTTTCTAATTTATGAAAAATGTACTAAATTTGATGATAATGAGACTGTAAAGATATAAAAAAAAATTTATAGTTCTATTTGTACTAAGGTTTAATTTATTAAGGTAATCTTTTAGTTCATATTTTACGAAAATGCGGTTAGGTGAACTAGAAACTTGGAACTTGGTACATTATTAGGTATTAAACCCTTTCGCTACGATTGTCGTCCATGGACGGCATCGGCTGTGTGTCGGACTTTGCTTAAGATGAGTTAAACTATTGGTAATTCTATTTTATTGTAATATATTTAGTTAATTTTTCAATACATGATAATAATAGAATTGATAAAGATAGATCAGAAAAGATATCGCCTACAGCAGCGATACTCCTGTGGAAAACACTTTCGTAGCGAATGGGTTAAATATATAAAAATAACATAATAAACAATATATTAAAATGACATAATAAAAAATATAATTATATGAAGTAATGGCAGTCTAATGAATACTTCTGTGTTTTCAAAAACTTTATATACTCTACCAAAATCATAAGCATTTTATAAAAGTTAAGGATACCAGTTCATAATTTCATTCTTTAAGTAAAAAACTTTCGTAAATTTTAATGTCAAAAGTTCTATAATCGAAATCGTGTTTTCCACAATAACCACGCTATTTATTTCTTTGCTAGCGACGGCATTAAATTTCGTGTCCATCGGTTGCTATTAAATTATGTGTTCCGATAAGCGAGTATATACATTATATATAGCGGATTTAGTAAAACATTCGTGGTTAGATTTTCCGTACGGATTTATAGATGCAATAAAGAAACCTTCTCGTGGTCGATTTATAGCACGACATCGAACTATCTTTCCAGTTTTAGTCTCGATATTTTATCTTTTGCGTAGGGATCATTTATAGATCTTTATCGTCGATTTTCGAACTTTCGCCGGATTTCCGACGGTAGGAAGTCGACGTGGTCGTAGAAGCAAACACATGCACAAGAGACAAATCTACGTGAAACGTTCTTCATATTCTTGTTCCTGATTCGATTACATAGAATATCGCTTCAGACCCCCCCATTCATGTCTAGGAGAATAACTCTGCATTAACCAGATAGTAATTTGTTAGTGGTAAAATGTATGAAGTCGGATCTGACAATTCTTCTACGTGAACGCACAGGATTCATAACTTTAAGCTTGGAAATAGTAATTTTGTTTACTGTGCAGTGAATATGCTCAATGTATCATGATATTTCTGAGTACTTGTATAAATATTCAGTCGTAGTAGGAGAAAAAAATAGTGAATCTATCTCAACAGAAAAATCGATGCTACCTTAGTTCAATTTTTTAAAGAATTAGCTTTCTATGACATTACAGAATTTTCTTAATTTGATTTGAATAACTATTTTCTTGCATAATTCTTATTCTTTATCCATCTACCCTGACCATTTGATCTTCTGTACAACAAATTTTTTTGTTTACTGGAGATTTAAAAGACTTTATTATGATGAACTTCAAATGCTTTTTTTCAGCTCTTTTTATTTCAGGAGCGAACGTTGTGCAGCCATTATAAATCTTATAAAAATACTTGCCTTAAGTATTAATTATGAATAAGCTTGGCAAGAGCCTGAAATAATGTGTTATTATTGATAACAGCTTGCTCATGAACAAATAATAAATAAATAACTAAATATATAAGATATTGTACTTTCAAATTGTAGGAATTATCCGTACGGTAATTATACATTCAAAAAATAAAAAGATTTTCATTGTAATAAAAATTACTAATTATTAATAATTAATAACAATTGTTCAAAATGTTTCAAAATAGATTTTTCTTAATGCCGTTATATTTATTATTCGTATTTTATAGTCAAAATGTAAGTGCTTATAGATCAGACAACGACGGTTATACAAAAAGTTTAAACTTGAAAAAATATTATTTTGATACTTTCGAAATTTTAAGAAATATTCAAATATTGGACCTGCCTTCCTCAAAAACTAATCATTTTATCACATCGCCATCCCGAGTTGAAATGTTTTTTTAAGATTTTGGTTTCAAAATTATGGCCCACAACGTGGACAAAAAATTTTTTAGTAATTACAAAAAAAAAACGACAAAAATAGGTCTTATCGACTTACTTGAAATGACTTTCCAGGTTTTGAAATTGGTTCAGCCGTTTTTAACAAAATGTTGAAGATAGGTCAAAAGGCGGCTAACAATGCACACACATGCATACTTTTTTAAAATTTGGTCTCATTCGAACATGAAATTAACAAATCGGATTATTTGCGAAAATTAACTTCTGCGGGAAGTTGAACAAAATTATTTTTGTGTTTTTTTCTAGATACTTCAGCAGTTTTTAGGATTGAAACTAACAAAACTACTATAAGATAACTCATAAAACCCAATTAATAAAATGATAAGAACTAAACTAAAATTCAACACTTCCCAGAAAGCATTTTCGATATTTTAAATAATTAAAATCTGTTGAGAGATTTTATATTTTATAAGATTGCATTAACATGCCACAATCACATGATGAATTTTTGCAGACTTTGATCTATCTACTGCTCAACAACCTCATTTCTTTCTCATCTTATTGGCTTCATTTGGAGTATTATATTACAGATGATTTTAACATTAATTATATATTTAAATCCCTTTTTATATTTTGTATAGTATTTAATACAAATGAATATTTTGGCTTTAGTAGCATTTTAAAGCTTTGTGAAGATATATGAACGTTTTGCCATAAGAGTAATAAATCATATTTTAAGTGAAGTGAAAAAGGTACATATAAATTATATTTTAATTATTTATTGCTTGAACTCAAATACATTTAGCGTAATTGATTATGCAATAGTTGGTAACATTTAACAAGGAGTGCAAGTGTTTGAATGTCCTGAAATAATTGGGAACTAATCTTGGATATCGAGTTAGTATGAATTGTTGATAAAGATGTATTTAACAATTAACAAACATCTATCTTATATTAAATTGTATTAAATTACACAGTCAATTACAAATAATTGATTGCCTATTTCAAAAACTTTCTAGTTTGTGATCTATGTCTATACTTATATTTTGTAATGACCTCTTTCTTGAGGAAAACAATTTTCGAAAGCAGCCGCCCACATAGTCGCAGAACATGTTGTATCGCTGTAAAGTTTCTCATATCGCAAATCCCAACCAGCACTAAAGTAGTTTGATTTACGTTCAATACAAGTCTTTTGCGATTTCCCTATTTTCATCTGCTTTTACTGAATCCCTTATGATGCAGAGAACTAGTGCCGTCAAACGAGATTGCAATATATTTTTACTACTTTTCGGATTGAATATACAAAATTTACACAAATCCAATATTTACCATGTTGTATGATAACTTTTAGTCAATATTTGTTAGATTAAAGGAAAATATTTTTTAACTGGACAAATTAAATACAAATTTGACAAATACAACAGTCTATAATCAAATCAAATTAGACTATGAAATTAATTTTTATGAGACTAATTTTAGGAAGTAAGATGCTTTCAAAAATGAAAGTTTATTTGTATTAATTGAGGTATAACATAACAATAATATTGTTGTAAAATTGGCGGAATAGTTAATAGAATGACTGAACTTTTAGTAATATCTTTAGTACCTATTTTATAGTCCAATTTCAACTAAACGAAAACATTTTCTAACTGATAGTTATATTAATTAATAAGTAATTATCATAACATATTTATGTGATATGAAACAATATCGTTATTGATAAATGTAGTCGGGGGATTGAAAAAATGAGTGTAGATGGCCTTCAGTAAGTAGCAAAAACTTATTGAATATAAATTAGGATTTAGCAGCTTTTGAAATTATGACAAGATAATTTTGAAATTTTAACATCAATTATTCCAAACTTTGAATGGGCGAATTTCTATTATCGAACCACTTTTTGTAAGCCTAAAATGATTTGGTATGTTCGTTAAGACCACGAACTTTAGCATCATGCAATTTAATCAACTTTGTTAAAAAAAAATCAATAACAAACGAGCTACAATGTATCTTTGTCAAAAACTTATAAGCACTCTTTCCTTATTGCAACAGTTGCAACACTTTTTGCTTATTCTAGAAAAAAACTGCTGGACGATTGCTTTGCAAAATCATCGTAATTTTTCACCGAGTTTTATCAAATGGCATAAAAAATTTCAAAATCGGCGCTTTCATTTTTGAAAACACCGTGTCAAAATGTCAAAATTCGGCTCACACACATCATTGCATTTTCCAATTTTTTTATCAGAATAGCCAAATTTGAATTAAAATTGAATTAAGCTAAATAGCTCATAGGATATTGTATTCTGAATATAATTAAAAATCAAAATTGACTGATTGACTGAAAAAGAGATTGATTGTAAAGATTCAGAATAACTTGCTAATATATAAACTTCTCCTTAGGGATATTAATAATGTGCACCAATACTCTGAAAAAACATCACACATGGAAAAAGAAAATCTGGCAAACAAAAATGTTAATGAGTCTATTATATATAATTATTTATACATCTACATTTTCAAATTAATAGCATATAAGAGCATATAATTAATGCATAATAAGCGAGCAACTCACAAAACTATTTTTGGTTAAATATATTAAATAATATAAAACAAGAATTCATTGTTTTCTGTATTTTCATATTCAGATTTGTTTAGACTAGCATATGTTTTTTTAATTCTTGTAATAAAAACTGAAAATGTTTAATATTATCTATCTATTATCTAAATGCATAACAATGACATCTTATTGTTCTGTTATATTACACGTTTGACGACTATGAAGGCGGCATATTATGAGCACTATAAATTTTTCAAATTTATTGTTGCTAAATCTTTTAAACGGTGATTCTAATAAAAAAATATAAAAACAAATTTGTGAAAAAAATCTAATAAATATTTCTATGTAACACAATTTTGGATAGTTCTTATAGTTTCCGCGCAATGATGAAAAACAGAATTTTGTACATTTAACCTTGAATAAAACAAATCGCGGATGTCGGATCGATGGGGACCTTTGACATTTTGTTTATCAATTCTACTCTACTGTACCGATTTTCAGCTCTACGCGAATTAATGCAAACTGAAAATCTAATTTGACTGGTGTATTATTATACAGAATTGACAAAATGTGTAATAAATAGATTTCGATAGACTGTGGCATTACTTTTATATTTTACCCCACTATAGTCGGGTAGAGTAAATCGCTGAGCATAAATATAAACGGGGCATGATTCTATGTGGCGGAAAAACCTTCTAAAAACAATACAGTTCTTTGTTGTAATAGGTTCTTCCGGGCGGGGCGAGGGCCCACGGTCGGATCGTACCGCATTCCGTTAAAGACAAAAAGAAAGGCAGACGATATAACGAAATGCTGTAAATGTGGAGTTTATCCCAAGTTTTATCACGTTGACACAGGAATATACGATTAAAATATGAATAATGTTTCGGGGTACAGAATTATGTATCTGAAAATGAATATGTTCTATGTGTGATATTTTGCAAAACGAAAAATAACTAAGCTTTCTAACACATACACACGTACCCTTGCTGTTTTATGCACTAATATACATGTAAAATTTACGATGTTTTTAAAATAAGCACATTTGAATAGTACATCAATAAGCGTAAATAGTTTAATTCAAATGAATAGTCAACCATTCAAATGACGACTTTGTCCAAAATTAATGAAAATAATCAAATTAACAATCATCCTAATATATATATATATATATATATATATGTATATATATACTAGCTGACCCGGCAAACGTTGTTTTGCTAAGTAAGGTATATTCTAAATAATTTCTAGAGAATCAAAAAAATTAATACTTTAAGTGTATAAGGATGTGTTTGAATGCTATATACAATGAGGTATTATAAAAACAATAAACCCCATTAGTTTGTCTATATTTTGTCAATACAATCAAACTGGAAGTTTTATACACTTTCTATAGAAAGCATGGTACAAATAATTAAATCCAAGTCTTTTTTGGTCTTTCGACTTATTGATTACGTTACAAGTTTTTCAGATTCTTTTTGGATTCGGGATTTTGTGTGTATAATTGTAAATAATACTATTGAGCTTATAAAAAAAATTCAAATTTTCGCGAGGAGAATTAGAAAATGAATTAAGTATTTCTTCTTTGACCTGCTTTTTGAAAAGTTTCAAGTAACATTCGATGAAATAAAGTAAATTTAATGAAAAGTATTATGGATTTTCAAAGATTACCCTTTATCTCCCGATAGCAAAGTCATAAGAATCAAGGTTATGGCTGGTTATACATCTTCTTCCCCCTACTTTCAAATATTGTTGTTAAACTATGCTTAACTTTACTAGTTTTTGACACATCGGTGGTCGACCTATTTAACCCCGGACCTTCCGAATAGATTTATTACTATCTATTCTTCGATAAATTCTGGGAAATTATAACTGGGAAACTGTTATTTGACAAAATGTGCCTTTGATCGATACCAAATTCAGGTTATGAATTTAAATTACATAAATAAAAAATAATATAACCTAGAAAATGTTTTATAAATACCAATGAGTATATAATTATACTAATGAGATCTTTCCGAGCACCGTGTTTGAGAAAAATATGCCAAAAAGTACATTTTTATATTAACATTTCCAAAAAGTTGATATTTTAAGTTTCTAGTAACACTTTCGGCTAGTTTACTAACGTTTTTGTGTATGAATAACTACAAACAAAACTACAAACTAAATTACTTACTACAATTTAATCATAAATAATATTCACGTAAAACATCCTATCAAATGTAATTAAACATTATCTGTCAAAAACGTTTGACATTTTACGTATTAGCCACCGTCCATTGTTTCATTTAAATCACGCTTCTACAAAAAATTTCAAATTAAAAATGTATCTACGCGATTTTGAAATCTTATCTCACCTTTCCGACCATCTCTGGATTGGCACGAATTTTTCAAGACTGACTTGCCAAATCGGTTTATCCGTTTTCGAGTTCTACCGAATTATTTGATCGAGAGCTCCATTTTTATATATAAGATATATATATATATATATATATATATATATACAAAGATATATATATATATATATATATATATATATATGTATAATAAAATATTTTTTAAAGTTTTTTCTCCATCATATCTTCAACCAGTCTACGAACTATATTACACACTATCCATTTGTGATTTTTTAAATCAGTATTTGGCGAAAATATTGTCTAATTACAAGTTTAATATTTATATTACATAGTACCATATCCTGATACCTTGAATTATTAAAATCTTCCAATTTAACTTTAAGATTAAATAATTTTTCCAATGATTTTTCGGCTATAATCCTAGCCTCCACGTATAGATTTAAAATAAATTTTTGAAAGTAATTCATTTTTATTGATGTTATGCCCGATTACTAGATTTTGTTAATACATATTTCAACATCAAATTCAGATTCATGCATATATATATATATATATATATATATATATATATATATGTATGTATTGATATCAACATTAGAAATTCATCTAATTTAATCTCAAGTGAAAGGGAATGGCTAAACTACTGGGTAACCTGAACGTTAGATTCAGGAATTAGTTAGTTTACTCCAAAAACGGCTTATATAGCACATAGTTCTGATCACTATGGAAATATAAAAGTGTATACATTCTAAGAAAGCAGAATTTGCAATATATACATTACCATGATGCTAATTTTTTTAAACAACAAGTTTTAGTTTTTAAACTAAGTTTTAGACTTTAGTGCTTTATGGATAACCTTGCAGAAATAGTACACATTTCTCAGATAACACGAATATTGTTTTCACATCTTTTTGAAAAAAAACTAGAAACTTTAGAGAAGCAAGCCCAGGCCAGAAATGTTTTGAGAAAAAACTATACATCTAATCTAATTTATCGATGCCTAAAAATTTTGCTTTGAATTTACAAAGTATTTTACCACCAAATGACAATTTTCAAGGTTTGAAACACTTCCAGTTTAAAATTTTAAATATTCAAACTAGGTAGTATTTTCTACGATGCAACTACGTTGTATTCATACCCCTAGCACATTTGGTGACAAACAATATAACTACGTTAACTATGTTGCTTTTGATAAATATGAAAATAGATGTTCGTTTCTTTGACATTCAATTCGACTTCAGTTGGCAGAAAACAATTAAGTCGATTCGGGTTTAATTTGACCGACATAATTTGGAACTGCTTCCAAATAGCTCTCTTCTTGACTTTAAAGAAATTAAGCATATATATATATATATATATATAAATATATATATATATATATATATATATATATATAATGGAAAAATACTTGTCTACTTATGCAACAGCGAATTTAAATAGCTTGCTTCGTATGCAACAGTATTGTCAGCGTTCCGGTGACTGCATCCAATTTTCTTTGAATCCAATTGTTGTTTTAAGACTGAGAAATGTACGAGTACGTAAGACCGTTCTAACCTTATGCCGGAAGTTTTATATTAGTAAGTAGTTGAACAGAACATCCCTAAATTTATTCGAAAAATACGTATTTCGTTTGGTAGTTGAGAAGGTCCTGTAATTTTAAATACTGCTTACAATTGGTTGTATAGAAAGAAAACATAACTTGTATTGTTAAACAACATGACATATTTTTGAATATTATGGGTGTATACTCCATAATGCACTATGGCTATGGTATTTAATAAGTTTAAATTAAGAGAAAGATTGTCGTTTATTAGATCTATATTTAGTCATCTTTTGATTAACAATCACTAAAAGGTTTTTTTACGATTTTCAAAAATGTTCATTTCATGTAACCGCCTGTAAAATTAGTAGTACTCAATACTAGAATAGTATATAATCAATTTTTGATAAATTTTATCTGGTTACTAGTTTCGAAGTCGAACTTATTTATTAAAACATCTAAAATAAGGTTTTTTTATTAAACTGATACAAGTATGAAATTGGAACTTGGCACAGATACAACTGAAGGTACTAGAACTTTGAAGCTTCAAATTAAAACTTTTAGCATAACCTAAATAAATTACGCCATTTCAGTATGCCTAAATCATTTCTAAATGAATGACTTATATAACCCTGAATCAAAAAAATTTTAGACATATTATTGCCGCAAAGTCTTAACAACTGAGTCAAAAATATTTAAAAAATACTTCAGAAATTATATAATTTAATATACTTTTTGATTATTTTTATTTAATAAAATTATACCGCTTTCTAATTGTAAATGTTTACTTACAATTAGGCAACTAAATAGGTGACAAAGTTTTGAAAAACAGCATAAAAAATACATTTGTACAATTATGAATTAACTGGAAGTTTTGCTAAACATAGTCAGATAGTTGTTTGATTTGTTGTTGTGATATAATTGGTTTGATTTTAACAAGATAATTGCTCAATGTCAAATTGAACTTTTGTGCCATGCCTTACCCAATCAGAATAATGTAAAACTAGGCGAATTGCTGGAACTTCCCGTACAGTAACGAAATGTTGAGGAATATTAAATGTTTTCAAATAGAATATTATAGATAAATACTGTAACATTGTCTAATATTTATAAGAATTATATAAACTGAATTGCAAAGTTGAAAATATTTATTTAAAGTTTATTAGAACTTAAGTCAAAATTACAATTAAAATTAGAATTATTTTCTATATACAAAAAAAAAGTTTTGAAATAAAAACTGAAACAAAAATGTTTTTTTTTTCCAAAAGCAACCATTTTGTTAAAACAAGCAGAAAGTTTTTTGAATCATTCAAATCGGACGCTTAGTTCTCTCAAAAACTGCCATTTTTCTGCACATTTAGCTTTGTATCTCCGAAACCGCTGGCCCTGTCATTGTCAAAAACTAATGACTACTTCTCCCCGTCATTACGTATTGAATCTTTTCTGGAACCGGATGCTCCGATCGTCCGATCTCTCAAAAACTCGTTTTTTATTTTCTGCACTCTTTGCTCCGTATCTCCAAAATGGCTGGACCTTCTTCTGCTAAAAACTAATCAACACATCTCCTCATCAATAGGAATCGAATGTTTTTTAACCATTCAAATCGGTTGATTCGTGCATACATACACACACACATTTATTTTTTTTGAGGTTTGCCAAAATCTTCAGAAACCTTCAAAACGTCAAGATTCGATCGATTTTTGGACGATTACAATAACTTACCCTACGGGACGTTAATACACATTTTCTTGGTTATTCGATCATATATCATTCGAGGATAACTGATATATCCAATTCTAATCTGCAGTTTGAAGTTCATGTTTTGTTAGTTTTATTACTTCTATTTCATTTTGCTGATTTTTATTTATTGTCTTAATTAATAATTAATTAATTAATTTTTGTCATGTTTTTATAATTAATTATATGCTTCATTATGATACCGCTTCATTGTGATTTTAAATTCACTTTGTGTTTTACTATAATTATACAAACTATAAAACCTTCCTTAACTCATGATTACTAAGTAAGTCAATTAACCCCAGACATAAAAATATAATTTATAATTTGGTTATCTGTTTTACGATCTCAGAAACGGTTTGCGGTCCATTACTTCTCTCCATTCTTTTTACTGTGATACCAGTTATTATATTTTTCGGCCCATTCGTCTCGGACAAGTCGTATTGTCTGTGCGAGTGTTGGCACGTTTATTATCAAAGTTTAAAGAAAAAGAAAGTAGAAAGCTCATCGTCAGCTCACTGATGGGGTAGGAAGGTACGTACGCGTACCCATGTACCCACGTACCCACGTACCTCTGGGGTAGAAGTAATGAACTTCCGTCCCACACCTCGGGCGCCCGCATGCCGCAGTCTCTACCGCAATGACGCCCCGAGGACAAATTGGGGATTTGCACTTTTATTCTACCGAGGCGGAACTTTTTTCACGCGAAGGCAACGAGCGGCTTTTGCGGTTTCACAGTTGATCTGCAAGAGCCGCATTGTGTCGTAAAAACTTTTGACTTTCGACTCTTCCTTTAACACCAAGTTGTATTCCAACGCGAGAACTTATAAATCTAATACGCAATCTAAGCTGAGTGTAGATAAAAATCTATAATTTTTCAAGCAGCGCTTCTAATACAGTGTTATAAAATGTAAGATGCGATCTAAAATGTATTAACTAGTGGCCCACGACATTCTGCCTTAAGGAAAATTGCTGAAACTTTCTATACAGCAATTACACAATCGCGAAATAAAAATAATTATCAATAAAAAGTTTACTGCGAGACGCTATTTTTTTCCTGAGATGTTATGATGGTTTTTAAGTTATTTGAGGACGCTGATTCCGAAAACAGTAACAGAAATTCGCCAACAGTTCTAATATTTGAGATTTGCCAATGTGCCAGTTTTTACCTCAAACTACAATAAAATATACACCGTGATTTATTTTTTTCCTTCAAAAGTCTTTTTATATGATTTTTTAAATTGTCAGCCATCATGCGAAAGTCCAACATTCCATGGTATCGCTCCTCCAAAGTTTTGAGGTCTTCCTGGATACTCTCGCCCTGCTCTTCGCTAATATCTCCAAGATGTTCCACAAATAATTCTGAATTAGTTAATCTGTTAATCAGTTCTGATTACAGATTACATTGTTCTTTTCAAAATTATTATTTTAAATACTGTAATTTTCATCGTCGTATTTTGTAGACCTAGTACAAGTACTTAAATTTATGCGACCAGTTTCATATAAAATAAAACTAGCTGTAAGTGGAATTCTGTCTTAAGTCAATTAGGGCATCGTGCCTTAAGACAAATTGCTGGAACTTCCCGTACCAAAAATTATTATTTTTTTTAAAAACAATTAACATTTTTGAAAAAATTTTACTTCGAAAAAATTAGATTTTTGAGAAACTATAAATTTGACAAAAAATTACCTTTTTTTGAAAAAAAAAAAATTTTTTATTTGAAAAAAAATATAATTTTTTTTGAGAAAAAAATTTTTTTTGAAAACAAAAAAAATGAGAAAAAATGTTTTCTTCATTTTGACATATTTTGGAAATTCTGAACTTTTTTTCAAAGCAATCGCACTGCTTGAACTGCATCGAGACGAGATGTCAAAGCGCGCAAGTGCCGCGCCGCCGTCTAACGCATAAGCATTGGTACGGAACCCATAGGAGTGTAAACAAAATTTATACTTATTGTTAAAATCTCTATAAAATATCTGATGATTTGATATGCATATGTCTAATGATCATTTTTAACCGCCAAATGGCATTTTTTTTTACTTTTTTCATTAGATCTCCGAAACCGCTAGACCTGCTTTCATGAAAATTTGATCAATTCTACATCTTGTCAATACAAGTAAAATGTTTTTTGAATTATTCAAATCGGACGCTCCATTCTCTTAAAAACAGAGGTACCGTTTTTCGCACTTTTCGCCCCGTATCTTCGGAACGGCTAGACCTGCCTTCGCGAAAAACTGATCAGCACGTCTCCTTATCAATACAAATCGAATGTTTTTTGAATTATTCAAATCGGTTCCCGAAATCGTCGACGAAAATTTGTATCCGCACATACATACACACACGTACATACATATATACATACATTCATATATACATACATACATACACACACACACACCTATTTGGGCGTTCAGTTAGATGCAAAGCTGACATTCCGTGAACACTTGGAACGCACGTGTACAAGGGCTAGCAAGACTGTGTCTAGTCTATCGAGAATCATGGCCAATACTATCGGCCCACGTGCCAAAAAGAGGAGAGCTCTCCTGGAGGTGGTTCACTCAGTCCTGCTTTACGGAGCGGAAATCTGGGCGCATACATTACAACAGAAGACGCATCGTAAGAAACTGGCAGCAGTGCAGCGGCGAGGAGCACTTAGAGTGGCTTGTGCCTATCGCACAGTTTCCGAAGACGCAGTGCTTGTTATAGCTGGAGCTCCGCCTATAGACCTTTTGGCAAATGAAAGGGCCAGGTTGTATAACCTCAAAAAAGGAGGCCTCAATGCCAGCGAAGCGAGGGCAATGGTGAGAAAGGACACCCTGAAGGAATGGAAAGTAAGGTGGCAGGCGTCTGATCGTGGTAGATGGACAGCACGCCTGATCCCTAATATCGAGGCCTGGCTCGACAGGAAGCATGGCGAAACAGACTTCTTTCTAACTCAGATGATGACGGGTCATGGCTCGTTCAATGCATATCTCTTCTGGTTCGGTTTGCACACATCACCGACGTGCAAATACTGTCCGGAAAAAGCCGACGATGCTGAGCACACTTTTTTTAAGTGCACGCGCTGGAAGAACTTCAGGGCTGACACCGAATTGTCCCTGGGAAGGGCCCTTAACCCCCAGAACATTGTAAATACTATGCTGCAAAGCAAGGAAAACTGGGCCGAGGTAGCAGCTTATGCACGGCGCCTCTTGACAGCAAAAATCGCCGAGAGGGACCAATAAACTTAGGAGCTAACGTCACGTGACGCAACACGGACTGGGTTGAAGAAATGCTAACGCGGTTCCGACCCAGTCTTCCTAGTGATCATATGCGGGGAAATGAGGAGAGGAGGTTTTTTAGTGGGTGGAAATCTCACACTACCGTCCATCATCTTTTAAACACACGGTGTCTTTGAAAGATTTTTCCTTCTCTATAAAAAAAAAAAAAAAAAAAAACACTCACACACACACACATACATCCATTTTTTCTACGGTATGCCAAAATGTTCAGAAACCTCTGAAACGTAAAGATATATGAAAATTTTCATTTTCGATTTTTTTGCGATTACTATAACTTGCCCTACGGGAAGTTAAAAAAACTTATTTCTTCACGGCGTCGACTTCGCAAGCAATATGCTTTTTAAATATATGTAATCAAATTCGCCGTCCTCTTAAAAACTGCAATTCTTTGCACTTTTTGATCCGTATCTCCAAAGCCGCTGGTTTTGCCTTTCCAAAAATGTCCTAAATCATATCCTCATTTAGTCAATATAAGTATAATGTTCTTTGAATCATTCAAATCGGGCACTCTATTACCTTAAAAACTGAATTACCATTATTGGTACCTTTACCTTTATCTTTGGAACGGCTGGACCAGTCTTAGCCAAAAACTACTCAGCATATTTTTCTATCAATAGAAATCGATTGTTGTTTTCAATCATTCAAATCGGTTGCTTCGTGCGCCCGAAATCGTGGACAAAAATTTGTATTCATACATACATACACATACATATACATTCATTTTCTTAACGTATGCCAAAATGTTCAGAAACCTCTGAAACCTATGCAATAAATGAGAAAAAATCATTTTCTATTGTTTTGCGATCACTATAACTGATCCTAGCGAAGTTGATAAAAATTAATAGCAATAAAAATTTAATACATAAACATATTTAAGCAGTTTAAGCAGAAGTGCAAACTTTTGTGATCTCTTGAGTTTGACAACAAAGTTGTTGAACCGGATTCGGTGTTATTATAATATCTTCAGAGTTATTTAATTTTATATGCAAGAATAGAAATAAGAATAATTAATTGTTTATATAAATATTAGATGTAGCGACTTGCTCGAGGTGAAATAGATCATATCAAAGTCAATTTCATTTACTATATATAAATTCCGTTTTAACAAATAATCTTCTAACATTTCATATTAACAATTGTTTTTTGCAAAAAAGCTTTGCTATACAGTGATGAAATAAACAATGATCAGATGGCCCCCAGTCAGAACTGTGGTATGCGCCATAACTTTTCAGCAGTGCCCCAATTCTTGCATTATCATGGTGGAACACAATACTTTTGGGATTTGCCATTTCTCACATTTTCTTTTTGAGTGCTCTCTTTGATTTAGTTTTATTAGTTGTTGGCTGTAAATATCTAATATGATTGTCTTCATCTTAAATTGTTTATGTAATGCACTTTTTCATTTTACTTGCGCTAGATCATCACGTATAAACTACATTAATGACTTTGTGTGTTAAATGAGTGTTTGCCAATACATGCTGAACCTAAATAATGAAATTCTCAACAAATACGAAACGTTAATTGATTTTTAATTGTTGTTTCCAATAAATTTAAACTTTCAATCAATCTCACAAACGTTTATATACTTATATTATAATTATTATTTAGTTGTTGTTTACAATTAGATGGATGGTCAGCTTTAGATGAAATATCTTCAGGGCATATTTGTGTCAAATCACTTTACGAGCTTGAACTAAAAAGCTGAAATGTTCGAAAGATATACATTTTTACTTACGCTCAATATTGAAAAACTAACTCACTTGATTCTATTTTATCCTAAATATGATTAAAATGTAGAGCCGAAAGAAAAAAATCATAGAAGTGAAAGATGTTTCGAAAAAAAGAACAAAACGGTATCTTGAAACCCATAAACTTCGTGTCAACCCTATGAACTATTTAATATAATATGATAAGCTTAATGAGAGTTATCTTTATATTATATTATAGGAGAGACTGGGTACGTTTGTGCCACTGTTTTTGGACTGCTATAATTTTATTAAACAGTTAATTAAGTTTTATTAAGATTATAGGCATAAAAATACGTTAAAAAACAATAGATATAAATACCAGAACGGTATATATCGACTTTATTTTTAGAAATATGTAATACAACACAACATACTCATTTAAACAGCACGTATGAATATACTATGATAATATACAACAAAACATATTTTTCTAAACAAAAAGTCTTCTGTAAATCTTTTATTTTCTTATATTTAATTTTTATTTCCCTTTCTCTTTCGTATTTTGTGTTATAATTAGTTAAATTTTCTTTAACTATTCAAATTTTACCCAAAAAGGACAAGAAATACAATACACATAAAACAAAACTAATTAATTACGATTATACAAATTATAGCAAAATAACAAAATGATCAATATGTGTATAAGTAGCTTATGTAGGACCCTGATTCAATGCTATATTGGAAACTTGTTCCAACAAATATACTTAATCTTTTTTTCTTTGTACTCAAATTCCGCATTGTTTATCTGCTGTGACGATTTATTGAATATGATTTTAGGTTTATATAAAAAATTATCTGTATATTTTCAAAATTAAGTTTTTACTGCAGCCAAAAACTGATCAATGCGAGATCCATTTGATATCTTTTAAACTGCCTTTTATTACCTGTAATTGTATTTAATATATTTCCTGGGCACATGGTTAGAACGGACACTTTTGAGTCAAACAATTCAGAATTGCTTATAGTATTCAGTAAACTAACTAGGTGTTAGTGTTATTTTGTCTTAAGGCAAGTTGCATGAACTAACTCGATTTAATCTAATGATATTTATTTTTATGAGATACTTGTTTACCTGTTCAAATGCCTACCTCTTTAAGTGACTACCTATCTGACTATCTACTTGTCGAAATTCCAACTTCAGTTTACATTTCTACCTGCTTGCTTGTCTACCAGTTTACTTGTTTACCTGATTACCTATCTACTTGCCTAGCTGTCGACCTCATCATTATCAGTCGGCTTGTCTACTTTTTTACCTTACTACCAGCCTGCATTTCTACCAGTCTACATGTATCTTCAAATATATTTACATGTCTTTCTGTCAATGTTCATACTTATCAACTCTACCTGTGTACCAGATTTTGTGACCACCAGTTCATTTATCCATATGTTCATGTGTCTCCTGATATAATCTAATATTTTTTGAATAATTTTAATCGGTTTATATGTGCTTTCGAAATTGTGGACTAAAAAATGTATTGATTCAAAACACATACTATACACACACATAGATCCATTTCTTCTGAACTAAAGATTGCTAAAATGTGTAGAAATACTTGGATTGTAAAGATATTCGAAAATTTCCGTTTTCGATACTTTTGCGATTACTGTAACTTACTTTATGTAAAGTTAACAATCATTTGCTTTTACATTGTGAAAATATATTGTCCATTCTGCAATAATGCAAAACTCATTTTTGTGGTATAATACTTTACTAAAAGAGAGACATTCAGAAGGCTATTATTTGATTGTATTAAGAGATTTACGAATATCGACCGATTTCGTAGCGTTTACACTGGGTTCAGTGTGTTCGCTATTGCACGTCTGATTTATTTTTCAATTTTCACGAGGTCATCTTGCACTGTCCAGCCGTTGCTCCCACAGTTGGAACTATGCCCGAGTGCTTGGCGGTATATCCTTTAGTACCTGACAGTTCTATTGTCGTCCATTTCGTTTTCGTTTGCACAAATGGCCGTAATCACTTATAGTCGTCTCCAGAACGACCATACGATTTCGATGCTAATTGCCGGTAATGAAATTCCCATTATCCTAATAAACATTATGAAAAACTAGAGTCGTTCCCTGTAAAAAGTCATCAAATATTTGTTAAATGAATTTTATAGCATTCATAAATACACATGTTCTATTTATTTGGATGCTTTATTTTTTGCGGAAATAACGTACAATGTCATAAAAAATTTCATGCATTGTGAATTCTGTTCGGATTTTTTGACAGTATATAAAAGCATATTTTTTGTATTCACCGCTTTTTTACACATTTATGTTATATGATAAATAAAATGGGCGCATATAAATAAATAAATATATGTATATATATATATATATATATATATATATATATATATATATATATATATATTTATTTATTTATTTATTGACGACAGAATTTCGTGTTACTATTGGTCACATTATTCAGTCAGATTATTATTTTTCATTTATACGTAGGTAATTTCGACATTTAGTATTTTTGATTAATTATGGAAATGCGTAAGAGTATGCTTATTTATTTGTATCCAAATAAATCCGTTATTTATTATGCCCAAAAAGGTTGAATTAAACCCTTTATTATAGCTTGGTAATTAGCGTTATTCAGATTTCCAAGTCAACCCAATGACGATCTAATATGTTGCAATTTAAAAATTCCTTATAATTCGATGTTTTCTTGTAATGTGTTTCTTGGAATATAATAATTCTAGTAAGATTCGTTGTTTCTTGTTTTGATGTTCATTGTTGAGATGAGCAAATCCATTTTTATTCTAGCAAAAATGACATCGATAAATCTTTTCTCTAAATAATCAGATAAAGCTTCACATTACCTTTCTCATTTATATAGAATATTCTTGATAAATTTCAAAAGTTAAATATTTTATGAATTTTACAAAATTCTAATATATAAAGCAATGTAAATTCAGAGAGCTAGTTTCAAAAAAAGGGCAAAAATTAAGTGTAGGAGTCAGTAAAATGAAATGAAGAAGATGGAATGTATAGACAATATACCAATTAAGAATGTGATGCTAAAAGTTGGTGAAAAATTCACTTTCTAGAAATAAAAATTCACAACTGTAGAAAGAAAAGACCATAGGATCGAATACGAATTGGTTTAAAAACCTGCATCATGATGTTATTGCTATATCAATCCATAAGGTCCATTTGAAACTCGCACGACATGATAGAATATAAACAAAAATTTTGAAATGTTACTTGTGAAAAATTGCAACATCAATCTGGAGAAAATTATTATTAACTAGTGGTGTATGGCATCGTGCTTTATGGCAAATTGCTGGAACTTCCCGTACCATAACGAAATGTTCGAGGAATATTAAATGTTTTCAAATAGATGATTATAAATATTGTAAAATTATCTAAACGAATTTATAAACCGAATTATCTAATAAGAATTTTTTAAACCGAATTGCAAAGTTGAAATTATTTGTTTGAAGCATATTAGTACTTTAGTCAGAATTAAAATTAAATACTGAATTATTTTCAATATACAAAAAAAAAATCAAAAATTTTCTTGAAAAAAAAATTAAAAAAACTTGAAATAATTTTTTTCCCAAAGGCTATTATTTTGTTGAAACAAGCAGAAAGTTCTTTGAATCATTCAAATCAGACGCTTAATTCTCTTAAAAACTGCCATTTTTTGCACATTCAGCTCTGAATCTTTGAAATGGCTGGACCTGCCTTTGCCAAAAACTAATGGCCAGTTCTCCTAATCTTGAATGTTTTTTAGATCATTCAAATCGGATTCTCCGTTCTCTCAAAAACTCGATTTGTATTTTTTGTACTCTTTGCTCCGCATGTCCGTAACGGTTGGATCTGCCTTTGCCAAAAACTAATCAGCATATCTCTATCAATAGGAATCGAATGTTTTTTTAACCATTCAAATCGGTTGATCCGTGCGTCCGAAAACGTGACTGGAAAATTGTATCCATAAATACATACATACACACACATCCATTTTTGCTGAAGTATGGCAAAATGTTATATGGCAAAATGTCGAGAATTGCAAAAATTTTCAATTTCGATTTTTAAACGATTACAATAACTTTCCCTACGGGAAGTTAATATGACTGTCAGAGTATAGTTAGCAATCATATACAAACTGACTATAAATATCTGTATGTACTACATATATCGAACACATAAAGTCTGATACAAGCCTGGAAATTCCTACAAGAAACATGGTCAATGTTTCTGTGTGAAATTATCATTCTATTCAATATACTACGCCATTGTAACCTATTCCAATCTTTGCGCAAAGCTATTTCACATTTTCTGTCCTGAATATGATCATAAACTCAGAAGCTAACAAAATTACCAAAGTGCTTTCGCACAGCTTGCGAAAACGTAGTTATATGTAGGATATATATATATATATATATATATATATATATATATATGTTTGAATAGTAGAGCATCCATATATTATATGTAACCCATGAGTGTAAACGTGAATTTCATCTCCATTTACAAAAGTCGTTGGATTTCTATCAAAGGCATTTTGCAATATTCAAAAATAAATGCAAGCGGGCACGTATGGATAAGTGTGTATTTAGAAAGCAATAAATGCCACATTTAAGTTCTTTCGCGAAGTTTAAGAAAGCCAATCGTGTGTTAGTGCCAGATAGTATATATTTGCTTCTCTTTGAAACTGCTGTTCCGGCACGCTATACAAGAGAGCACGTATTGCAGATGAGCTGCTTCGATATTCCTTAAGGCTGTGTCTGTAAGTTTCAAAAGTTGCAGAAATATCCGGGGTTCCTGGCAGAAAAAAAATTGTTTTTAGTTTGCGATTTATGGCAAGATGTTACATATTTTTGTAATTTTTTTTTAGAACTAGTGTTTTTTGATTTTTCTTTTAGTTGAAGTGTGGAGATATAGCACAAGTATTTAGTTTTTCTGTTTAGCTATGTTTATGTAAGATTTAATATTTTTGAACAAAAAATGCCTAAGAATATAATCTACCCTTTTCTTGAAATATAATTTAATTAATTTAATTTTATCTTTATAATAGAAACTAAGTCTCAGGGTTTGGAATGCCACTTTCTTTAGGACATATTGATATATTACATTCGATTTTTTATTTATTACTAATGTAATGTTGCGATTATGATTTTAGATTTTTATCCATTGAACCTTGTTATACTTGAATGAATTCCATCAAATGAAAATCGATGTTTCTCGAGATTTCCAGAAAAAATGACGTGTTTTGTTTTGTTGCAATTTAGCAGTTTTTGTAGCAAGAAATGCAATAAATAAGAAAATGATGTTAAGAAAAATGTAATCTTTCTGGTGGCTTCATATTATAAACTTTAAATAAAAATATTAAAGTCCAGAGAAAGCGTATGCAACGCTATAAATATAAATATATAAATATAAATTAATATTGTATTATTGGTGCTCGTAAAACTATGTCAAATGTAGGGTGTTCCGGGTGTTCCAGACCTTGATGTGAAGCCGAAGCAGGGTGATAATATTGACCTCAACCGTACTGAAGAAAGTTAGAAAAAGTTATCGTACGTTCTTCGAGAATTATGAGCTTTTATGTTTAACCCAAGGCTTTGGTAAAATTATAACCGTTTTGCGGTTATTGTGGCCAATTTTTACTAATTTAAAAAATATTTCTATGACCACAATAAAAAAAAATAATGCAATTGCGCCAAGTTTTCCAAAATGAAGATTTTTTGTTGTACTATCGGTCGACTTTGAGATTTCATCATAGTAAAAAATGAAATAAATGGTGTTGGCAAGTCCATCAAAAGTTGGCGCATTTAATCAGGATTAAATGATTAATTACTTAATAATTCTATAATTGGAAAATTTTGAATAAAAACATAAAAACTTAAAAATGACATGCTTCTGCCAGCACATTTCGTTCTCTTCGCGCTTTACTCATAATCAGTTCAAATGTTTCTCACTCGCATTTGAACCAAACTTTTTTTTCAAAAATTTATCTAATTTTTTATTATAAGTAATGAATGCAATATAGGTAAAATGCTTCTCTAATCATTGAAAGCAGATGCTCTGTTCTCTCAACAACTGAATTGTCATTTTCTTCACTTTTTATATTTTATCTTTGTTGAAGAATGTTCTTTGAATCATTCAAATGGGCTGTTCCGTAATTTTAAACTCGTCGACGAAATAATTTGTATCTGCACACATATGCATACATACACACATATACATACATAAATTTATCTAAAGTATGACAAAATGTTCAAAAACTTTTGAAACATAAAGATATGCAATAATTAACATTCTGTATGGCAAGTTATAATAATCTCAAAATAATCGAAAATACAAATTTTTATATATCTTCATGTTTCAAAGGTTCCTGAACAATTTTGTCATACCTTAGAAAAATGAACATATAGGATGTATGTGTGTGTTTTCGGATACAAATTTTTGTCGACGATTTCGGGAACACGGGTCAACCGATTTGAATAATTCAAAGAACATTCGATGTGTATTGATAGGGAGACGTGCTTCTTACTGATTAGTTTTTGGCAAAAGCAAGTCAGGTTGTTTCAAAGATACGGGGCAAAAAGTGCCAAAAATGGTATTTATGGTTTTGAGAACGGAGCGTCATATTATGAAAAAAGTAAAAAAGCAATTTGCTTCGATATTTTGTCTCTAAAACAGCTACGCAGCACGATTGCTTTGAATATAAAAATCTAAATTTTCAACAACAAAAAATTAAATATAAAAAAAAACATTTTTTTTCAAAAATTTCCTATTAGTAAAGAATTTATTTTGTTCAACGTTTTCAAACAAATTTAAACTTTCAAAAAACTTTTAATTTCCAGCAATTTTTCTTAAGGCAAAGCACGATGCCATGCACAACTAGTTAATTGTGATTATTTCAAAAGCTTTATCCCGCTAGCAAAATAGTTCATAATATTAGACAAAATTCATAATTTGCTTGGCGTTGAATTTTCAAATAAAAAAAAATCGTTTAATAGTTTCTTGAGTACCTATGTATGCAAAAAAGTGACGATATGCACAAGTGCATCCGACTTCCGCATACTCGTGTGATGGCTAATCAACGCTTCTGTACGGCGAACGAGTAGATTTCAATTTGCGCGCCCGCTAGCGTTTCGCACTTCTCGCGCTACATATCCACACATGACGCTCGTAAATCAACGGTGCGAGCGTGAACGATGAAAAATGCATGGCAGGGATTGTAAAAAAATATGTTTACCATACACAAGCGAATATAATGAAACAAACTGAACTGCAAAGGAAAAGTTTAAAGATGGAAGTATTGAATTGCATTCGTAAAAGTGAGAAACACAGTTCGAAATACAGTTATTGGAATTTCTACGAAATGCAATGAAACTAATTTTCTAGTAGTAAAGTTACTTTTAACATATTCAAAATTTATTTGTTTTTAATCTCTAACTCTGTTAGTTCATGTACTGTGTAAACTTACCAAACTTTTTTTTTATTAAATATGGACAAATCTGAACTTCTGCACATTAACTAATGAAATGGGACTATCGGTATTATAATTATGGAAAATACGGATAAAATAAATTATATTGTTATTTTTTAATTACAGTCTTTCACACTTAGGACACTCAGTAATTGTTTTGACTTTTTTATTACATGGATCTTGAATGGATGGCAACTTAGTAGTTGTCCATTCCAGTTATGACTAATCTATACTCGAAGTATTTGCTGACATTTTTATTATATATGCAACTATACCCACGAGAAGCGATTTTCACTTGAGGCTATATTTGAGATCTACAACCTCAAGTGGAAATTTGACATCAAAGTTACCTGATATCGGGCTATGGCGGTAGCGGGAATCGAACCAGCTAACCCGGGACTAGTTGGTGCTAGCCCACTTATACCGATATCACCACCACTGACCCATATTGTTAAAATGACTCAGTGACTTAATTTAAAAATTTGCTAGTTTTAATAAAGTTGTCGCGACCGTATAACATGAAGAAAGCATAATAATAATCCTGCCAGATATGAAGCGTCATTGTCGAAGTGATCGCGCATTGAAAAGTCTATTTTGCCGATAGTTTTATTTGAGCCTAATTTATTATTTGTTATTTGTAATTACTTCTATTAATACCAATGAACTTATGTTAGTACTACTGATTTCGATTGATTTTATTGCTAATTATCAGGTGTTTATTAGAATTCCAATTGGAATTTTGATTATTCATTCAATTTTGTTTACTTACGGATATAATAACAGTACCATTTCATAAGTACTACAGAACTCACCGTTAAAATGAAGAGACTGACATTTATTTCAAAGAAATCTTATTTCCCGTTCTGAACCCAATAAAGTCTGTACTTTTGTATTACTTGAACATAATGTGTAGTTTTCACAAATTTTGGCGTTAATTTATTGTAAAATGAGGAAATGAAAAATTGTAACAATATTGATAGAAACCGTTGTGAAAATAATTTTTATTTACACTTGTATTTTTTCCGAAGGATTTGTTTATGTTATAGAAAGTTTAATTTATATCTATCATTGTAATAAAATTCGATTTTATTTATATAGTTAATCAACTTTTTTTAATTTCTACTACTTGTTTCCCAAGTAAGGAGTTTATGAAGTATTTCTAATTATATTAGAACCGTATAGCCCTTTCTAGACATTTTATTTGAATAAACTAACGATGAAATAACATTATTGTCAACATTATATTAAATAAAGTATTGATAATTGTTAACGTAAAAACTTTAGACGAGAAGTTTTTTTATTATTAATATTAAAACGTATATTTTTACTATTAATACAGTAGAACTTCAATTATCCGAATTAATGGGGACCGGGACCAATTCGGATAATCAAATATTCGGAGTTTTTTTTGAAAATTGCCATTGGAGAGAAAAAAAGTTACGTTTTGATATTGCACTATTTTTATTGAATTAAATGAAAGAAACATGATATTTTCACATGCTTTAAATATAAATAAACTGTACTTATGTACAAGTTTAGAAATAAAAATAATTGTTTTTTAAACATCTCCGTCAAATCAAAACAAACAATGTGCCTACACTGGCTTCGCTGGAGGAAGAATAATAGCGCACTTAGACTTTTTTTGGACAATTTTTTTTCTGAAAGTGATTCGAATAATCGGCAATTCGGATAGTCGGAGTTCGGATAATTGGAGTTCGGATAATTGGAGTTCGGATGATTGGAGTTCGGATAATTGAAGTTCTACTGTATTGAGGCATTCGGAAACATCTTATGTGCTATTTAGTTCAATTCACTCATTCACGTATATACACCCACACTTATAAAGACACACATGCAATTATTATGCTAATTTCTTTAAAATATGTCACACCAATGAGTGATTTACCATAGTCTTTTTTTAACACTGCTGAACTTCATCACGCTGTTTTCAAAATCAATATTGAAATCGTCATGAAAAATCTTATTACTGACAAACATAAACAGTGATTAATAATTTCTTTAATTGTGAGTGACCAAAAAAGTGAACTAAGGTGCCGCTCTCATTTTTGTAACTTTTGCCACTTTTTGTAACTTCTACTGGTGCACATGTTTGAGTACATAGTTCGTAATTACTTATCATTACTTACTTACTTAATCAAACTACATTGAATTTTTTTATCGTTTAATAAATATTGTTTCCACACTTGTGTGACATATATTGTATGCAAATGTATTTTGCACTTTGTATTTCTAAGATACATATTGTCTTCAGCATTTTGCATGATGACAACGCAGCACCATCTTCAACTATCTAGCAGTAGCTTCTTGGCATTTACCATTATTCAGATGAGCTGTTAAGCGAAGCGAACTAATTAATTAACCTTTTAACCCAATCAATTTGCATATGTCACGTAGAGAAGCTTGTTCTTATTACTACAAGCGACGACTAGAAGGACTAGAATCTAGTTGTTTTACTCCCCTGCATCTTCCTTTCACGGGGCGCGTATTACAAGAGAACTCCCGCCGTGGTGCGTTATGCATATTTACGTCGAGCCGCCCGCAAGTGCACTCCGGGTTCGCGCCGCTCTCTGCTCTAGTACTGCTCTGTCTATACAGTATAGTATAGTATATATATATATATATATATATATATATATATATACATATATACAGTATAGTATATATATATATATATATATATATATATATATATATATTTCAGATGAGTACTTATTTAGGGTAGAGCGGGTCTAGTTGAGCATTGGGGCAAGTTGAGCAATCGAAATATCTCGAAAACTATTCACCTTCCGTTTATGCATTATATGGCGGAAAGATAGAGGTTTGGGAGAAATAAACATCCCGCGATCGCTAGTGGCCGCTGGACAAATGAGTGAAGCTCACTAGCGTTTTGTTTATTTTGAGACCAAAAAGTAAAAAAGTATTTCATCACGAGTTTTCGTCTGATTTAGTCAAATGGTAATTCTTTTTAATCAGGTAAATGTTATTTTTCCATATAATTATAGTACATTTAATATGCACAGAGATTCTGGGTATAATTCTCACGGTTCTTTCATAAACTCACTTTTATTTTGAAATTCCGAGTTGGGTTGAGCATAGTTGCTAAACTGGTTCTGTCACTAAGACCATTACCATTAACTTCCAGAAATTAATCATTATTTTTAAGATTTAAGCTAAGTCTATGAGTAATAATGAAAATAAATAATGATTTTATACAAAAATACTGAATATAATGGTAAAATAATTCCTAAGATACGATATTGTTTTGTTGATTCTACTTTTGGTTAATTATTCGAAGAAAATTACTATAAGTTTTGTTTTCTCTGTCAATAAAGACTATAAATATAGAACTGGTTATTAAAAACTTATTTTATTTCATCACTAATTGACATTGAACCTATGATTTCATTATACCTTCTTAGTGTTCAACTTGCCCCGCATATGGGGTACATTAAGCATACTTGACTTTTTGCATTTAAACAGCTGTAGCTTTTAAATTTTACTTATTATCAGGAAATAGTATTAACGTGTTAAGCGATAAACCACAAATCCATTAAGCCGTATAGCAATTTATTGAGACTTTTCATTGAGGAGCTTCATCCGTTCAATCCGCCCTACCCTACTAATTAGCATGCGTTGAATCAATACAATTTTAATATTTAACTTCCCGTAAAGTAAGTTATAGTTACCGCAAAATATCAAAAATTAAATTTTTTGTATAATTTTACGTTTCAAAGATTTCAGAATCTTTTGACACACCTTAACAAAATAGAAGTTCGTGTGTGTATGCTTCGATACAATTTTTCGTCCACGTTTTTTGCGCACGGTTCAACCGAATGTTATGTCAGTATAGATTGAAAGCACCAGATATATTCATAACATGAATTATGAAAAGAGCTTTCTACAATTTCTTTTTTTTTATAATGTCGAAGGAACATTTATAATTAGGTATTCGCTATAATATAGATATTATCAGACCGATGCAATAAAACGATGATTGATAGTTTTAGTTGATTACTTGTTTGATTGTTGATGTTAATAGATGTCGATTTTCTAAGGGTTGATTTAAGACTTATGTTACATAGTTGAAATTCAAGTTAATACTAATAAAACAAGTTTTATACTTCAATATGATTTTTCTAATTGGTTAATTTTGAATCTAATCAGCGGCCATTGCATTTTTAAACCAATCAAGTATTGACAGAGGTGATCAGTTGCTTCTTAGAAATATGGAATAAATGTACAATGAAATATTTAGAGAAAAAATTCATGACAATAAGAGGGATTAATTTATAATGCAAACTGATAAAGGTTTATTATTGCTATTCTGTATGAAAGTAATAAAATATACTAATATAATTTCATTAGACCGGCGTTGAGAGAAAGGCGTTAACAAATTTGAATGATTTAAAAAACATTCCATTCCTATTGGTCGGCAGAGGTGCTGATTAGTTTTTACTCTCCAAAAGTTTAAAAATTGATGGACACAGTTTTGAATGTTATGTTTAGAAAATATAGTTTTTATAAATATACGATAAGCGTTATGATGCATTCTTTCAAAAATGTTTAAATTAAGTTAACATACATAAGTGTAACATACATTACCATTTGTCATCCCAATTTATAAGCAATTATATTACGTCTATAAAATACAAATTATAAATGTGAATTTATAATAATATATTTGAAAATATTTAAATATGGTTAATTATAGATTATTTGAATTCATCTGTTTTTTTTCGGTACGGAAAGTTCCAGCAAATTGCCTCAAGACACGATGCCTTGCACCATAGTTAAGTTTTAGTTTCATTTGTTGAATGTTTATTACCACAGGTGAAAAAACCCTGATGTTGGAATTTAATTTTTTTCTATTTTTTCTGTAAATCGTTTCGTGAAAAACAGTGTTGCAGTTCACCTTGTTTCTTCGCCATCAAAAATTATCATTTGGTTCAAAACTTTGGATATTAAATTATATTTTGAGTAAAATTTGTACAAGCTGTTCGACTATCGATGCTAAAAGTGTTATTCTATGTTTGTTTGCAGAATTCATGTTAAAAGAGACACACGGCTAAAAATAAATTGCGAATACACAATGTCAGATTCTGTAGAGAATATATCCAAATGAGTTATTATATAAACGTAGAGCAACCCCGACTTTTGAATGATATTTAATTTTAAAACTGTTTAGAGATTCGCGAAAGATTTATCTGCAAGGTTGCTGTTTGAATATTCGAATTCGAACATGATAAAATTATTATAATTTCAAAATAAGATACAGAGACATTTTTATAGACTCTAATTATGAAAAAAACATGTAAAGAATTTTTTTGAAATTTTTAAAATCCTACATTGTAAATGTGAATAAATTTAATTTCATATTTGTGAGCTTTCCCTTCCAGAGTTTAAATAAAAAATTATAAGTTAGTATTCTTTTCTCAAATTATTCCAATAGTTAAATCAATTATATATGCTGATTGTTTAGCATTAAACAGTTATTTACAGATCACGCCAGTTTATTTTTCAAATTACAGTAAATGTAATGGGAATATGAAACTACGGGAATAATTTCAGTATTTGTCATTAATTTTTAAAATTTTCACTTCTACAAAATTATAAAAAATGTATAAAATTGAATTCTAGATAATCAGATAAATTATTCAGAATAATTTTTGCCTTTTACATTGACGCTAAATAAACATACTATGTTTGTGTATTCATTATTTGAAAACAATAATAAACGTTTTTAAATACAAGTCCATGCAATATTAAAAATGATTTGATAAAAATTAAACTTTTTCATACACATAATTTAAATTTCAGTATAATTCATATATCCCTGGACCACTAATGAAAACATTGTTCCGTTTGTTAACGTTTCGCATTTGTTTGTGTGGTTTCCAGGCATTCGTCCTTGGTTTACGGGTATGCTTAATGGATTTAGGAAAATTATATTCGTTGCTAGAACAGGATGAGGTTGGATTTGTCTTTAAATGGACTAAGATAATTTGATTTGCAATCAACAAAATTTCTATTCAAAATATTACAACAATGTGGGCGGATGTTACTGAATCTCAGTTATCATATATGTATAACCAGGATTAGCTAACTGGGTCTAATTTGTGTTGAATATACACATGTTGAAATATAGAGATGGAAAACTAGCGTGAATTTGCATTTCTTATTAACTATCAAGTTAAATGTAATTGACGAATATACCCGACAGAATTTTGTATATTGACCATTTGCTGTTCAAATTCAATTTATTGAAAAAGCCAAAACATGTAGGGTAGGGCGGCGCTAGTTGAGCAAATTTTTACTTAAATGGATGTAGCTCCTCAATGAAAAGTCTCAATAAACTTGCTATACGGCTTAATAGATTTGTTGTTTATCGCTTAACAAAGTGTTAATACTATTTTTGGTAATAAGTAAAATTTAAAAAGCTACAGCTGTTTAAATGCAAAAAGACAAGTATGCTCAATGTACCCCATAGGTGGGGCAAGTTGAGCCACTAAGAAAGTATA
>NW_020537324.1:51719363-51763585 GCF_003426905.1 Ctenocephalides felis | reverse complement strand
GTTGAAACTGCAGCTTTTAGTATATTTATTACATACTAAACTAGCTGTAAGTAGAATTCTGTCTTAAGGCAATTAAGGCATCGTGCCTTAAGGCAAATTGCTGGAACTTCCCGTACTAAAATTATTTTTTAAAAACGATTAACATTTTTGAAAAAATTTACTTCGAAAAAAATAGAGAGAGAGAAACTATAAATTGACAAAAAATTCCTTTTTTTGAAAAAAAAATTTTTTTTTGAAAACAAAATTTAAAAAAAAAAAAATGTTTTTTTCATTTTGACAAACTTTGGAAATTCTGAACTGTTTTTCAAAGCAATCGTACTGCTTTATCTGCATAGAGACAAAATGTCAAGCGCGCAACTGCCGCGCCGCCGTCTAACGGATAAGCATTGGTACGGAACCCATAAAAATGTAAAAAAAAAATTACTTATTGTTAAAATCTTTATAAAATATCTGATAATTTGATGTGCATATGTCTAATGATCATTTTTGACCGCCAAATGGCATTTTTTTTACTTTTATCATTAGATCTCCGAAACCGCTAGACCTGCCTTCATGAAAATTTGATCAATTCTTTATCTTGTCAATACAAGTAAAATGTTTTTTGAATTATTAAAATCGGACGCTCCGTTCTCTTAAAAACTGAGTTACCGTTTTTGGCATTTTTTGCCCCGTATCTTTGGAACGGCTGGACCTGCCTTCGCCAAAAATAATCAGCACGTCTCCTTATCAATACGAATCGAATGCTGTTTGAATTATTCAAATCGGTTGATCCGTGTTCCCGAAATCGTCGACGAAAATTTGTATCCGCACATACATACACACACGCACATACATACATACATACACACACACACACACACATACATCCATTTTTTCTAAGGTATGCCAAAATGTTCAGAAGCCTCTGAAACGTAAAGATATATAAAAAATTTCATTTTCGATTTTTTTGCGATTACTATAACTTGCCCTACGGGAAGTTAATAAATTTGCAATTTAGAAAAAGTCGTCATGCGTAATGTTCACTAGGTCTTCTAACCTCGAATTTTTATAATATTGTTTGTTGAAATAAATATTTTATGTATACACATCACGTATTAATATTTTACTATAGTTATGTTAGTTAATATGTTAAATAACATTATTGATTACTATATTTCTAACTGACATTCTACACTGAAACTTCTTCATACTATCCGGGTATCCTGCCTCTACGACGTCTTGGTCCTGCCGTATGGTCTACGCTCTACGCAACGTCCCTGGCCCAATTAACTTATCTAAAAAGGTACAAAAGACTGCTCGAGTGTGGTTCTGAAAATCCGATTTGATCATTAGTATGATATACTCTATTAAGTCCCCCTTATGAAGATAATCCTCGGCATTTTTATCAAGTGATCTACTTACAAATATTAATTGATGTGATTATATCTTAAAATTTGATTCAACTATTGATACGTACTATATACGTTTAAATGCAAACTTTTGAAATTTTTTGTTTAATAAATAAATGTTTTGTAACAATCTATTATTTATGAAAATTATAATATCATACAATTTTTAGAATAATTTGAAAATGAAAAAAAAAATCTTGTAACAATTTTGATTTGTACTAGATGTTTTGAATAAATAAAATAGTTTCACAGAACACATATGACGCTTAAGAAAGAAAATTAAAATTAAGAAAAAAGTTCAAATTTACAAGTATTTAGCTAATTATGCAAAAGAGTTATTCAATGAAATGAACAAAAAATATTGTTTATCGGTTTATGGAATTGACAATTAGTGATTCTATTATACTTTCTTCTATATTTCGAATTCTATATTGACAGAAAGATATTTATATATCGTAAAACAAATCAAGTATATCAAAATTATATTAATTTTTAATATATTTATCGTTTAATATTTATATTTTAATCACAAAAATTCACTTGTAAGCGTATATAATTTATCATCTTATTGCAAATATCAAATGTAAAGATAAAGAATTATCAACTATGTACTTTATAAACTCAACTAGTAAATTCAATAACGTAAAATTATCTGAATATAAGAAAAATCTATAATATCAGATATCTCCACGCAATAATAACAAGCGTATTTCACGCTCTATTGCGCCCATATTATCTCTAGAGTTATTAACTAAGAAATTAACAGCATGATCTCAACTTATCAAAACTTTAATTACTTTTTTTCATTTTTTTATAATCTTTGTTTAATTATCATTATAGTACTGCTAGTAAAATCTACTGATATTTTGCATAACTTAATGTAATGAAACAAAAACTTGAAATTTGAGAGAAGTTGATTTGTCTTTACTTTTATGACTTGGTAAATTTTAGTTTTTGACATTTGAACGTATATTTATTGTATATTAAATGTATGTATGAAGTGTTGTGCGATTCTAGGGCAATATATATTAGAATTGCTTTGATCATGGTCAATTATTTTAATCATTCAAATCGGATGCTCAGTTCTCTCAAAAAATCGATTTCTATTTTCAGCATTCTTTTCTTCGTATCTCCGAAACAGTTGGACCTGCCTTCGCCAAAACTAATCAGCACATCTCCATATAAATAGAATTCGAATGTTTCTTGAACCACTCAAATCGGTTGATCCGTGCGCCCGAAAAACGTGGACGAAAAATTGTATCTATACATACATACATACACACACATCAATTTTTTCTGAGGTATGCCAAAATGTTCAGAAACCTTCAAAACGTGAAGAAATATAAGAATGTTCAATTTCGATTTTTGGACGATTACAATAACTTACCCTACGGGAAGTTAATAAAATTCTGCATTATGCAGTTTGTGACAATTCACAAAATAAACATTCAAGTTATATTAGAAACCGATAATGACAATATAAAGTATAAACTTTCCAATTCAGATGTAAATTTTAATTGCTACAAAGATGTCTGAAATAAATACGAAAAATCCATTCTCACGTACAACTTGCGAATCCACCTTGTTTAAAGTTTGAATATTTATTTGACTCGTAGCATATTACATTTTCTCTCGCACGAAGCTCGCGTTTCGAGCAAAAATACAAATGGGCGCATTCTAATAACACCGAGAAAAGGAATAATTTTCACGACGCACGCATACTAATTGCGCGATTGACGGCGTCCGACCTCCTGACCTGGAGTGCCATGTATTCCGCTCGCCTCTTAGAGAATGTAATAACGGCGTGCCGCGTAGAACTACAAGTTAGGTACACATAGTAGGTGAAATACGGAAAACTACTAGTTTACCCTACGGGTTGACAAATTTATCTACTACGGTATTACGACGGAAAAGTTACAAGTACCCGTTAATGTGTAAATGATGTACTATATGTGGAGCGCTGATTAGTATAGACCAGTGATTCCCAAACTTATTTCACCTACCGCCCCCTTGCCAGAAAAAATGTTACTCAGCGCCCCCCTTACAAACTTTCCGAAGGAGAAGTTTGTTTTCATCAAAAAATCCGCTAATTTTATGTTTTCTCGACGTTTCAAGCCATTCTGAATAGAATGAGACCAACATTTGGAAAAAGTATGTGTGTGTGTGCGTGAACAGATTTTTTGCCGTAAATCGACGTTTTGTCAAAAACGACTGGACCGATTTCAAAAATCTAAAAGCCATTCGATGTATCTCGATGAGGACTATTGTTTGTCAGTTTTGTGCGACGATCGGCCAAGCGGCTTCTTTATAAATAGCATAAAAGTGAAAAAAATTTCGTCCACGTTTTAGCCCGCAATTCTGAATCTATTTTGAAAATTCAAAAACCGTTCGAAAGATATTAGTTGGGAATCGACCTGATTAGTTCTTGGTAATGATCGGCCGGGCCGTTTTCTTGTAATAAAGTGTTTTTATTAATTTAAGTAGTAGTAATTAATAAGTAGTAGTAATTTTTTAGACAATTTATATTTTTTGACGGTAGATACCAGTCTTATAGATCATACTAAAATATTACGGTCCTACAACAAGTCGTTAAATTTTGAAAATTCGTCAAAGTTTGCAAAAATTAGTATCGTTTTTATGGCGTTTGTCAAAATTAGAATTTTCAATGATGTTTGCTTAAAAGCGCATAAACCGATTTTAAAAATTTAACACTTTCCACTCGGGAGTCGGACTGCTAGTCGGTACGCTGCGCTCGGAATATTATTGTGCTCTACATATCTCTCAACTCGGATTTTTTTTTGTATCGGATTTCTTCAAAATGTGGTAATATTGGTTTTAAATATAGGTATTATGATAAAAAAATAGAAAAATTTTACAAATTAATAAAAAATGCGCTTAAAACCATGCTATATTGTTTAAAAAATAATTTCTTCTATTATAATATCTATTATAAAGGCTTACAAAATAATAAATCCTGATAGACAAGGAAACAAAAATTAAATTTAATATGTTACCAAAATTATTACCATTATAATAAATATATAATATATATAAAATAACATCTCCAGTAAAATTTATATCTAAAAAAATTATGGGGTTCATGAGCTAATAAATTAATAAAATTCATAAAATTAATAAATTAATGAATAAATTAATGTAATAGTGAATTAATTTCGAAAGAATGAAAAAAAAATTAAATATTTTAAGTTTGCGACGAGACGATTTGCCGCCGGAGCGGCGGCATCCGAGCGGAACGGTTAAACGTACCATGCCGCCGGAGCGGCGACATCCGTGCGCAACGGTAAAATGACTATGCCGCCGAGCCCGGCCAATCGATGTATTTCGATTATAATTTTAATGTGAGGGAAAAGGAATGACGGGGGTGCGCTCGTACTTACGGTAAATTTGTTCGCAAAACGTCATAAAGGGAGTCGCGTTAAAACTCAAGCAATAGCGGATTTAGACTCGGAAATTAATACAATATCAAAATCGCTATTCCAAAAATTACGCGTTAAATCTCAATCCAGGAGCCTTAAGCTCCACGGTGTTGTTGAAATTTCAACGTTGAAATTTTAGGTAACGAAAGAATTATACTAGGCCCCGATAAATCTATTTTACAAAACGCGGGTGGACAGTTACGGGTAGATATCAAAGAAATATAATCAATAGCACGACAAATAATCCGCCAACCTTACAGATTGTCTTACAAAAAATCTCAGAATCCCTTACAAAATTTGGTAAAGTTACACGCTTTGAAAAGTTATATAAATTATCGACATACAAAGAAACATATGAACCATTCTTTCATTAAACCTTTTGCGAAACAAGAATTGCAGTGCATAGTTTTAAAACTGATTTACTTACTAATACACCTATGCAAATATGTTTGATTAACTTCAATTAAAATATTATCTTTATATAATTCAGTGTTTTTTAATATAATTCAATTTTAATCATTTGTGTATATATAATATTAATATTATAATATTTTTTTAGTTTTGTGCTTTAAACGCCCCTTACAACTAAGCATCGCCCCCTAAATACACCAAAGCCCATCACCGCCCCCTAGAATCGCCGCAGCGCCCCCAAGGGGGCGCTGGCGCCCACTTTGGGGATCACTGATCTAATGCAATCCTCTATATTTATTCAAATCCAATGAAGGCTTTTGGTGGTTTATTGACTGTCGGTGCAATCTCACGATGAATCATACATCAAAGTCTTCAATATTTATTCTAAGCTTTTATTGAATATTAGCGATGCGTGCTGCAAATGCGTTTTATTTTTGCAGGTTCCGTGGTGTAGTGGTTATCACATCTGCTTAACACGCAGAAATCCTCTATGTTCATTCAAATCCAATGAAGGCTTTTAGTGGTTTATTGACTGTCGGTGCAATCTCACGATGAATCATACATCGAAATCTTCAATATTTATTCTGAGCGTTTATTAAATATTGGCCATGCGTGCTACAAATGCGTTTTATTTGTGTAGGTTTCGTGGTGTAGTGGTTATCACATCTGCTTAACACGCAGAAGGCCGCCGGTTCGATCCCGGCCGGAATCATGTAATGAAATCCTCTATATTTATTCAAATCCAATAAAGGCTTTTGGTGCTTTATTGATTGTCGGTGCAATCTCATGATGAATCTTACATCGATGTCCTCAATATTGCTGCAAATGCGTTTTATTTTTGTAGGTTTCGTGTTGTAGTGGTTATCACATCTGCTTAACACGCAGAACGCCGCCGATTCGATCCCGGCCGGAATCATCTAATGAAATCCTATATATTTATTCAAAGCCAATAAAGGGTTTTGGTGGTTTATTAATTGTCTTTGCAATACCATGATAAATTATATTTCTGCGTAACACGCAGAATGCCGCCGGTTCGATCCCGGTCGGAATCATGTAATGTAATACTCTTTATTTATTCAAAACCAATAAAGGCGTTTGGTGGTTTATTGACTGTCGGTGCAATCCCACGATGAATCATATATCGAAGTAACCAATATTTATTTTAAACTTTTATTAAATATTGGCGATGCGTGCTGCAAATGCGTTTTATTTTTGTAGGTTCCGTGGTGTAGTGGTTGTCACATCTGCTTAACACGCAGAAGGGCGCCGATCCCGGCCGGAATCATCTAATGTAATCCTCTATTTTTATTCAAAACGAAATCTCAATCCAGGAGCCTAACGGTCGGGTTTTTTTTCGTGAAAAGTGATCTAAAAGAGCAGGTTTTTTTATTGCGGATTTTAAAAGTTTAATTGATGTAATATGTGTTTCTGATAACATTTTCTTTTTATTTAATTTATTTTTGTTTAAAATTAACAATAAATATTATAATACCGATGACCGCTTTGACGGTTTTTGGACTACCTTTATGCTCTACGGTTTTGGACTATCTTTATGCTCCACGGTGTTGTTGGAATTTCAACGTTGAAATTTTAGGTAACGAAAGAATTATACTAGGCCCCGATAAATCTATTTTACAAAACGCGGGTGGACAGTTACGGGTAGATATCAAAGAAATATAATCAATAGCACGACAAATAATCCGCCAACCTTACAGATTCTCTTACAAAAAATCTCAGAATCCCTTACAAAATTTGGTAAAGTTACACGCTTTGAAAAGTTATATAAATTATCGACATACAAAGAAACATATGAACCATTCTTTTCATTAAACCTTTTGCGAAACAAGAATTGCAGTGCATAGTTTTAAAACTGATTTACTTACTAATACACCTATGCAAATATGTTTGATTAACTTCAATTAAAATATTATCTTTATATAATTCAGTGTTTTTTAATATAATTCAATTTTAATCATTTGTGTATATATAATATTAATATTATAATATTTTTTTAGTTTTGTGCTTTAAACGCCCCTTACAACTAAGCATCGCCCCCTAAATACACCAAAGCCCATCACCGCCCCCTAGAATCGCCGCAGCGCCCCCAAGGGGGCGCTGGCGCCCACTTTGGGGATCACTGGTATAGACAAACAAAGACCTTTGATATGATTATTAACTTTCCGTAGGGTAAGTTATTGTAATTGTTCAAAAATCGAAATGGAAAATTTTTACATTTCTTCACGTCTTGTAGGTTTCTGAACATTTTGGCATACCTCAGAAAAATTGGATGCGTCTATGTGTATGTATGTATGGATACTATTCTTCGTGTACGTTTTCGGGCGCACGGATCATCCGATTTCAATGGCTTAAAAAACATTCGGTTTCTATTGATAGGGAAATATGCTGATCAATTTTTGGCAAAGGCAGGTCCAGCCGTTTCGGAGGTACGGAGCAGAGAGTGCAGAAAATAGAATTCGAGTTTTTGAGAGAACAGAGCATCTGATTTGAATGATCTGAAAAACATTCAATTTGTTTTGACGGGGATAAGTGGTAATTAGATTTTGGCAGGTCCAGCCGTTTCGGAGATACCGAGCTAAATGTGCAAAAAATTGCAATTTTTGAGAGAATTAAGCATCCGATTTGAATGATTCAAAAAACTTTGTTTTGACAAAATAATTGATTTTGGAAAAAATAGTTTCAAATTTTTTTTTTCAAAAAAAAATGACATTTTTTTGTATATCAAAAATATTCCAGATTTTAATTTTAATTCTGACTAAAGTTCTAATATACTTTAAAAAAATAATTTCGACTTTGCAATTCAGTTTATATAATTCTTATAAATATTAGACAATGTTACAATATTTATAATAATCTAATTGAAAACATTTCATATTTCTCGAACTTTTCGTTCCAGATATTTGCTTTAAGGCCGTACACCACTAGTTTTATATTACTTTTACTCTAAACACAACTGACTTAAATGTAAACTGAACTTATTTTCTATAATTAACTGAACAGTTTATTTATTATTTTAAGGCTTTATAAACTATTCTTAAATAGAGCGACTTAATGTTTAAAATAACATACATTTTATTTCCTTATTAACATTCCTTAGGGTAAGTTATAGTATTCGCAAAAGAATCTAAAATGGAAATTTTTGCATATCTTTACTTTTCAAAGGATTATGAACACTTTCGCAAACCTTAGAAAAAAATTATGTATGTGTGTGTATGTATTTAAAAATATTTTATAAATTATACGTCATGTATGGTTGGATACAATTTTTTGTCCACGATTTCGGAAGCACGGATCGACCGATTTGAATGATTCAAAAAACATTCGATTCATATTGATGAGAGACGTGCTGATTAGTTTTAGGCAAAGACAGGTTTAGCCGTTTCGAAGATACGTGTCAAAAAGTACCAAAAACGGTAATTCAGTTTTTGAGAGAACGAAGCACATGATTTGAATGGTTCAAGAAACATTTTGCTGGTATGGACGTGGTGATGAATTTATTACATTTTTGGTAAGGCAGGTCTAGCGGTTAGGAAAATATTGAGGAAAAAGTAAAAAGAAAAAGATATTTTGCGGTCAAAAATGATCATGATACATATGCACCTCAGTACATCAAATTACCAGATATTTGATTGTTTTTAAAATGAACATTAATTTTATTATAATTGTATTGTGTTCCGTACCAAGAAATAATTTTTAAAGTTCACTTATGCAGTTCAAGCAAATTTCAACATTTTCAGAAAATATTATATAAATTATAAGTTTTATACTTGAAATATAAATTTTAAATTCACAATTCAGTTCAGAAATGTAAATATTTCGAATGAGTTATTCTAATTGATATTAAGTATTAGCCAATATTTATTCATTTTGATTTTTCTCCTTCGAATATTTAACTCTGGTACGGGAAGTTCTAGAAATTTGCCTTAAGGCACGATGCTATACATCACTAGTTTAGGACGTTAACAATAGACGACTTAGTGTCTGATGCAGTTTGCATGTGGTTTTGATAAATGTCAAAACTTCGATGGACGTGTGTGTGACTAACGAGAGTAAACTACAATGTAATACAATGTCAGGGATGAATAATCAAATATATTGCGTAGTTTATCTGTTGGTTATCTAATAATGGATACTGTTGATAATAATAAATACGATCGATTGACGTATTATATAACCATATACGTATATGTATATGTATACACATGTATATAAATGAATGAGTTTTATTCATTCATTTGTTCGCTAAATTACGTCTAAAAACATTTTTAAAATTTTTGAAAATTTTTCCATGCTATTTCCATACAAAACTTTGATTGAATTGCGCTCTATCTAAACGTTAATATTAAGAGCTAAAACTTTAAGAGAATTGTTTTTTATCTATTTCGAACCATTTGAGCCCCTGGGAGCAAGGAAATTCGAAAATGACCATTTTAAGGACCACCCTAATATATATTAGAAATTTCTTCCCGTTGTCATCGTTTTTCACGTTGTCGTTTTGCCGGCTACCAAGTGCCGTCGTTTCTGTACGCGGCGAGAAATTCATCTCTAGTGGTTCCACTCGCGGGCGACGCCGATACACCCGCCTGGCTATATATATACGCTACGGCTGACTGCGCTACGTGAGGTGCATGCTGACGGCCGTCAACATGCCGCTGGCACTTTATGATACGACAGCCCGGCCGCGACACGTTTGCAATGACTAAGATTTGTTACTGATCGACAATTAGATCCTGGCCAACAATGTAATTGACCACTAGTAATCATATATGCATTTAATCATTCCGCAGCAGAAGATTCGATCAGTGATTTTACGAGTCCTATTTTACACTGCCTGTGTGGTAAAAAAGTAACAACAACCAAGTGACAAATTTTCGAAAATAAGTAAATTATACATATTTCTACAATAAATAGTATACCGGAAAATTTACTGAACGTACTTAGATAGTTGTTTGTTTGTTTGGTATGTGTTATTTGTTTCGATGTAGTTGGTTTGGTTTTCGCAATATAATTCAATACTAGTGGGGCGCATGGCATCGTGCTTTAGGGCAAATTGCTGAAACTTTCCGTACCAAAAATTATTCATTTTTTAAAAGACTAACATTTTTGAAAAAAAAAATTCTCTCAAAAATTAGATTTCTGAGAAACTATAAATTTTCAACAAAAAAATACTTTTTGAAGAAAAGTGTATTTTGAAATATTTTGGAAATTCTGAATTATTTTTCAAAGCAATCGCACTGCTTTAACTGCATAGAGACGAAATAAGGAAGCGCGTAAGCGCCGCGCCGCCGTCTAACGGATAAGCATTGGTACGGAACCCATAGGAATGTGAACAAAATTTATACTTATTGTTAAAATCTCTATAAAATATCTGATAATTTGATGTGCATATGACTAATGATCAGTTTTGACCGCCAGATGGCATTTTTTTTGTTACTTTTTTTACTAGATCTCCGAAACCGCTAGACCTGCCTACATGAAAATTTGATCAGTTCTTCATCTTGTGAATACAAGTAAAAAATTTTTTGAATTATTAAAATCGGACGCTCCGTTCCTATAAACACTAAGTTACCATTTTGACACTTTTTGCCCCATATCTTCGGAACGGCTAGACCTGCCTTCGCCAAAAACTAATCAGCACGTCTCCTTATCAATACGAATCGATTTTTTTTTAATTTTAATTTTCGATTTTTTTGCGATTACTGTAACTTACCCTACGAGAAATTAATAATTGCTTATAGTCAAATTGGACGATGACATCACCTCCAAAACCAACTGAATAAACATATTCACATGTTATAACAGATTTTTCTTTGATTTAAAATTGATTAAAATTGGATTTGTTGAGTAGGATTTGAATAAGAATAAGAAGTAAAATAGAAATTACAGAATTCCAATAGCTGAGTTGTATTAGGAATAAGAAGAAGAAAATATTAGAAATCGCTGAGATTAAAAGAAGTATGAAGAAAAAAAAATAGGCGTCGAATAGAAATAAAAAATATAAATTTGCAATAAAAAAGCAAGAACAAAAGAGAGAGAATGAAGAAGTCAATTTGAAAACAATAATTGAAATAAATTGAGGAAGAAAAAATTAAGTAGAGTGATGTAAAAAATAGTAAAGAATATAAATAATTAAAAATGTTGTTATAAGTGGCTAAATGCTCAAAGTAAGCGAGGCCAAATAAAATTTAAAAAAAATACCTAAAAAAAATGTACATGATGATATTTGCAGGACGGTTAACATATCTAATAAAAAATATTCTAATACCGTTTCAGATCCTATTGAAAAATCTTTATTAGTACTTATCCTTGTAACATAAAGCCACTGGCTCCCCTATATGTTTTATTTTTTATGTAGTCCAAATGTTTAATTTTTAGAGCATAAGCAAAAGTGATGAATACAGGTTGAATTGTATTGATCAGTTGTAATTATCGTAATTGATTTAAAATATTTAGCATTTTCAGCTATCAATATATCAGTATCAATGTATAAAATATATCCTTTCAAAATAACTGAATCACTTGATAATACTTTAGTACAACATTCCGACTATTTGTTCACGTTTGTACACATTTATTTATGAATGAAAATATCGAGTTTTACTGTTATTTTTTACTATTTTTTGACGGTGCTCAAACTCAACATCAATACTTGTTTATCAAAAGTTATAGGCTTAAAATTACTAAACTTCAAATGCGCGCAAACACGAATATTTCTTTATTTATGATAAGAGGATTATAATAAGCTATTCCTGAACAAGAACGTTTTTCTAAGCAGGATATTTCAGATATGGAACACGGTACATGTATTGACCCGAGGCTTTGCAATATAAAACAAAGTAGTGATCACGCATTTATGTTTCCGGTATTTACAAAATTTGTTTTTATTACATTCATGAACTAATTATTCAAAGTTATAAGCCTTAATAATTGCGTCATGTGCAGTAATAAGGTAGAGGAAGGTAATAAAATTTGTAATACTATTTTTATAGAATTAGAGCCAGATTAAAATATAGGGAATATAAATAAATGCGATTTGCTTATTTTTAATTTATCATTTTTATCATGACCATTAAAATCAAATATGATTAATATTGCTCATCGTATAAATCAAAATACCCAGCAATAAAAATTAGAGCGCAAAAATTTATCTATGTATAAGTTGGTTGATCATAGACTATAACCAGGTTATTTATCGAGTTAATCATCGTCACTTCTTAACTATTCTTCTTTCAACATTTTTTATTATTTTTTAACTAAATTAGCTCGTGCAATGCTGTTATTACTAGCAATGGATAATTTGTGATATTTTTATAAGCAAATGATTTGCTTAGCAAAATAGCTGTAGAGTATATCTAAATCACAATCTAGTATTGAAAATAATGATTTCTAGGCAATAATTAAATTTTTACTACAAATGTATATATTTCACTTCCCGTAGTGTGTTCAATCAATAGCAAAAAATCGAAAATGGAATTTTTTGCATATCTTTACTTTCCAAAAGTTTCTGAACATTTAGGCATATCTTAGAAAATAAATGGATATAAGTGTGTGTGTTTGCATATAAATATGTGTGTGTAGTAGGTATGTATGTGCGGATACAAATTATCACGCAAAAAATGACATTCATTTTTTTTTATTTTGCTCAATCATCTGTCCATATTAGATATAAAATCAATTGTTTTCTGAACAAAACATACAAACGAATAAAATCTAAGATCTGCATCCAGTGATGTTGTTTTCTCCCAGTGGTCAGGATTGCAAATATATGACATTAGAAATATGTTGTAATTCTGGGATAATATAATTATATCAAAAAAAAATATACTTGTAGTTTTTAACTGCTTTCAGTGAATTAATGAATGTACAAATATTTTCAATTATTATAAAGTTATACAGTCTGGCAGTTCTTGTGCGATCCAATGAAGTCAGAGATTCTAAAGTTAAAACATATCAGAAAATATTTATCTGGAATATTAGTGATTAAGCAAAGTAATATACGATGAACATGATCAGAAATTTCATCACATCAAAGTGCTAAATTTTTGGATAAATTAAAAAATCGAAAATATATGCATAAAACATAAAAAGATAGTTTATGATATTGATAGAAAATTCTTTTCATACAATATAATCATAAGTTTAAATCTCCAAATAAACAATTTTATTTTTATGATTAAACTAATAAAATCTAATAAATTTTGTTCTTATTGAAATCAACATATCTCACAAACAACCAATATCAATTTAATGATCATAATTTATGTTGTTTTTAGTGTATCTATAACATATAATTTCGTGAAAATCCAATCAAAACATTGATCGAAGTGCTTTGACAACTCACACCATTATTGATTAGTTGAATCCCTGTCGTATAGAATTGAATTGTTGATTTATTAATTCCTAACGAGTATTTTACGTAGACCGGAACATGCAGAGCATAGTCAATCACGCGATCCGGAGACAAAGCCCCAAGGTAATTCAATGCAGGCCGATTTCATTTATTTTTGCGTGTTCTACATGGTAAGGATTTTACAAATACTCGACAGTTTTGTCATTTGTTTCATGAAAATTATTTCATGAAAATTAATTAGGTTTAGTTTGCATATATAAGTTCATATCATCGACCAAAAATAATAATAAGACCTTACATCATCTTATATGATCTCAATATAAACTTTGTAGAGAGCATTATAAGATTCATCAGTGTACTTCAGTTTTAGAAACTTGAAGATCCTGCGAATGATATAGTTGCACAACTTCTTGCGACATACCTTTCTAGACGGCTTAAGAAGAAAATCACGATCGATAATATTTATTTGAGTCTTTTCAAAGTTTAACTATTCAATAATACGTGTAAAAGAGGATTCGTCTTCTTCCTGCCTCTGTGTAACTTTGAATGCGAACCCATGCAATACCCACGATTTCTAAATTTTTACTGAAACGATTTATTTGAAATTTTTATGGGTCTTCTTTATGAACTTCTCCTCAATCTGAAGTTATTACATCCCCAAATTTTGATTCCTACTTTTTATAAAAAATTCAAGAATATCAAAAAAGTAGTTAAAGGAATTCTTTACAGGCAGTCGCTATTTAACAGAATTATTTTGTTGACTTTTTGGTTGTTCATACACTAGCAACATTATTCTATTTTAATATTCTTGATTATTTGAAGGGTTTAGCCCTTATTATGGGTTTGGTGAAATGCCAATTTTTGGAGACCCATTAATTCATTAGCTTCTAGTCTTATGACATATACTTCATGACTATTATCAATTTTGATTCCTTTACATATACTCAAAACATCAATGTAAATTTAAAACAAAAATAGTTAATAGTAAAAATCTTACAAAAATCGCATAAAATTCAGGCCTCAAGAGCAGTAGGAATATTTTAACTTATAAAATCTTTGAACTAATTTCTATTTGAATTACAAAATATTATTATATTATTTTTATTAATAAATATTATTTATCACAATAATTACGCGTGTGTATGGGTGCGTGTATGTGTGAGTTTAATAATGTGAACAACATTCAAAGAATGTTGTCTGTACTGATTTCTAGTTATTAATAAATAAAAAATTCAAAATTAAATAAATTTTTGGGATCTTTTGAAATTTGTTTGCCTGTTAGAATCAGCAACATTCATTCTAATTTTTTATTTAATTCAAAGTAGGGTATAATACACAGAAATGTATAAACTTTAGAACCATATAGGTAAAGTAAAAACCAATCAAATGTTTTCAATAAATCAATGAAAGTATGCAAAAACAATCCCTTTTTAAATTTTTTTAACTTGTAAAGATTTTTTTTATTCATATTTAAATTACAAACTGTCTTATAATTAAAAGACATTTAGTAATTAATCTGAGACTAAATAAAGGTTTAATGTATTTAGAGAACCACCCATTGGTACGTTTTCTAATTTATGCAAAATATACTGAATTTGATGATAATGAACCTGTAAAGATATAAATATATTATAGTTCTATTTGCACTAACAAACGGTTCAAATTATTAAGGTAAAAAAATCTTTTAGTTCGTATTTTACGACAGTGCGGTTAGGTGAACTAGAAACTTGGAACTTGGTACATTATTAGGTATTAAACCCTTTCGCTACGATTGTCGTCTGTGTGTCGGCCTTTGCTTAAGATGAGTTAAACTATTGGTAATTCTAATTTATATTAATATGTTTAGTTAATTTTTCAATACATGATAATAATAGAATTGATAAAAATAGATCAGAAAATATATCGTTGTGCCTTTCTGTTCCCTACAGCAGCGATACTCCTGTGGAAAACACTTTCGTAGCGAATGGGTTAAATATATAAAAATAACATAATAAACAATATATTAAAATGAGATAATAAAAAATATAATTATATGAAGTAATGGCAGTCTAATGAATACTTCTGTGTTTTCAAAAACTTTATATACTCTACCAAAATCATAAGCATTTTATAAAAGTTAAGGATACCATTTCATAATTTCATTCTTTAAGTAAATAACTTTCGTAAATTTCAATGTCAAAAGTTCTATAATCGAAATCGTGTTTTCCACAATAACCACGCTATTTATTTCTTTGCTAGCGACGGCATTAAATTTCGTGTCCATCGGTTGCTATTAAATTATGTGTTCCGATAAGCGAGTATATACATTATATATAGCGGATTTAGTAAAACATTCGTGGTTAGATTTTCCGTACGGATTTATAGATGCAATAAAGAAACCTTCTCGTGGTCGATTTATAGCACGACATCGAACTATCTTTCCAGTTTTAGTCTCGATATTTTATCTTTTGCGTAGGGATCATTTATAGATCTTTATCGTCGATTTTCGAACTTTCGCCGGATTTCCGACGGTAGGAAGTCGACGTGGTCGTAGAAGCAAACACATGCACAAAAGACAAATCTACGTGAAACGTTCTTCATATTCTTGTTCCTGATTCGATTACATAGAATATCGCTTCAGACCCCGCATTCATGTCTAGGAGAATAACTCTGCATTAACCAGATAGTAATTTGTTAGTGGTAAAATGTATGTAGTCGGATCTGACAATTCTTCTACGTGAACGCACAGGATTCATGACTTTAAGCTTGGAAATAGTAATTTTGTTTACTGTGCAGTGAATATGCTCAATGTATCATGATATTTCTGAGTACAAATATTCAGTTGTAGTAGGAGAATAAAATTAATGGATCTATCACAACAAAAAAATCGATGCTACCTCAGTTTAATTTTTTTTTAAATTAGTCTTCTATGGCACTACAGAATTTTCTCAATTTGATTTCAATAACTATTTTCTTGCATAATCCTTGTTTTTTATTTATGTAGCCTGTACAAATGATCTTCTGTACAACCATTTTTTTTTGTTTACTGGAGATTTAATAGACTTTATTATGATGAACTTAGAATGCTTTTTTTCAGCCCTTTTTATTTCAGAAGCGAACGTTGTGTAGCTATTGTAAATCTTATAAAAATACTTTCCTTTAAGTTTTAATTATGAATAAGCTTGTCAAGAGTATGAAATAATGTGTTATTATTGATTACGGCTTGCTTATGAACAAATATAAATAAATTAATTAATATATAAGGTATTGTACTTTCAAATTGTAGGAATTATCCGTACGGTAATTATACATTTGAGAAATAAAAAGAATTTCAATTTAATAAAAATTACTAATTATTAATAATTAATAACAAATGTTTAAAATGTTTCAAAATAGATTTTTATTAATGCCGTTATATTTATTATTCGTATTTTATAGTCAAAATATAACTGCTTATAAATTAGACGACGACGTTTATACATGTTAAAACTTAACAACTTTTGAAATTGAAAGCTCTAAACTCGAAAAAATAGTTTGTTTTCAAATTTGAAATAAATATTATTCTAATGATTTCGAAATTTTAAGAAATGTTCAAATATTGTGCCTGCCTTTCTCAAAAACTAATCATTTCATCACACCGCCATCCTGAGTTTAAAAGTGTTTTTTCAAGATTGTGACCTAAATCGTGAACAACAAATTTAATAATTTTCAGCCGTTCCGACAATTAAAAAGAAACGGCTTGGCCGATCATCGTGCAAAACTGACCAAATATAGTTCTTGCCAAGTTAAATGAAATGTTTTTCCAATTTTTTAAATCGGTCGAGCCGTTTTTGAGAAAAGGTCTTAAACCGGCTCACGTACACACACATCCATACGAACTTTTTCCAAATTTGGTCTCATGTATTGCATGCATGAGGTGAAAACGTTGAAAACTTCAAGTATACATGAAATTAGCAAATCGGATTTTTTTGCAGAAACAAATTTCTTTTGCGGGAAGTTGAACAAAATTGTTAGTTGTATTTGTGTTTGTTCTAGATAATTCAGTAATCTCTGGAACTATAAAGACTACTGTAAGGTAACTCATAAAACATAATTATTAAAATGATAAAAAATTACTCAGATTTTTCATAATTGAAGAAAATATATATACAAACTAGACTAATTAAAATGTAACACTTCTCAGGCGGCAGAATTGGTATCCAAATAAATAATTGAAAACTTTTGATAGATGTCATTTCATTTCAGGACTAACATGTAACAATCACAGGATGACTCTAATATTAATATTGCTTAATAACCTAATTTTTCTCTTGGCTAATCAACTTTGTTCGAAAATTTGGAATAAAGCCGTTGAGACAAGAGAATTATCTGGAATATAATATTTAGAATCGAAATATTATGTTTGAGGTGATTTTAGTCTTGATTATGTAACTAAACCCCTTATTATATTTAATATATTATTCAACTTACATAGATATTTTGGTGTGAGTACTATTTTAAAGCTTTGTCTAGATATATGAACGTTTTTCCATAAAAGTAAAAAATTTGAATTGAAATTGAAATTGAAAGTGAGTAAAGTACATGCAAAATATGTTTTAAATATTTTTTATAAAGCTTGAAAACACATAGCATAAATGATTATGGAACAATTGACAACATATAACAAGGAGTGCAAATATTTGTATGCCCTGATATATTAGGGTCATAATCTTAGATATTGAGTTAGCATGAATTATAGATTAAGATGTGTTCAACAATTAACAAACAACTATCTTATATTACAAAGATACTTTCACTAAACAAATTATTTAAATTAATTTTATTAAATTACACAGTCAATTACAAACTATTGGCTGCCCGTTCCAAAAACTTTCTTGTTTGTAATCTATGTCTATACTTACGTTTTGTAATGACCACTTCCTCGAGGAAAACAATTTTCGAAAGCAGCCGCCCACATAGTCGCAGAACATGTTGTATCGCTGTAAAGTTTCTCATATCGCAAATCCCAACTAGCACTAAAGTAGTTTGATTTACGTTCAATACAAGTCTTTTGCGATTTCCCTATTTTCATCTGCTTTTACTGAATCCCTTATGATGCAGAGAACTAGTGCCGTCAAACGAGATTGCAATATATTTTTACTACTTTTCGGATTGAATATACAAAATTTACACAAATCCAATATTTACGATGCTGTTTGATAACAGTGTAACTTTTTGTCAATATTCATTTATAAAGGTTAAATCTTTATTAATTAGATGACATTGTATTTCTAAAAAAACCATTGCAATTTTGAGTACTTGCAAATGCCTAAGGTTTCCAATAAATACATAAACAATTTATTGAACATATTTCGAACAACTTGTTAGTCTGGGAAACTATTTCAATTGTTTTAAGATTCCTTAATAAATGAATCTTTATTTTTAGGAAATATATAATAACTAATTGAGCTATAACAATAATAATATTGCAAACGGCATGGCTTAGAATCTCAAATGGAAACCATTTGAATATTTAATATAGTTATGGATTAATAAGTATATTATCAGGACATATTATATTATGAGTGTCGACCAATATTATTGACTATAACTAAAGTCACAATTTTTAAAAAAAAGTAGATGTATAATGAATGGCCTTAAGAAATTAATAATCGACATAATTAATTGAAATTAGGATTTATAAATTCTGAATTAGGATTTATAAATTCTAAATTTTTTATAGTTCTTGCGGAAAATGAGGTAAATGAGATTTTTGTACCTTTGAACTTGTATAAAAAAAATCACATATGTCGGATCGATGGGTACTATTGACATTTTATTTGTAATGACTTATTTAACAACTGCATCAATTTTTAGCTCTATGCGAATTAATGCAAACTGAAAATTTAATTTGTCTGGGGTATATTATTATACAGAATTGACAAAGTGTGTAATAAACAGATTTCGACAGACTGTGGCATATCTTTTATATTTTACCCCACTAGAGTCGGGTAGAGTAACAGAGTAACAGTAAATCGCTGAGCATAAATATAAACGGGGCATGATTCTATGTGGCGGAAAAACCTTCTAAAAACAATACAGTTCTTTGTTGTAATAGGTTCTTCGGGGCGGGGCGAGGGCCCACGGTCGGATCGTACCGCATTCCGTTAAAGACAAAAAGGAAGGCACACGATATAACGAAATGCTATAAATGTGGAGTTTATCCCAAGTTTTATCACGTTGACAAAGAAGTAGACGATTAAAATATGAATAATGTTTTGGGGAACAGAATTATGCTTCTGAAAATGAATATGTTCTATGTGTGATATTTTGTAAAACGAAAAATGACTAAGCTTTGTAACACATACACACGTACACTTACTGGTTTATTCACTAGTATATATGTAAAATTTACGATGTTTTTAAAATTAGCACATTTGAATAGTATATAAATAAGTGTACATTGTCTAATTTTTTTAGTATGTAGATAATTTCTTGCTAATTTTGCAGTCATCATTTAAATGACAACTTTGTCTAAAATTAATGAAGATAATCAAATTAACTAATAAACTATAAAAAAACTATAACAACAACCTTAATATATATATATATATATATATATATATATATATTAAGGTCCTTAATATAGACATTTTCGAATTTCCTTACTCCCAAGGACTCAAATGGTTTCAAATTGATAAACTGAAAGTTTTAGTTTTTAATATTGCCTTTTAGATAGTGCGCAATTCAAGCAAGGATTTGTATGGGAATAGCATGAAAAAAAATTCAAGAATTTTGCAGAACGTCGAATTTTCAATAAAAAATGACACGAATTTTCACTTTTAATTCATTTGTCGCTAAGTTATACCCAAACATTTTTTTTTAAATTTTTAACATTTTTTGAAGTTTGATTGAATTGCCCACTGTTTAAAAGTTAATAATAATAGCTAAAACTTTCAGGGAATTGTTTTTTATCAATTTGGAACCAGTTGTGCCTTTGGGAGTCAGGATATTCGAAAATGTTCATATTAAGGAACACCCTTAATATATATATATATATATATATATATATATATATATATATATATATAAATATATTGATATCAACATTAGAAATATATCTAATTTAACCTTAAGAGAAACGGAATGGCTACTGGGTAACCTGAACGTTTGATTCAGTAATGTACACCAAAAACAGCTTATATAGTACATAAACATACATAGTTCTTACATTCTTAAGAAGTAGAATTTGCAATATAAACATTACTATGATGGTGAAATTTCATCGCGAAAAACAATACGCTCTGTATCCGCATAATGATGGTTTGAAAAATTGTCGCAAACTAAATTTTAGATTTTAGTACATAATAATATGTATAACCGTGTAGAAAGAGCACACATTTCTCATATAACACGAATATTGTTTTCAAAACTATTTGAAAAATACTAGAAACTTGATACTAGAAGAAAGCCCAGGCCAGAAATGTTTTGAGAAAAAACTATACACCTAATCTAATTTATCGATCCCTAAAAATTTTGATCTTTGATTAAATCTTCTGCATTGAATTTACAAAGTTGAAATATTTTACCATCGAACGTCAATTTTCATGGTTTGAAACACTTACAGTATTATAATTTTAAATATTCAATCAAGATAGTATTTTTTACGATGCAACTACGTTGTATTCATACCCCTGGCACATTTGGTGACAAACGATATAATTACGTTAACTATGTTACTTTTGATAAATATGAAAATAGATATTTGTTTCTTTGACATTCAAATCGACTTTAGTTTGCTGCAAACAATTAAGTCGATTCGGGCTTAATTTGACCGACATAATTTGGAGCCTCTTCCAAATAGCTCTTCTTTTGACTTTAAAGAAATTAAGCATATATATATATATATATATATATATATATAATGGAAAAATACTTGTCTACTTATGCAACAGCGAATTTAAATAGCTTGCTTCGTATGCAACAGTATTGTCAGCGTTCCGGTGACTGCATCCAATTTTCTTTGAATCCAATTGTTGTTTTAAGACTGAGAAATGTACGAGTACGTAAGACCGTTCTAACCTTATGCCGGAAGTTTTATATTAGTAAGTAGTTGAACAGAACATCCCTAAATTTATTCGAAAAATACGTATTCCGTTTGGTAGTTGAGAAGGTACTGTAATTTTAAATACTGCTTGCAATTGGTTGTATAGGAAGAAGAAATATAATTATATATAGGTATATTAATATATATATATATATATATATATATATATATACATATATATATATGCAATATGGCTATGGTATTAAGTGAATTTAAATTAAGAGAAACATTGTCATTCATTAGATGTATGTATATCTAGTCAGCTTTTGATTAGGTAGTTTTACGATTTACATTTTTTTTGATGCGATTAAAGCCGCCTATTTTTGGCCTGTAAAATTAGTAGCACTTAATACTAGAATACTGTATAATCAGTTTTTGATCAATTTTATCTGGTTACTAGTTTTGAAGTCGAACATATTTATTAAAACATCAAAAATAAGTTTTTTTTTTATTAAACTGATACAAGTAAGCAATTGGAGCTTGGCACAGATACAACTGAAGGTGCTAGCACTTTGAAGCTTTAAACTAAAACTTTTAGCATAAGATAAATAAATTACGCCTTTTCAGTATGCCTGAATCATTTCTAAATAAATGACATATAAAAACCTGAATCAGAAAAAAAATAGTAATATTATTGCCGCTTAACAAGTCTTAACAACTAAGTCAAAAATATTAGTAGAAACTTCAGAAATTACTTCATTTATTATACTTTTTGATTATTTGTATTTAACAAAATTGTACCGCCTTCTAATTGTAAATGTTTGTTTAGGCAACTAAATAGGTGATACAGTTTTGAAAAACAGCATCTAAAATACATTCCTATAATGATGAATTAGCTGGAAGTTTTACTGAACATAGTCAGATATTTGCTTGATATGTTATTGTGATATAATTGGTCTGGTTTCCGCAATATAATTGCTCAAAGTCAAATTGGACTTTTGTGCCCCACCCTAGCTTTCAGTACAATATGTAAAATAAACATTTGCTTGGTTTGCTGCAGTTTGAAGTTCAGGTTTAGTCAGTTTTATTACTTTTATTTGATTTTGCTGATTTTTATTTTTTGTCTCAATTAATAATTAATTCATTAATTTTTGTCATGTTTTTATAATTAATGTATGCTTTATTATGATGTCGCTTCATTATGATTTTAAATTCACTTTATGTTTTACTATAACTATACCAACTATAAAACCTTTCTTAACTCATGATTACTAAGTAAGTCAATTAACCCCAAGTATAAAAATATAATTTATAATTTGGTTATCTGTTTTACGATCGCAGAAACGGTTTGCGGTCCATTACTTCCCTCCATTCCTTTTACTGTGATACCAGTTATTATATTTTTCGGCCCATTCGTCTCGGACAAGTCGTATTGTCTGTGCGAGTGTTGGCACGTTTATTATCAAAGTTTAAAGAAAAAGAAAGTAGAAAACTCTTCGTCAGCTCACTGATGGGGTAGGAAGGTACGTACGCGTACCCATGTACCCACGTACCTCTGGAGTAGAAGTAATGAACTTCCGTCCCACACCTCGGGCGCCCGCATGCCGCAGTCTCTACCGCAATGACGCCCCGAGGACAAATTGGGGATTTGCACTTTTATTCTACCGAGGCGGAACTTTTTTCACGCGAAGGCAACGAGCGGCTTTTGCGGTTTCACAGTTGATCTGCAAGAGCCGCATTGTGTCGTAAAAACTTTTGACTTTCGACTCTTCCTTTAACACCAAGTTGTATTCCAACGCGAGAACTTATAAAACTAATACGCAATCTAAGCTGAGTGTTGATAAAAATCTATAATTTTTCAAGCAGCGCTTCTAATACAGTGTTATGAAACGTAAGATGCGATCTAAAATGTATTAACTAGTTGCCCACGACATTCTGCCTTAAGGAAAATTGCTGAAACTTTCTATACAGCAATTACACAATCGCGAAATAAAAATAATAATCAATGAAAAGTTTACTGCGCTACGCTATTTTTTTCCTGAGATGTTATGATGGTTTTTAAGTTATTTGAGGACGCTGATTCCGAAAACAGGAACAGAAATTTGCCAACAGCTCTAATATTTGAGATTTGCCAATGTGCCAGTTTTTACCTCAAACTACAATAAAATATACACCGTAATTAATTTTTTTCCTTCAAAAGTCTTTTTATATGATTTTTTAAATTATCAGATGCGAAAGTCCAACATTGCATGGTATCGCTTCTCAAAAGTCTTGAGGTCTTGGTGGATACAGTCGTCCTGCTCTTCGCTAATATCTCCAAGATGTTCCACAAACAATTCTGAATTAGTTAATCTGTTAATCAGTTCTGATTAACAATAATTGCTTTAGATAGTTTTTTTTTAAATTATTATTATAAATACTGTAAATTTCATCGTCGTATTTTATAGAATTAGTATAAGTACTTAAATTTAGGCGACCAGTTTCATATAAAATGAACAAAACCTTATTTCTTAACGGTGTCGACTTCACAAGCAATATGTTTTTAAAATAAATGTAATCAGATTCGCCGTTCTCTCAAAAACTGCTATTATTTGCACTTTTTGATTTGTATCCCCCAAGCCGCTAGACTTGCCTTTGCAAAAATTTAATCAATTCTTCATTTAGTCAATACAAGAATAATGCTGTTTGAATCATTCAAATCGGGCACTTCCATACCTTAAAAACTTAATTACTATTATTGGTACTTTTTCTTTGGAACGGCTGGGCCTATCTTTGCCAAAAACTAATCAGCATATTTTCAAATCAATAAAAATCGATTGTTTTTTTTTTCAATCAGTCAAATCGGTTGATTCGTGGGCCCAAAATCGTAGACGAAAATTTGTATCCAAACATATATACACACACACATAAATTCATTAACATAAACCTGTTTAAACAGTTTAAAGTGCAAAATTTTGTGATCTTTTCTTCACTTAAGTTTGACAACAAAGATTTTGAACAAGATTGTTATTATCATATCTTCACAGATACTTATGTTTCGACGGATGGATGGATAATTGATTGTTTATATAAATATTAGAATTATAGCGATCTGTTCGAGGTAAAATTAATCATATCAAAGACAATTACAATTACTATAGATGAATTCCGTTTTAATACTTTAACTTAAAATGACGAGCAGAACCCGCGTGCGATTTCTGGGCCAAACGTAAATATTACGGGCATGGCCCGCGTACGATAATTGGTCCAGAAGCAAATATTACGCATTACGGACATAGCCCGATACGGCAATCGCAAGTATCACAAAATATTTTATACAAAACTATAAAACACAAATATATTTTACTTTTTGTGAAAATACACTGTGTGGGAAAATAGTCACAAACGCTGCGACAGCTTGTACAACTTTGGCCCAATATTTTCGAATCTAAATTGTAAGTTAATGGGTAAACAAATTTTATCTTTCAACATTTTATATTAGTGAAAGAAGATTCTGCAAAAATGCTTTGCTATACAATTTTGACTTAACAGCGAAATAAACAATGCTCATATGACCCCCAGTCAGAACTGTGGTATGCGCCATAACTTTTCAGCAGTGCCCCAATTCTTGCATTATCATGGTGGAACACAATTCTTTTGGGATTTGCCATTTCTCACATTTTCTTTTTGAATGCTTTCTTTGATTTAGTTTTATTAGTTGTTCGCTCAAAATATCTAAGCTGATTATTTTCATCTTAATTCTTTTATGTAATGTACCCTTTAATTTTACTTGCGCTAGATCATCACGTATAAACTACATTAATGACTTTGTGTGATAAATGAGTGTTTGCCATTACGTGCTGAACCTAAATAATGAAATTCTCAACAAATTCGAAACGTTAATCGATTTTTAAATATTGTTTCCAATAAATTTGTTATAATTATTTAGTTGTTCGATCTATTTACAATTAGATCGATGGTCAGCTTTAGATGAAATATTTTCAGGGCATGTTTGTGTCAAATCACTTTACGAGCTTAAACTATAAAGCTGAAATATTCGCAAGATAGACAGTCCTACTCACGCTCAATATTAAAAAACTAACTTACTTGATTCTATTTTATCCTAAATATGATTAATATCTAAAGCCGAAAGAAAAAATATCATAGAAGTGAAAGATGTTTCAAAAAAAAGAAGATAACGCCATCTACGTTTGTAACCCATAAACTTTGTGTTAACCCTAAGAACTATTTAATATAATATGATAAGCTTAATGAAAGTTATCTTTGGAATAGTTATAGGAGAGACTGGGTACGGGGTGCCATTGTTTTTGGACTGCTATAATTTTATTATATGGTTAATTAACTTCTATTAAGATTATGATAGACATAAAAATAGGTTAAAGAACAATAAATATAAACACCAGAACGGTATATATCGACTTTATTTTTAGAAATATGTAATACAACACAACATACTCATTTAAACAGCACGTATGAATATACTATGATAATATACAACAAAACATATTTTTCTAAACAAAACGTCTTCTGTAAATCTTTTATTTTCTTATATTTAATTTTTATTTCCCTTTCTCTTTCGTATTTTGTGTTATAATTAGTTAAGTTTTCTTTAACTATTCAAATTTTACCCAAAAAGGACAAGAAATACAATACACATAAAACAAAACTAATTAATTACGATTATACAAATTATAGCAAAATAACAAAATGATCAATATGTGTATAAGTAGCTTATGTAGGACCCTGATTCAATGCTATATTGGAAACTTGTTCCAACAAATATACTTAATCTTTTTTTCTTTGTACTCAAATTCCGCATTGTTTATCTGCTGTGACGATTTATTGAATATGATTTTAGGTTTATATAAAAAATTATCTGTATATTTTCAAAATTAAGTTTTTACTGCGGCCAAAAACTGATCAATGCGATCCATTTGATATCTTTTAAACTGCCGTTTATTACCTGTAATTGTATTTAATATATTTCCTGGGCACATGGTTAGAACAGACACTTTTGAGTCAAACAATTCAGAATTGCTTATAGTATTCAGTAAACTAACTAGGTGTCAGTGTTATTTTGTCTTAAGGCAAGTTGCATGAACTAACTCGATTTAATCTAATGATATTTATTTTTATGAGATACTTGTTTACCTGTTCAAATGCCTACCTCTTTAAGTGACTACCTATCTGACTATCTACTTGTCGAAATTTCAACTTCAGTTTACATTTCTAACTGCTTGCATGTCTACCAATTTACTTGTTTACCTAATTACTTATGTACTTGCCTAGCTGTCGACCTCATCATTATCAGTCGGCTTGTCTACTTTTTTACCTTACTACCAGCCTGCATTTCTACCAGTCTACATGTATCTTCAAGAATATATTTACATGTCTATCTGTCAATGTTCATACTTATCAACTTCTCCACCTGTGTACCAGTTTTTGTGTCCACCAGTTCATTTATCCATCTGTCCATGTGTCTCCTGATATAATCTAATATTTTTTGAATAATTTTAATCGGTCTATATGTGCTTTCGAAATTGTGGACAACTAGCTGTAAGTGGAATTCTGTCTTGAGGCAATTATGGCATCGTGCCTTAAGGCAAATTGCTGGAACTTCCCGCACCGTAACGAAATGTTCGAGGAATACTGAATGTTTTCAAATAGATTATTATAAATATTGTAACATTGTGTAATATTTATAAGAATTATATAAATCGAATTGCAGAGTTGAAATTATTTCTAAAGTATATTAGAACTATAGTCAGAATTAAAAATAAAATCTGAAATATTTTCGATATACAAAATACTAAAAAAAAAAAAAAAAAAAAAAAAATGGAACAAAATTTTTTTTTTCAAAATCAATTATTTTGTTAAGACAAGCAGAAAGTTCTTTGAATCATTTAAATCGGACGCTTAGTTCTCTCAAAAACTGCCATTTTTTACATATTTAGCTCCGTATCTTCGAAATGGCTGGGCCTGCCTTTGCTAAAAACTAATAAACACTTCTCCCAATCATTACTAATTGAATGTTTTTTAGATCATACAAATCGGATACTCCGTTCGCTCAAAAATTCGATTTCTATTTTCTGCACTCTTTGCTCCGTATCTCCGAAACGGCTGGACCTGCCTTCGCCAAAAACTAATCAGCTCTTTTCCCAATCAATAGGAATCGAATGTTTTTTGAACCATTCAAATCAGTTGATCCGTGCGCCCTAAAACGTGACTGGAAATTTGTATCCACACATACATACACACACACACACACACACACACATCCATTTTTTCTGAGGTATGCCAAAACGTTCAGAAACCTTCAAAACGTCGAGAAATGTAAAAATTTTCAATTCCGATTTTCGGCCCATTACAATAACTTACCCTACGGGAAGTTAAAAAATAGTATCGATTCAAAACACATACTAAACACACACATAGATCCATTTCTTCTAAACTAAAGATTTCTAAAATGTGTAAAAATACTTGGATTGTAAAGATATTCGAAAATTTCCGTTTTCGATACTTTTGCGATTACTGTAACTTACTTTATGTAAAGTTAACAATCATTTGTTTTTACATTGTGTAAATATATTATTCAGTCTGCAATAATGGAAAACTCATTTTTGTGGTATAATACTTTAATAAAAGAGATACATTCAGAAGGCTATTATTTGATTGTATTAAGAGATTTACGAATATCGACCGATTTCGTAGCGTTTACACTGGGTTCAGTGTGTTCGCTATTGCACATCTGATTTATTTTTCAATTTTCACGAGGTCATCTTGCACTGTCCAGCCGTTGCTCCCACAGTTGGAACTATGCCCGAGTGCTTGGCGGTATATCCTTTAGTACCTGACAGTTCTATTGTCGTCCATTTCGTTTTCGTTTGCACAAATGGCCGTAATCACTTATAGTCGTCTCCAGAACGACCAGACGATTTCAATGCTAATTGCCGGTAATGAAATTCCCATTATCTTAATATAACATTATAAAAAGTTTGAATGGTTCACTGTAAAAAGTCATCAAATATTTGTAAAATGAATTTTATAGCATTCATAAATACACATGTTCTATTTATTTGGATGCTCTATTTTTTGCGGATATAACGTACAATGTCATAAAAAATTTCATGCATTGTGAATTCTGTTCGGATTTTTTGACAGTATATAAAAGCATATTTTTTATATTGACCGCTTTTTACACATTTATGTTATATGATAAATAAAATGGACGTATATAAATAAATAAATATATGTATATATATATATATATATATGTATAGTTAATTGCTTGTTTATACAGTGCAGACGACTGTATAAACACGACTTTTAGTATTTTTGATTTATTATGTAAATGCGTAAAAGTATATAATTTTTTTTGTATCTGTAGGTGAAAAATGCTGCATTTAACCATTTATTAAAATTCGTTAAAGATTACTGGTACTCAGATTTACATTTCAATCGAGTGAACTAATTACTTACAATTTGAAAATTTCATGTAATTTGCTGTTTTCTTGTAACATGCTTCTTAGACTATAATAATTTTAGTAAGATTTGTTGTTTCTTGTTTTGCTGTTCTTTGTTGAGATGGGCAAATCCATTTTTTTGTAACAAAGATTACATCGATAACTTTTCTCTAAATAATCAGCTAAAGCTATATATTTATATAAAATATTTATGATAGATTTCAAAAGTTAAATATTTTCTAAATTTTATAAAATACTAATATATAAGGCAATGTAAATTCAGAAAGCTAGTTTCCAAAAAAGGACAGAAGTGCAGGATCCAGTGAAATGATATGGAGAAGATGAAATGTATAGACAATATACCAATTAAGAATGTGATGCTAACAGTTGGTTAGAAAATTCACTTTTTAGAAATAAAAATTCACAACTGTAGAAAGAAAAGACCATAGGATCGAATACGAATTGGTTTAAAAACGAGCAACATGATGTTATTGCTATATAACTGCAAAAAGATTTGAAAGTCAACTCGCAGGACATGATAAAATATTTTTTTATTTTATTTTTTCATTTTTTTATTTTTAACAGCAATCAGAACCTTACGTCCTATGAGCTGTTGGGCTAAAACTTCTCACTACTTCGTATTTTTAGATGGTAATCCAATGGTTAATCCATCCATATTTGATGATTTTTGTTATTAGAATTATTCCAATAGGACTGACTTTTTATTGGTGCAGCAATGCCGGGCAAGGGCTATTTTCACTAGGAAACATATTGCTATCTATATTTCCAAGTGAAAATCGTTGTCACTGCTGCCTGACAACAGGCTGCTCGTAGTGGATATCGAACTCGGGACCTCTGAAACAAGTCCCGTCGCTCTTAACCGCTTACCTACGGGCGAGCCATGATAGAATATAAGCAATAATTTGAAAATGTTACTTATGAAAAAGTGCATGCAACATAAATCTGGAAACAATTATTATTAAATATGACTGTCAAAGTATAGTTAGCAATCATATACAAACTGACTATAAATATCTGTATGTACTACATATATCGAACACATAAAGTCTGATACAAGCCTGGAAATTCCTACAAGAAACATGGTCAATGTTTCTGTGTGAAATTATCATTCTATTCAATATACTACGCCATTATAACCTATTCCAATCTTTGCGCAAAGCTATTTCACATTTTCTGTCCTGAATATGATCATAAACTCAGAAGCTAACAAAATTACCAAAGTGCTTTCGCACAGCTTGCGAAAACGTAGTTATATGTAGGATATATATATATATATATATATATATATATATATATATGTTTGAATAGTAGAGCATCCATATATTATATGTAACCCATGAGTGTAAACGTGAATTTCATCTCCATTTACAAAAGTCGTTGGATTTCTATCAAAGGCATTTTGCAATATTCAAAAATAAATGCAAGCGGGCACGTATGGATAAGTGTGTATTTAGAAAGCAATAAATGCCACATTTAAGTTCTTTCGCGAAGTTTAAGAAAGCCAATCGTGTGTTAGTGCCAGATAGTATATATTTGCTTCTCTTTGAAACTGCTGTTCCGGCACGCTATACAAGAGAGCACGTATTGCAGATGAGCTGCTTCGATATTCCTTAAGGCTGTGTCTGTAAGTTTCAAAAATTGCAGAAATATCCGGGGTTCCTGGCAGAAAAAAATTGTTTTTAGTTTGCGATTTATGGCAAGATGTTACATATTTTGTAATTTTTTTTTAGAACTAGTGTTTTTTGATTTTTCTTTTAGTTGAAGTGTGGAGATATAGCACAAGTATTTAGTTTTTCTGTTTAGCTATGTTTATGTAAGATTTAATATTTCTGAACAAAAAATGCCTAAGAATATAATCTACCATTTTCTTGAAATATAATTTAATTAATTTAATTTTATCTTTATAATAGAAACTAAGTCTCAGGGTTTGGAATGCCACTTTCTTTAGGACATATTGATATATTACATTCGATTTTTTATTTATTACTAATGTAATGTTGCGATTATGATTTTAGATTTTTATCCATTGAACCTTGTTATACTTGAATGAATTCCATCAAATGAAAATCGATGTTTCTCGAGATTTCCAGAAAAATTGACGTGTTTTGTTGCAATTTAGCAGTTTTTGTAGCAAGAAATGCAATAAATAAGAAAATGATGTTAAGAAAAATGTAATCTTTCTGGTGGCTTCATATTATAAACTTTAAATAAAAATATTAAAGTCCAGAGAAAGCGTATGCAACGCTATAAATATAAATATATAAATATAAATTAATATTGTATTATTGGTGCTCGTAAAACTATGTCAAATGTAGGGTGTTCCGGGTGTTCCAGACCTTGATGTGAAGCCGAAGCAGGGTGATAATATTGACCTCAACCGTACTGAAGAAAGTTAGAAAAAGTTATCTTACGTTCTTCGAGAATTATGAGCTTTTATGTTCAACCCAAGGCTTTGGTAAAATTATAACCGTTTTGCGGTTATTGTGGCCAATTTTTACTAATTTAAAAAATATTTCTATGACCACAATAAAAAAAAATAATGCAATTGCGCCAAGTTTTCCAAAATGAAGATTTTTTGTTGTACTATCGGTCGACTTTGAGATTTCATCATAGTAAAAAATGAACTAAATGGTGTTGGCAAGTCCATCAAAAGTTGGCGCATTTAATCAGGATTAAATGATTAATTACTTAATAATTCTATAATTGGAAAATTTTGAATAAAAACATAAAAACTTAAAAATGACATGCTTCTGCCAGCAGATTTCGTTCTCTTCGCGCTTTACTCATAATCAGTTCAAATGTTTCTCACTCGCATTTGAACCAAACTTTTTTTTCAAAAATTTATCTAATTTTTTATTATAAGTAATGAATGCAATATAGGTAAAATGCTTCTCTAATCATTGAAAGCAGATGCTCTGTTCTCTCAACAACTGAATTGTCATTTTCTTCACTTTTTATATTTTATCTTTGTTGAAGAATGTTCTTTGAATCATTCAAATGGGCTGTTCCGTAATTTTAAACTCGTCGACGAAAATTTGTATCTGCATACATGAATACATACACATATAAATATATATATATATATATATATATATATATATATATATATATATATATATACATATACATATACATAAATTTATTTAAAGTATGACAAAATGTTCAAAAACTTTTGAAACATAAAGATATGCAATAATTAACATTCTGTATGGCAAGTTATAATAATCTCAAAATAATCGAAAATACAAATTTTTATATATCTTAATGTTTCAAAGGTTCCTGAACAATTTTGTCATACCTTAGGAAAATGAACATATAGGATGTATGTGTGCGTATTCGGATACACATTTTTGTCGACGATTTCGGGAACACGGGTCAACCGATTTGAATAATTCAAAGAACATTCGATGTGTATTGATAGGAAGACGTGCTTCTTGCTGATTAGTTTTTGGCAAAAGCAAGTCAGGCTGTTTTGAAGATACGGGGCAAAAAGTGCCAAAAATGGTATTTCTGGTTTTGAGAACGGAGCGTCCTATTTAAATGATTTAAAACACATTTTATTTGTTTTGACATTTGTATTGAAGAATTGATGAAATTTTTGGAGAGGCAGATTAAGCGGTTTTGGAGACCCAATGAAAAAAGTAAAAAAGCAATTTGCTTCGATATTTTGTCTCTAAAACAGCTACGCAGCACGATTGCTTTGAATACAAAAATCTAATTTTTCAACAAAAAAAAAATTAAATAAAAAAAAACATTTTTTTTCAAAAATTTCCTATTAGTAAAAAATCTGTTTTGTTCAACCTTTTCAAATAATTTTAAGCTTTTAAAAATCTTAAAATTCGGTACGGGAAGTTCGAGAAATTTACCTTAAAGCAAAGCACGATGTCATGCACCACTAGTTTATTGTGATTATTTCAAAATGTTATACCGCTAGCAAAATAGTTCATAATATTAGACAAAATTCTTAATTTGCGAGTGAATTACCTCACTTGCTATTGAATTTTCAAATGAATTCAAATTTCGTTTAATAGTTTCTTGAGTACCTATGTATGCAGAAAAATGACGATATGTACAAGTGCATCCGACTTCCGCATACTCGCGTGTTTCGCATATTTTGTATCTAAAATAGCTACACAGCACGATTGCTTTGAAAACAAAGACCTACATTTTCAAAAAAAAAATAAAAACAATTAAAAAATTGGGATTATTTTGGTTTATACCGCTGCCAAAATAGTTCATAATTTTAGACAAAATTCATAATTTGCGAGTGCATCACCTACCCCACATGCCGTTGAATTTTCAAATAAAAAAATTTCGTTCAATAGTTTCTTGAGTACCTATGTATGCAAAAAAATGACGATATGCACAAGTGCATCCGACTTCCGCATACTCGTGTGATGGCTAATCAACGCTTCTGTACGGCGAACGAGTAGATTTCAATTTGCGCGCCCGCTAGCGTTTCGCACTTCTCGCGCTACATATCCACACATGACGCTCGTAAATCAACGGTGCGAGCGTGAACGATGAAAAATGCATGGCAGGGATTGTGAAAAAATATGTTTACCATACACAAGCGAATATAATGAAACAAACTGAACTGCGAAGGGAAAGTTTAAAGATGGAAGTATTGAATTGCATTCGTAAAAGTGAGAAACACAGTTTGAAATACAGTTATTGGAAATTCTACGGAATGTAATAAAAATAATTTCCTAGTAGTAAAGTTACCTTTTTTATGATGATTTTAATCTCAAATTCTTTTAGAACTTGCACTGTGTGAACTTACCAAACGCAATTTTTAATGAAATATGGCCAAACCATATTTGTATGAAAGGAGGTTCTTGGTCAGTCTCAATCATGCGTTATCTGTTGTTAAAAATATTTTTTCTAAAGTTCGGCAAAGTAGTATTCTTGATCCGCTGCTTTACATTATATATACTGTTGTTATACATATAAATGCAGAAACCATGATTCCAACCTTTGCAGATGATACTAGAATTCTAGCTCATCATGACAACCAATTGCTTGCCTCCGAAATTTTACAAAAACACGTAGATCAAACAGAAAGGTAGATAAAATTATGGAGAATAGAATTACAATTTTAAATCAGTTAATGTTACTTTTACCCTACGGCAAGGTTTATGCCCTCATGTTAGAATGAGTGGTCAATTGGTTTATGTATCCAATGTAGTTAACCATCTGGGAAGGAGACTAACCTGCCACGATCATATAATTAAGAAACGCCAGCAGCTTGAACTGACACGTATGCAATTTAATTGGTTAATGGGCTGAAAATTACAAGTTTTGTTGGAAAATAAACTCCTAATATACAAGACAATTATTTAACCAATATGTGAAAGTAGCTGAATGTATTTATTGTATAGTTTGCTACGTAAAATAAAAAAAATCTAAACCCCTGAATATTAACTAATAGAAATGTATCATAGTATGGAAATTACAGACAAAATGGTATATATATATTGACTTCTCATTTCTCGACGAAGTCTGTACTTCTGTATTACTTCAACGTCGTGTGCAATTTTCACAAACTATAGCCTTATGTAATTCTTTATAAAATGAGGAAATAACTAGCTGTAAGTGGAATTCTGTCTTAAGGCAATTAGGGCATCGTGCCTTAAGGCAAATTGCTGGAACTTCCCGTACCGCAATTCAAAATTCGAGTAATTAAAAATAATCAATAATAATAATCAATAAAAGTTGATCAATGATTTGAAACTTTTAATAGAATTTCGAACCATATTAAATCATTCTCTCTTAAATCATTTATTTTGAAATATTTTGGAAATTCTGAACTTTTTTTCAAAGCGCGTAAGCGCCGCGTTTAACGTTAAACATTGGTACGGAACCCAAAGGTATGTAAAGAAAATTTATCCTTATTGTTAAAATCTCTATAAAATATCTGATAATTTGATGTGCATATGTCTAATGTTCATTTTTGACCGCCAAATGGCTCATTTTTACTTTTTCCTCCATATCTCCAAAGTTGTTAGACCTGCCATTCCAAAAATTTTTTGGAAAGGCCGTTTTCGGCACTTTTTGCTTCGTATCTTCGGAACGGCTAGACCTGCCTTCGCCAAAAACTAATCAGCACGTCTCCTTATCAATACGAAACGAATGTTTTTTGTATTATTCAAATCGGTTGATCCGTGCTCCCGAAATCGTCGACGAAAATTTGTATCCGAACATACATACATACACGCAAACACGCACATACACACACACATACATCCATTTTTTCTAAGGTATGCCAAAATGTTCAGAAGGTTTTCAAACGTAAAGATCTATAAAAAATTTTATTTTCGATTTTTTTGAGATTACTATAACTTGTCCTACGGGAAGTTAAAAAATTAAAACAATATTTATACAAACTGTTATAAAAACAATTTGTTTTTCAGTATTCCAACTAATAAATTTATGATTTTTTATAAATATATTGATCTTCAAGTTTTAATAAATGATAAATTTTATCATATAGTATACAAATTTTATTGTGAGATCGCCATGGAAGCTCTCATCACTGACGAACATAAGAAGTTGCAATTTGCAGGTAGTGTGATATTAAAAAAAAAAAATAAAGTACTTCAAAACGTACACTTTTTTTGGAAATATATTTGAGATTTAGACAGAATTTACTATATTTGAGTACTGAGATTTATATTAGAACAACTGATACTTTAAACTGTGGTTGAATTGAGTATCGTTGGAGTTGATTGATATCGTTTTTATAATTGTCAGTGACGAAAATGTGTTCTAGGAACATAAAGGAGATGATATTTTTTTCATGGCTTTTTGGTAACCTTTGTTAATGTATGTTACAAGTATAGCTCATATTTGCTTTGATAAAGTCAATTACCCATATTCACACTCAGAATACATTTTGACTACAACTTTTTATTAGTTAATAAATATTATTTCACCACTTTCGTTCTTCGAGAAATATTCGTCTTCAAATGTACTCTGCATTTTGTATTTCTAAGATACATATTAGCTTAAGCATTTTGTATGATGACAACCCAGCACCATCTTCAACTATCTAGCAGTAGCGTCATGGCATTTACCATTATTCAGATGAGCTGTTAAGCGAAGCGAACTAATTAATTAACCTTTTAACCCAATCAATTTGCATATGTCACGTAGGGAAGCTTGTTCTTATTACTACAAGCGACGACTAGAATCTAGTTGTTTTACTCCCCTGCATCTTCCTTTCACGGGGCGCGTATTACAAGAGAACTCCCGCCGTGGTGCGTTATGCATATTTACGTCGAGCCGCCCGCAAGTGCACTCCGGGTTCGCGCCGCTCTCTGCTCTAGTACTGCTCTGTCTATACAGTATAGTATATATATATATATATATATATATATATATGTATATATGTATATATGTATATATGTATATATGTATATATATATATGTATATATGTATATATATATATATATATATATATATATATATATATATAATCTCGTGTCACGATGTTGGTTCGCGATGGACGCCCAAACTACTGGACCGATTTTAAATTTTATTGGCTCATCGTGTTTATATATATCCAACTTAGGTTATAGGAAATTTTGAAAAGTAAATTCAAAATATAAATACATAATTTTTATAAATTTCAAAAAATTTTGACAGAAAATGACCAAAAAAAAAACAAAACACTAAAATGACAAATGTCAAAATATATGGAAAATTCGAGAAAAAAAGATTAACGATTTTTGAAAAAAAAAATGACAGTTCAAAAAATATAATTCAAAAACATCCAACATTTATATCCAAATTAGATGCAATGCTATATTCAAAATCACTGTTTATAGTTTTAAATCTAATTAAAAATCAATGTTTATAAATTTAAATAAAAGTTGACATTAAAAAAACGTGAATTGACATTTATCAATATTCATAAAAATTATTAGATAAATAGATTTATAATTTATATTTATTTGATTTGCTTACGAATTAGTTCGGATACTAAAACTTCCTCAAAACATTATAGATCACAATAAAAAAAAACGACATATTAAATTTAATATTAATAATAAACAAAATTTTGACGGTTCAGAAAAATTGAATTTTTAACGGCTTCAATAAGAAACAAATACGTTAATTATTCCAAGTTTTGTTATAGGCAATATTGTAGATACAAAACATTATAGAAAAATATATTATGTTAAATTTCGACCAAGAAGGAAATATTTATTGTATTATATTTTTTATAAATTTCTATAAATTTTGACAGAAATTTACTAAAAAAAACAAAACACTAAAATGACAAATGTCAATATTTATGGAAACTTCGAGAAAAACGATTTATGATTTTTGAAAAAAAAATTACAATTCTAAAAATATATTATTTTTACTAATTGAAAAGGAACAGATATATTATAATATATCCAACAGTTATATCCAAATTAGGCAAAATGCTATATTCAAAATAATAGAAATATTTAATGTTTATTGATTTAAATAAATTTTGATAGTTGTAAAATAAAAAAAGGTAAAATGTCATTTATCAATATCTATGAAAAGTATTAGATGAATAAATTGATAATTTATATTTATTTGGTTTGCTTAACATATTAGTTCAGAAACTAACACGTCCTCAAAACATAATAGATCAGAATGAAAAAGCGACATATTAAATTTAACTTTAATCCTAAACAAAATTTTGACAGGTCAAAAGAATTAATATTTTTAACGAATTCAAATAGGAACAAATACATTAATTATTCCAACTTATATTATAGGCAATATTACAAATCACATTTAGGATACAGAATAATAAAATTTATCAAATTGAAATAAATATGGGCGGTTACGAATTTAAAACAAATGCCGAAAATGACGTTTGTTAATATTCTGAGAAATTTATGAATAAATTGATTTATGATTAAGATATAATTTGCTTAAGTTGTTCATTCAGGTGAACATCACAAATTTAATAGAAATCATGATTGAAAACTGAATATTATATCATATCATATTAAATTTCGAAGTGCCAAAAATCAAACATTTAATAGATTTGGACTCGAATTCCTCTGAACTTTATCCATGTTAGTTTCAGGGTTAGTATGAATATGAATTTATAGTCGGAAATTTATATTATAAGTGTTTCGTAAGTAATAACAAATTTAAAAAAAATACATTGAAATCGATGAGTGTCTAATCATAAATTTATGGAAAATTTTCAAAGAAAATATTAAAGGCTTATAGCAAGTTTCCAATAGTATGTGAAACCATTCCTAAATAAAGCAACATGTTAAAATCTTAGCAAATTTATAAAAATCGCTTGGTTATTCATTATACATTTTGTAATGTACTCATTTATTCAAATGTTTAATTATTTCAGTTTATTTATTATCAAAGTTTTAAAAAAAACTTTGATCAATAGTATTGATCAATCATATTCAAATTTCAATCCGAAGGTTTGAAGGTTTGAAGGTTTGAAATTTGGTTGTCAAACGGATTCAAATTTCAATCAGATGGATTTTAATAAGGGCCGTTGCAACGCAAGGCTGGGTATGCTAGTATATATATATATACATATATATATATATATATATATATATATTACTATAGTATTACTATAGTATATATATATATAATAATTACTTGTTTGATCAGATGAGAACTTATTTAGGGTAGAGCGGGTCTAGTTGAGCATTGGGGCAAGTTGAGCAATCGAAATATCTCGAAAACTATTCACCCTCCGTTTATGCATTATATGGCGGAAAGATAGAGGTTTTTTTTTTTTTTTTTTTTTTTTTTTTTTTTTTTTTTTTTTAAACTTTATTACTAATTATTTTTTCTTTTTATCTTACATACTACATATATTTTACTTTTTCTTTGCATATTTTTACTGTTTATTACATTTTTCTTTACTAATACTTCTTCCAAAGGCAGGTCCGTGGGTTGAGTTGAAAATGCACTCAATCATGGTTGCACGATGTCAGAGCCTTTACATTTTTCTGTTGTATAGGGATATAAATCGACTTCCTTTTTGTATTTCAAAGCGATACAATCTTAGTACCTCTTTACTTCCAAGTAGCATGTTATTGCCGCTACAGCTATGCCCACGAAAGGCCATTTTCACTTGAAAACATATTTGAAATCTATGATTTCAAGTGAAAATTTGGTATCAAGCTGCTTTGATACCGAACCGACCGAGGTTGGATTCGAACCCGGGACTAGGATTTGCTAGCCCACGTTCTTACCACGGGACCACGGCCGGCCCTCGGTTTCGGAGAAATAAACATTCCGCGATCGCTAGTGGCCGCTGGACAAATGAGTAAGGCTCACTAGCGTTTTGTTTATTTTGAGACCAAAAAGTAAAAAAGTATTTCATCACGAGTTTTTGTCTGATTTAGTCAAATGATAATTCTTTTTAATCAGGTAAATGTTATTTTTCCATATAATTATAGTACATTTAATATGCACAGAGATTCTGGGTATAATTCTCACGGTTCTTTCATAAACTCACTTTTATTTTGCAATTCCGAGTTGGGGTTAGCTGAGCATAGTTGCTAAACTGGTTCTGTCACTAAGACCATTACCATTAACTTCCAGAAATTAATTATTATTTTTAAGATTTAGGCTAAGTCTATGAGTAATAATAAAAATAAATAATGATTTTATACAAAAATACTGAATATAATGGTAAAATAATTCCTAAGATACGATATTGTTTTGTTGATTCTACTTTTGGTTAATTATTCGAAGAAAATTACTATAAGTTTTGTTTTCTCTGTCAATAAAGACTATAAATATAAAACTGGTTATTAAAAACTTATTTTATTTCATCACTAATCGACATTGAACCTATGATTTCATTATACCTTCTTAGTGTTCAACTTGCCCCACATATGGGGTACATTGAGCATACTTGACTTTTTGCATTTAAACAGCTGTAGCTTTTAAATTTCACTTATTATCAGAAAATAGTATTAACGTGTTAAGCGATAAACAACAAATCCATTAAGCCGTATAGCAATTTATTGAGACTTTTCATTGAGGAGCTTCATCCGTTCAATCCGCCCTACCCTACTAATTAGCATGCGTTGAATCAATACAATTTCAATATTTAACTTCCCGTAAAGTAAGTTATAGTTACCGCAACAAATGAAATATTAAAATTTTTGTATAATTTTACGTTTCAAAGATTTCAGAACCTTTTGACATACCTTAACAAAATAGATGTTCGTGTGTGTATGCTTGGATACAATTTTTCGTCCACGTTTTTTGCGCACGGTTCAACCGAATGTTATGTCAGTATAGATTGAAGCACCAGATATATTCATAACATGAATTATGGAAAGAGCTTTCTACAATTTCTTTTTCTTTATAATGTCGAAGGAACATATATAATTAGGTATTGGCTATAATATAGATATTATCAGGCCGATGCAATAAAACGATGATTGATAGTTTTAGTTGATTACTTGTTTGATTGTTGATGTTAATAGATGTCGATTTTCTAAGGGTTGATTTAAGACTTATGTTACATAGTTGAAATTCAAGTTAATACTAATACAACAAGTTTTATACTTTAATATGATTTTTCTGATTGGTTAATTTTGAATCTAATCAGCGGCCATTACATTTTTCAACCAATCAAGTATTGACAGAGGTGATCAGTTGTTTCTTAGAAATATGGAATAATTGTACAATGAATTATTAGGGAAAAAATTCATGACAATAAGAGGGATTATTTTATAATGCGAAATAATGTAATGAAGGATAAAGGTTTATTATTGCTATTCTGTATGAAAGTAACAGAATATACTTATATAATTTCATCAGGATAGGGTTGAGAGTAAGGCGTTAGCAAATTTGAATGATTTAAAAAACATTCAATTTTTATTGGTCGGGAGCGGTGCGGATTAGTTTTTCCTAATTCTCAAAAATTTGAAAAATTATTGACACGATTTTGAATGTTATTTTTAGAAAATATAGTTTTTATAAATTATGCGAAAGAGCGTTATGATGCATTTTTTGATATGTTTAAATTAAGTCAACATATAATACCATTTGTCGTCCAATTTATAAGCAATTATATTACGTCAATAAAATACAAATTATAAATGTGACTGCATTTATAATAATCTATTTGAAAATATTTAAAAATTGCAAAATATTGATTATTTGTATTCCTCTAATATTTGATTACGGTTTAGGAAGTTTTAACTATTTTTTGCCTTAAGGAACGATGCCATGCACAACTAATTAATTTTCAATTTATTAGTGAAGTAGATTTATTGGTTCAAATGAAATAATATAAAAAACTAACGTTGTTATTTAATTTTTCCTATTTTTTCTGTAAATCGTTTTTTGAAAAATAGTGTTGCATTTCATCTTGTTTTTTCGACGAAGAAGTCATTAAAAATTATCATTTGGTTCAAAACTTTGGATATTAAATTAATTTGAGTAAAATTTGTACAAGCTGTTCGACTATCGATGCTTCAAAGTGTTATTCTATGTTTGTTTGCAGAATTCATGTTAAAAGAGACACACGGCTAAAAATAAATTGCGAATACACAATGTCAGATTCTGTAGAGAATATATCCAAATGAGTTATTATATAATAATAGAGCAAGCGCGACTTTTGAATGATATTTGATTTTAAAACTGTTTAAAGTGTTTTAATATTTGAATTCGAACATGATAAAATCATTATAATTTCAAAATTAGATACAGAGACATTTATATAAACTCTAATTATGAAAAGAGCATTTAAAAGAATTCTTTTGAATTTTTTTAAATCTTACATTGTAAATGTGAATGCATTAAGTTTATATTTGTGAGCTTTCCTTTCCAGAGTTTTAATAAAAAAAATTTTCTCAAATTATTCAAATAGGTAAATCAATTATATAATTCTAATTGTTTAGCATTCAACAGTTATTTACAGATCACACCAGTTTATTTTTCAAAGTCCAGTAAATGTAATGGGAATATGAAACTACGGGAACAGAATTAAGACAAATAATTCTCGCCTTAGTAGATTATTTTAGTATTTGCCATTAATTTTTAAATTATCACTTTTACAAAATTATGAAAAATGTATGAAGTTGAATTCTAGATAATCAGATAAATTATTCAGAATAATTTTAATAATCATACTATGCTTGTGTATTCATTATATGAAAATATTAATGAAACGTTTTTAAATACAAGTTCCATGCAATATTAAAAATGATTTGATAAAAATTAAACTTTTTCATATACATAATTTAAATTTCAGTATAATTCATATATCCCTGGACCACTAATGAAAACATTGTTCCGTTTGTTAACGTTTCGCATTTGTTTGTGTGGTTTCCAGGCATTCGTCCGTGGTATACGGGTATGCTTAATGGATTTAGGAAAATTATATTCGTTGCCAGAACAGGATGAGGTTGGATTTGTCTTTAAATGGACTAAGATAATTTGATTTGCAATCAACGAAATTTCTATTCAAAATATTACAATGCGAGCGGATGTTACTAGAATCTCAGTTATCGTATACGTATGAATTTGTGATAAATATACACATGTTGAAATATATAAATGGAAAACTAGCGTGAATTTGCATCTCTTATTAAATAACAAATCAACTGTAATTGACAAATATAGACGACATAAGAAAGTGACCAAATTTTGTGTATTGACAATTTGATATTCAAATTAAAATTTTTGAAAAAATCAAAATATGTACTGAAATGTCAAGATGTTTACAATATTTTAGGGCGGTGACTGTATGAAATAAGTAAATGTAAATGGCACGGATTTCCGAAAAAGTGAAAATAATACACGCAATCAATGAGAATAAAAATATTGCTATTTTCTAAAATAAACTCATATTTTTCATTCGACATCTTACCCCAACTTTCTTTGTGATTGACGAATATACTCTAAACTGTTCGATGGAACTGGTTAAATCAATTGTCGTAAATTTGGATTTCTACATATACTCAATTTTTTTTAATAATAATTTAAATTTAATGTAATTGCTGTAAGATTTATGGCCTGCTGATCAGAAGCTTCTAGCTTCGATACCCACTTCTGGCGTTGCAATATCAAGCAATAATGATATAGGATTTTAATTGTAAAGATAGATGGTAATATACAATTCAGCCCTTTCTCGGTATTGGTCCATATATAATAATCAGTATTAGAGAAAACCTGATAAAACGCGATAATGCAAGATAAACTGTTATCTCTAAAACCCATATTGTTGAGGAGATTATTCACCGCAACAGCTTATAAAACTATATGAAACAGTTGTTATTGAAAAACTTTGTTCGTTATAATATTATACATTGTTTATATACGTAATTTGTTAAAGGATGCACTGTAACATATTTGTTATTCTAGACTCTAGAATCTAGACTCTAGAATCTAGACAATCTAGAGCTGTCGAGGAATTGTACCATGTTCTACTCTGTAGCAAATAAAGTAATATGTCACTTGCAACCATGCTCAAATAATGGAAATATCGTTATGACATATAGATTTGTTTCAATGTTTTGAAGTACGAAACACTCAAAATTTGAACAGTGATCAGAACTCAAGAGTCCTATAAGCTATTGGGCTAATTTGGCCTAATACTACATCAGTTTAAGATATGGTAACCCAAATAGTTGTATCATCTGTGTCTGATAAATTTTCTTATTACAATTTCTGTAATGTGGCGAATATAATATTGGTGCAGCAATGTGGGATGAAGGCTCTTTCTACTTGGTAACATATTGTTAACTATATTTTCAAATAAAAACCAATGGCGCTACAGTTTAACAGCAAGCTCCCAAAACGATCTAGTCACTTACCCACGAGTGAGTCCATTATACAAAATTATTACTTAATATTATTTGTACTATTTTTAATTATTCGGATTTTATAGACAAAAAGCTTATAAATTGGATGCTGATGTTCATACAAGTTTGCATGAAAATTAAATGAGCAAAACTTGAAACTCCTCTTCGAAGTGGAGTTAGAATGAAGAATTTTGTGTCATAATTCTAAGAATTATATAAACTGAATTGCAAAGTTAAAATTGTTCTTTTCAAGTATTTTAGCTAAAATTAAAATTAAAATCTAAATTATTTTCACTTTTCAAAACACAATTTATATGTTAAAAAAAA
>NW_020537324.1:51602932-51718363 GCF_003426905.1 Ctenocephalides felis | reverse complement strand
TTTCGCCATATAATGCCTAAACGGACGGTGATAGTTTTCGAGATTTTCCGATTGCTCCACTTGCCCTATGCTCAACTAGCTCCGCTCTACCCTACTGAAATATCAAGATGTTTACAGTATTTTGTGGCGGTGACTGTATGAAGTAAGTAAATGTTAATGGCATAGATTTCGCGAATTATGAAAATAATACATGCATTCAATAAGAATTAAAATATTTCTATTTTTTTAAATGAATCCATATTTTTCATACCACATTATACGCCAACTTTTTTTGTAAATGACGAATATACTCGTCGTGAACTCGATTCCATCGACGTTAAATTGTACACACTGTTCGATGTGAGCGTCACAGTAAATTGATCAAATTAATTGTTTTGAATTTGGATTTAAACATATACTTGAGATGTTTTTTTTTTAAATTAATTTAATTTCAGTCATATTACTTCCCTCATTTAATTTTCATAGAGCTTCAGCTGTTAGATTTATGGCCTGCTGATCAGAAGCTTCTAGCTCCGATACCCATTTCTGGTATTGCGATATCAAGCAGTGATGATATAGGTTTTTACTTGTAAAGATAGATGGTAATATATTTTTCAGCCCTTTTTTGGTATTGGTGCATCTATAATAGCCAGTATTAGAGAAAACTTGATAATATGTGATAATACATGATAGACCATTATGTTGCTCTCTAAAGCCCATATTGTTGGAGGAGGATTATTCATCACAGCAGCTTATAAAACTATATGAAACAGATGCTATTGAAAAACTCATTATAATATTATTCATTGTTTATATGCGTAATTTGTTAAATGATGTACCATTGCACATTTGTTATTCTAGAGCTATCGAGGAATTGTAACATGTTCTACTGTGTAGCGAATAAAGTAACGTATCACTTAAAACCTTGCTCAAATAATGGGAATATAGTTATGATATTATTAGATTATAGAGATTATAGAGAATATAGATTTGTTTCACTGTTTTAAAAATCAAACACTCAAAATTTGAGCGGTGATCAGAACTCAAATCCTATAAGCTATTGGGCTAATTTTGCCTAATTCTACATCAGTTTATGGTAATCCAAAAGTTGTATCATTTCTGCCTGATAAATTTTATTATTACAATTTCTGTAATATTTTGAATATATTATTGTCAGCAATGTCGGATGAAGGCTATTTCTACTTGGGTAACATATTGCTATCTATTTTTTCAAATGAAAATCAATACTACTACTGCTGGACAGCAAGCTCTCGAAGCGATCTAGTCACTTACCCACGAGTGAGCCCATTACACAGAATTACTTACTATATATTGGACGTTATTACCACATTGTTGATATCCTTTACAAATCACATTGCATTCTATCTCTTTAATTTTATTCGTATCTACAATTACGTCTGCTACAATTAATCTTAAAATATAAGTGACTAAATTGGTTTTTAATAGATATACACCATATACGCAAATATCCTTGCCGTGTTGTTAGTAAGTTCAAAAGACAACTAGTGTTCTATGGCATTGTGCCTTGAGGCAAATTGCTGGAACTTACCGTACTGTAATAAAATATTCGAAGAATATTAAATGTTTTCAAATATTAGGTTGTCAAATATCTCCCTTCCGCTTTTTTGCTCTTGGTTTATAATACAAAAAGGCGGAAGGGAGATATTTGACAACCTAATATATTATTATAGATATTGTAGCTTTCATTATTCGTATTTTATAGACAAAATGTAAAAGCTTATAAATTGGACTCTGATGTTCATACAAGTTTACATGAAAATTAAATAAAAAAAAACTTAAAGATAGAATGAATAATCTTGTGTCATAATTCTAAGAATTATATAAACTGAATTGCAAAGTTAAAATTGTTTATTTCAAGTATGTTAGCTATAATTAAAATTAAAATCCAAATTATTTTAAATTTTCAAAAAACAATTTAAGTTACAAAAAAAATTGGAAATTTAAAGATAAAAAAAATATTTGTTTTTTCCCAAAACAATCGTTTCGTCAACACAAGCAAAAAGTTTTTTGAATCATCCAAATCGAATCTCAGAAACTGCCATTTTTTACACATTTAGTTCCGTATCTTCAAAAGCGCTGGACCATTCTTTGGCAAAAACTAATCACCATTTATTTCTATCATTACGAATTGAATATTTTGAATCACACCAATCGGATTCACGGTTCTCGCAAAAACCGAGTTTTTATTATCTGCACTCTTTCCTTCGTATCGCGGAAACGGCTGGACCGGTCTTTCCCAAAACCTGATCAGCACCAATCGCCATAAGTAGGAATCAATTGCTTTCAATCATTCAAATCGGTTGAGCGGTACTTCCAAAAATATGTACGAAAAATTGTATCCACACATCTCTGAGGTATGACAAAATGTTCAGAAACCTCTCAGGCGTCAAGATTTTTGACCCATTACCATAACTTACCCTACGGGTTGTTAATAATTCAATATTACTTACTCCCAACACTGTTTTTTTCGAAGACGAAATGCATTTTATCCTGGTTTATAATTGACCAATTGAATATATGAAGTCGTCGCAATCAAATGGCAGACATAATTTGTACGCAGAGGCCACAAAGCCGTTGAAAGCAGCACTCTCGGACGTGCGCAATTTCCGGATTGTAATTTGACGATCTCTTGAACGTCTGGCGGGCAGCGGCACTCAGTTGCCGGTGAATTCATTTTAGGCGGATTCCCCTCGAGTGTCGTTCATTGTACATCGTTGCTGCCGCAGCGGCTGTTAACTCGTTCAGACAAAAAGCTCTGTCTCTTTGGCGCGAATTACTTTCGCAATCTGTGAACTTATTTCGTGCGACGCGACGGACGTTCTTCATTACTTGCCTGAAAGTAATACAAGTAAGAGAACCTGTAAAGAAAAACTATAAAGACAAATGATACGACGTACTTTGATAGTGAATCGAAATGACTTCATTCTCTAATGCACAATGGTTCTGTCATAGATGAGGCAATGGCTGCTGTTTTGTTGTAAATTTTTGAAGAAAATGCGGCAGAGATTATGATATATTTTGAAAATGTGCTACATGTGCTATTTGTGCTAATTTTAATGTAGAATGTTTTTATTATTTTAACTAGGCCTAAGTGTGTAAGTGATTATCCCGCGTTTGATCACAATATCGATTAATCTAATTATAAAGTATATTTGCAACGTGGGCAATGGGAAATCCTAAAACTAATTCAGGATTAAAAAAAATATATAATTTAATTAAAAGTAATCATATTGAAAAAGGTTGTATTTAATCACATCCTTATTTGAGTTAATAAAATTTCAATATATTCGAAAATAGTTATCAGATATATCCGACAAAAATAAAAATGTGTTATAAAGTGCATGATATAAACAAAATATATACAGGATTTGCTAGTCAACATTAAAATAGCCTGTGTAGAATTATTGCTGAATATTGAAATATATTCTGTTAGTTAGGAAATTGATTAACGGATCTTTTAAATACATTTCTATTTCATTAAGGATATTGTATAAACTATTTTATAGTTTCAAATGAAAACATTCATAAGTATATATGAATTGTTTATACATTTGGATTGCAACATTTTCAAATATAAATATCTAATAGCCAGAAAAAAAAAGAATTAAAAATAAAGTATACATAGATTTTTATTTTTCTGCCAAAATGTGGCAAAAAACAAAATATGCCTCACACTTTTATTGGCAGAGAAATCTGTTGAACCAAATTATATATTAAGACTGGTGTATATGGAAATAAGAATAAATAGAACTTATAGAATGTTATTGAAATTTTCATCATACAAAACTAATCCACACTAATGGCTATTCGGATTTTTCATGGTTTTTAAACGTTGTACAGCAGTGCTGCCATTTTGAAAAATACTTTGTAATAAAGCTAAATGTGTATACTCTTAAATAATTATTGGCACATATATATACATATATATATATATATATATATATATATATAAGGGATATATAAGGGTAGTCCTTAATATAAACATTTTCGAATTTCTTGGCTCCCAACGGCTCAAATGGTTCCAAATTGATAAAAAACAGTTCTCTGAAAGTTTTAGCTCTTAATATTAACTTTTAGATAGTGCGCAATTCAATCAAACTTCGTAGGGAAATAGCATGGAAAAAATTTTGAAAATGAAAAAGCGACAAATGAATCAAAAGTGGAAATTCGTGACATTTTTCATTAAAAATTAGACGCTGTGCAAAATTTTTGAAAATTTTTTCATCCTATTTCCATACAAAACTTTGATTGAATTGCGCTTAATCTAAAAGTTAATATTAAGAGCAAGAAGATAAAATACTAATTCCAAAAATCAGATTTTTGAGAAGAAACAATCTTATTGTTTGAAAAATTGATAAAAAATTATTACTACTAAATTATTATTAATAAATTAACTGATAGTATTATTTGTTTTTAGAACAAATTTGTGAAAAGAGTATGGATTCTGAAAACAGGTTAAGAACACTTTATTCAAATTGTTTGAATTTATTGATGTATAATATTAAAGAATATAAAATGTTCGAGGTGATGAAAATTCACTACCATCACTAACAACTCATATTTGGGCCGCTTTTTTTCACAATATTCCTACATTATACCTACCCGTTTATATATTAATCTGTGTTTCTTCATATTTATTCTTGAACTTGCAGCAACTAGCAGAATTCATCAGCACTTTTATTTTATCCAAGTTAAATTTGCAGTTTGATAAGTTTAAGATATGCTTTTATCCTTCATACTTCCTATAACTTCGTGTCATTTCCACGGATTTTTCGAGTATGGTTGAGCGTTCGAAGACGTAAATGCAATCTCGGAGAGCTGTATATTTGGCTTCGCTCTGGTTGAATTCTCGCTTGTCGGTTTATTTAGCTGAACATTCGTCTCAGAAAGAATAATTTTTTTTTTTTTTTTTTTTTTTTTTTTTTATTTATTGTTTGAACAGCAATCAGAACTCCTATATGTTCTATAAGCTGTTGGTTAACGACTTAATACTACTTTTATTTCATGAGAGCAATCCATCGATTAACCATTCTCTTATGTGTGGGATATTTTTGATATTAGCTCTTACGTCTAATAGTTGCATATGATTGGATGTTGCAGCTATGTCCACGAAGGACGATTTCCACTTGGAATTATATTATGATCTATAATCTCAAGTGGAAATTTGACATCAAAGCTGCCTGATGTCGGGCTACGGCGGTAGCGGGAATCGATCCAGCGAGCCTGGAACTAGTGGCTGCTAGTCCACGCTCTAACCGATATCGCCACCGCCGGCCCAGAAAGAATAATGAAGACGAGATCGACATCACTCGCCTCTACCGACCCGTTAGCGATTTTCTTTGCCCCGAAGGGCTGCGAGAAACGATTGTTAAATTTCTAGTACTTCCAGTAACTGCCGCTTATAGATTACAAAAAAGTATTGGCGACGGCGATGATTTTGTCCTTTTTTATATGCTCAAACGCTGTATAAAAAATACAGGGTAAAAAGGTCCACCGCTATTATTTCAAAAACAAGTGAAGTTAGGACTTTATTAAAAACAATTTGTAAGTAGAGGGAAAAAATGTGTAATCAGCCATCGCCTCAATTCAACCAACGTCATTGCTACCAGGAGGTAAACGGCCACGTTTGAACATCTATAACAAATGTATTTTATTTTACTGCTAGTTTTTTTGGTAATGGGCACTAATGTTTAGTTCACGAGACCTAAATATAATCTTTAGATATACAATATTTAATTGTTTTGCAAGATCTAATATAATAATCTTTATAAATCTTACATGTGGTTGGCGTAAAAGCGACTAATTGAACTTTTACTGTGGCAAAATAAAATAAAATTATAAAAAAATAAAAATATAAATTTAGTCATAAAAAAACTATATTACAAAAAATTAATCAAATTAATAGTTATTCCTACTCTGCTAATTAATATTCATGATAAAATACCAGATCAAGGCTGTATATACTGTGTTATCTTTGTAAAATGTGTCCATGAAATTTTTTTTTGCATTGCATATATTTTGCATATTGTAGCTATTTTTTTTAAATTAAAAATATGACATTGAATCTGTTTTCTCCCCGGCACTTTACCCCGCCTAAAGGGTAAAAAGGGGCTAATAACAAATTTTAGAATAATATTAAAAAAACGTATTTTTTATAATTAAGAATTAACTGGGAATTTTATTGAACATGGTACGTTAGTTGTTTGTTTGATACATATTATGAATTTGACGTAGTTAATTTAGTTCAGACAGTATAATAACCTAAATTCAAATTGGATTTTTGTGCCCCGCTCACCCTATATAATTCATACAAACACAACTTTTTGCTCGCATGATTAGTGAAATTTTACTTCTAATTTTCTGGTGCTTTTTATTTTGTTAATTTTATCTTAGCTTTACAAACTGTAAACCACTACCTTGTGTAGATAAAAGTCTCAATTCTTTGCAGAAACACAATTAGAATTCTTCTCATAAGTAACTTTTTGAAATTCTAGTTTAGAACAATTAAACATTGTTTCGATTTTATATATCCTAGATTATTACGTACCGTCCTGGAAGTATACATTTCAAGAATAAATAAAGTTTATTCCACCTATGCGACCTATGTTCTGTTTCATTTTCTAGCAATTGATAATTAATCAATAACTCAACAGATATTTTAACAACAATAGCTGAAGGTGCGACGGAAATAATTCACAAATAAATGTCATTATATAATGTTTTTTTTTTTTTTTTTTTTTTTTTTTAGCCACCTACATTATTCTATACAGTCATATACAATCTTCAATTTTATACTATCTTCTTCTTCATATAATCCTATTCTTCTTCTATACTTCTTAACTAACTTATCTTCATTCTTCTTTTACTATCTCTCACTTCATCTTCTAACCACTATTTCTTCTTTCTTCTATACTTCTCATTACTTCTTACTTCAATTCATTTTTAAATTCTAATTATCTAATTTTTATATTTAACATACATATCTTATTAGTACAATTCATAATTCTATTATTATTCCAACTAGTTAATATTTTTTCAAATTCTGGCCGGAGATTCGAACTCGGAACCTCCAGCATGTGAATCGGGAACGCTACTCTTGAGCTAATCCCGCCACTTATATAATGTTTGGAAATCGATTATTCCATGGCTTGAACATATTTCAATATATGAGTATTTTGACACACATACAATTGTTCATTTAATAATAATAACAATTGAGAATAAAATCGCTACTTGATTTATGTTACCGTAGATTATTTTTGAGAACAAATTTTACATCTTAATTTTCATAATTAAAACGAAACATTTATTTCTATATAATAGAAAATAATTTAGTTGTTGACTATGACCTCTTTGATAAACAGATAATTGTATATTATCGAATTTGCTATATGGCCTAAATTGAACATATGGAGAAATGTATTTTTTTTCATTTATTTTATGTACACTCGAACACGATATACGTATCTACTCATGACCTATTTATCAATAAATGTGCTGGTTTACAGAGGTCGTCATTCGAATCATAATAAATCTGTAAAACAATAAGATTGTCAGAGACAAAGTGACATGTAATATTTTTCATCCCCGGTCTAGACCGACGAAGGTTTTGTAATCTTAATAAAGTTGGATATAATATACCATTGTCTGGTATTATAGCAGAATTATATTAAATGTCGTAATATGAATTTACGGTAAATTGAATTATACCTATAAATCTTTACGTGAACTAACAGTTTTATGATTGCGTATATTGTTACATTATGAAATGAGTTAAAATAGTTGTCATTGAAATTTTTCGTCGGAAATTTCATAAAAATAATTTAAAACATTTATTATAGCTTTCGTTTAAAATGTTATATTAGAACTATATTGATAAAAATATTCCACATTCAAGACGAGAATAATGGGAATCCAGTCTGATCAGGGTACGGCGGTGCATAAAGATCGAATTTTATTTGAGCAGTTATGTTGTGCAAACCAAAATATGAAAATAAATAACATGTAAAGCAATGAACATTCTGATTATGTACAGTAAAACTCCCTGCTGATTCATTATTGTAGAAATGTGCTTTTCCTGCTGTTTTTTAAAAATTTGTCACCTGTTTTTTTTTTACCCCATAGAACGGCTAGAATGGTACAGCAAGAAGGCAAACAGGTTCAAGGTCTTATTTTTTCATTTTTACAGAGATACTTTGTGAAAAATGTTTATCATCAAAACTATTCAATTAATTGATAACTATTCATTTAATTCATATCTATCTGGTAGCTTCATTATGCCTCTCTCATAAAAACCTTGGTCCTTATTAGCGAAAAGCTCCAGCAACTGATTTTCACACTCTTCCCTTGATGCCAATTTCTTATCACTAAAAAAGTTTTGCAATGCAAGAAAAAGATGGTAATCGCTTGGTGCGAGGTCCGGACTGCATGATGGATGCATCAAAACTTCCCAACCAAGCTCCTGGAGTTTCTGACGAGTCACTATAGAAGTGTGTGGCCTGGCGTTGTCCTGATGGAACACGACACCTCTTCTGTTGGCCAATTCTGGCCGTTTCTGGTCAATTGCTCGCTTCAGACGGTCCAATTGTCGACAATAGATGTCTGAATTTAATGTTTGGCCATATGGAAGCAACTCGTAATAAATGATTCCTTTCCAATCCCACCAAACGCAAAGCAGAACCTTCCTGGCCGTTATGAGACTGAACTTTTATGAGAGAGGCATTATGAAGCTACTATTAAAATGGCAACAATTATAGAACAAAATGGTGCATATTTGACCTAAATCGAACAATGCAAAACAATGTTAAATGAAGTCTTGAAGTTCACGTAAAAATAATGTATTTCTTTTTCCCCAACCCAATATATTAGTTTTTATTATATTTTTTATTATTATTTCTAAGTAGATCTATTGAAAACGAATCAATTTCGAAATTTTTTAGGAACTTTAATATAGTTTTCATTTAACATCTTTATGAATGCTTAATAAATGAATGAATAAAATCTATTACTATTACTACCTATATCTAGGTATAATCTACATATATATAAAAATAAGTCGGGTTTTTCTCCCTGACGATTTATCTCCAGAACGCACGAACCGATTTCGACAATTTTGCATTCGTTGGAAAGGTCTCGGGCTCCGCAAGATTTATTGCTTTAGTTTAGGAAGAAATAATTTAGAAAATTAGTGGTTTAGGCCATCGTGCCTCAATGCAAATTGCTGGAACTTTACGCACCGTAATTAAAAATTAGAGTTATGAAAATAATCAATAAATGTTTTAAATAATTTCAAATAGATTATCTGAAAATTCGAGTAATGACTCGAATGAGCATTATCAGAATTATGATTGGTTAAGTCAACGAGCAATTCTTGCCGCAAAGAATAATGATGTACACGCACTGAATTTCACCATTCAATTAAAAATTGCTGGCGAGTTGGTGCCATACCAATGATTCCGACTGGTCTTCCGTTTGACTTCAAACGATTGCATTTTCCAGTTTGCCTTGCGTTCGCAATAACAAATAGCAAGGCCAATCGCTTAACGTTTGCGGGATAAATTTCAAATAGATGATTTAGAAAATCATTGTTTTTCACATGGACAGTTATACGTTGCCTGTTCACGAGTTGAAAAACCATCCGCTTTGTTTGTGTTAACGTCAGACCAAAAAACAAAAAATGTGGTTTACCAAAGAGCACTTCAATAAAACGAATAATTTGCGGATTCACTTTCATCTACTTAGAGAAGTTCAACTAAAAAACACTTCATTTTTGTAATCGAATCAAACTTTTCTTTTTCAAATATAAATCAAACAAAAAATTCCTTCATCTTTCTCACGAAACCATCTGGTGGCGAAACGGAGTTCGTCAGTTTGCTAGTATTCTATAAAATATAATTAACTTCCCGTAGGGCAAGTTATAGTGATCGCAAAAAAATCGAAAATGAAAATTTTTATATATCTTTACGTTTCAGAGGTTTCTGAACATTTTGGCATACCTTAGAAAAAATGGATGTATGTGTGTGTGTGTGTATGTATGTATGTATGTATGTATGTGCGTGTGTGTATGTATGTGCGGATACAAATTTTCGTCGACGATTTCGGGAACACGGATCAACCGATTTGAATAATTCAAAAAGCATTCGATTCGTATTGATAAGGAGACATGCTGATTAGTTTTTGGCAAAGGCAGGTCCAGCCGTTCCAAAGATACGGGGCAAAAAGTGCCGAAAACGGTAACTCAGTTTTTAAGAGAACGGAGCGTCCGATTTTGATAATTCAAAAAACATTTTACTTGTATTGACAAGATGAAGAATTGATCAAATTTTCATGAAGACAGGTCTAGCGGTTTCGGAGATCTAATGATAAAAGTAAAAAAAAATGCCATTTGGCGGTCAAAAATGATCATTAGACATATGCACATCAAATTATCAGATATTTTATAAAGATTTTAACAATAAGTATATTTTTTTTACATTTTTATGGGTTCCGTACCAATGCTTATCCGTTAGACGGCGGCGCGGCAGTTGCGCGCTTTGACATTTTGTCTCTATGCAGATAAAGCAGTACGATTGCTTTGAAAAACAGTTCAGAATTTCCAAAGTATGTCAAAATGAAAAAAACATTTTTTTTTCAAAAAAATTTTGTTTTCAAAAAATTTTTTTTTTTCATAAAAAGTAATTTTTTGTCAAATTTATAGTTTCTCTTTAATTTTTTCGAAGTAAATTTTTTTCAAAAATGTTAATCGTTTTTAAAAAAATAATTTTTGGTACGGGAAGTTCCAGCAATTTGCCTTAAGGCACGATGCCTTAATTGCCTTAAGACAGAATTCCACTTACAGCTAGTTAAAAATCCGTTGAAATTACAAATGTTTCTTGCAAACATGTCACATCCCAAAGTGGCTTTTATTTTGAGCAAAAAAAAACAGCAAATAAAAATACCTATTATTAAAATTAAAACAATGCTAAATCTAATTATTTAATTACTTTCATTATTTAGTGTAATGTCTATTAATTTTTATTTGATCACTTTTTTAAAATAATATTTTCAGCTTTTATAGCACTAATTTAATAATAAACAGTTAAAATATTCCATCAACATCTTTAAATGATTTTGCCATAAATAATTGATTAAACCAACGCCTAATTTGGTATATTGTATTTTGCAACTCATAATTATAAAATAAATGTTCTCATAAATATTTGATTTTAAATATGCAATGATTGCGATATATCAGTATTATAATTAACTTCCAAACCTTTTCTTTTGAAACATTCACAATGATACACACGGGAACTCTGTTTTTGTTCAATAAAGTTAAAACGTAATATTAACTGTTTAGCATAATTTGAAGTTACTGTCACGTGCCCCGGTTGTTTCGTATAAATAGGAGCAGTTGAAACGAAAAAATAGAAAAGTTTTCCCCGAATCTCATGTCAGCGGCGCTTATAAAAAATCTCATCTCTGAAATAAATTTACCTGAAGAAATAAAAACAAACTGGCATACATTTCTCATATAAAATGTTTTTGTCGTCCCCTACGTTTACCTCGTTCCGAGCGACGACGAAAATTCGCTGAGCGGATTCTATTCTTCCGTCTTGTTAGTCGCGATTGCCCGGGGTTGCCCAAGGTAATTTTTGATACAGATACTGGGACTATTGTTCGGTATTATGTACTTTTGTGATTTTACACCCACTTACTTGTAATTGAATATTTCAAATATCATTCAGGAGTGAACTCAAATAAAATAATTCCCATAAATATATGCATACATATGCGTGAGCAAAAATAGCTACCGATTTATGCAAATAAGAAAAATATATTTTGAGAAACAAAACTAGACAAATAACTAGTGGTGCATGGCATCGCGCCTTAAGGCAAATTGCTGAAACTTTCCGTACCAAAAATTAAAATTTTGAAAAAAAAAGATTTGTTTATATGTTGAAACTTTTGAAAATTTTAAACTTTTTTTCAAAGAAATTGTGCAGCGATGTTGTGTTATAGAAAATATAGAAGCGCATAAGCACCACGTCGCAGCCTAACGAATAAACATTGTTACGAAAACTTCATAAATATGAATTAAATTTGTGCTCATTATTAAAATCTCTGTAAAACATCTAATAATTTTTATGCACATATGTCTAATAATCATTTTTGACGGCCAAATCAGCATCAATGAAATCAACTGCTTTTTTAGTGAATCGGTAAAACTGTATTCCCAAAATCGTCGACGAAAATTTGTATTCGGACACACACGCATCAATTTTTTCCAAGGTATGCCAAAATGTTCAGAAACCTTTGAAACGTAAAGATGTATAAACATTTTTATTTTCGATTTTTTGCGATTACTATAACTTATCCTGAGTATTAAAAATGTAATATTTAATATTTTTGACTGTTTTTTATTACAAAAATATTACATGTAGTGTTTAATTTTTTTTTGTTTGTTTCCCAATAATTAAATTGATTTTAACACAAAAATGATTGCACATACTTGAAACCAACAATTACAGAATAAACATTTTTTTAGAATTTGTTTTCTACGTTTTCGATTAAAATTGGAGCTAGCAATTCCGGAAATACTTTACCTCAAGTAGCATATTTTCCAAAGTTCAAGTTTTTTTTTAAAATAAAAACATTGCAATTTATAGTATATACTATAAATTGCAATTATGCATTTTGCACTATAATCTTTTAATATAGGAGTTAAGAAAATATTCAAAAAATAGTATACTATAAAATAAATTATACATTTTTGATGATAAGATCTGAATAGTTCTTACTAACATTTTACTCTGAAATGCATATATCCTTAAATCTGTAAATTTACAAAATATTATTAAAATATTTTCATAACATCAAAATAAAAACATCTTTGAATATTTGGTACTGTATGTTCGATGAAAATTCGTTTTGATCACATCTGAAGTCATATACTTCTTCTAGACTATGAAGTTGGCCATGATTTATGTAATGGTGGATAAGTGTATTGTAGAAAAGATATAAAGTACAGAGCAAATTGAAGATATTGGTATTTCAGTACAAATTGCAGGAAGATCAATAATCACATATTTCAGCGGAATTACAGCAGTGATTACAATGGTATAGATATCATAACTAGAGTGAAATTGATATAACTCGTGCTGATTAGGTGCAAATATTAATGAAATAAAGAAAATTGACGAAGAAATCTTCACATATATTATTCATTTTTAATTTTATAATAATTCTATTTTTCATCAAAACCATTTATTAATAAATTACTAAATTACGATATACAATAAAACACACATATCGTTACCTTAATCAAATTGGACCCGTAATTTTTTCAGAACCACTAAATCTGGCTGTTCTAATGAATAAGCTTTTTTCCATGATATTCAAACACTTATTGGAAGTGGGACATGTCGCTTGTAATTTCTCAGTTAGCACTTTTAAGACGCATCCAGTTTGTACACCACTCATTCATTCAGCAATCTGCCCACTTTCGGTTACTTGACAAAGCAGAATTTAATTTGAAACAATTCGGAGACGGTATTTGTCTGTCGAGTTCACGAAAGAGATTTAAAATGTCGCTAGATAAATACAAACCATTTGCCTTGTTTTTCTCTTCTTTGCCCTTTTTATGCAGATTTAGAGAAAATATTTGTTTGATATTTAACAGTAATTAGTGTAAACGCTAGAGGCAAATGATTTTAATTTGGATTTGTTTTGTGTTCTTTTTATTGTACGTTGACGTAATACTTCAGTATATTAAGTGATAAGATTGCAATAATTAGTAAATAAAACTTTATTAAGGTTATTTTTCAATTTTAGAAGTATCTCTTTTAAAACATTGAAAATATTTAAAAAAAATGCAAAAATTTGTTTTTTTTTTGAAACTTATATTTTTACAAATATAAAATAATAAAATATAAAATTTATATTTTCTCTAGTTTTAAATTATAATCAATAATTTCAGTCACATCTGACCTTTCGAGAATATGCTAGGCTTGATCTGTTCATATAAACAGATTTCTCTAATTTCTTCCATTATATATGTTTTTTTTTTCATTGCAGGTGAGTGCTGGCTATTTAGTTGTAAGATTGGATATGAATATGAGCTTACTAACCATGACTTACAAGGTATTCAATAAAAAAAAGTTGACCTTCAATTTCCAAATATAATTATTCAGTAAGGTATAGTATACTATGTAGTAATTTTGAAACCGTCAGATCTTCTTTTCTCAAACATTAGTAAATTTTGCACACCTCCAATATAAGCAAAATTATGTTTCCTTGATGATTTGTTGCATATGCAAAATGACCAGATATGCAAAAATTACGTCTCACCGTCAGTTTTAACCGAATGTTTTTTGAATAATTCAATTCTGTTCATCTATGCAGTCGAAAATATATAAGTGAGCTTTAAACGATATTACTTTTGTAAAACATTTGTTTCAAGATAGGGTCATTATGTATATGAATGAAATATACGTATTTAAAACATCAATCTGCAGGTGCAAAATGATCCAAATCGGCAACAAATTTCGGCGATTTTCATCCAAAATTGCAAAATAATACATGACCAGTCATGGTATGATTTCAGTTTTTTTAGATATTCGGCAACCATTGAGAATATGAGTTGCAATTGCTCATTGCAAAAAATGCAGTTTTTTTACTTTATTTTAGCTCACATGACAATTCACCTTATGTTTAATTGAAGTTTCTACATGCCCGGGAATTCTGATTTTTAGCGAATATCTAGCGAACGGTTAGAGCTATCATAAAAATGTTTGCACCAAATTTTGATAGGTATTTTAAATACGCATATTTCATTCATATACATCATGACCCTATCTCAAAAAGTTTCCGAGCTGTAGGCGTTTAAGCGTTGTACTAAACCGAATAAAATGAAACAAAATTTCTGCTTATTATTAAAACGCCTATAAAATATGACTAATTATTACTGTTCACCACGAAACATAAGTTTTTAATAATTTCCATCGTAACCCCGACACCACGGGATGTACCTTCTCAGAACTGTAATTAGTTTTTTATTACGTTTATGCAAGTAGAATGCTTTTTTAATAATTATTATCAGATACTCTGTTTTCCCAGAAACTTAATCTCTAGTTACTACACTTTTTATCCCATATTTTCGAAACTGCATCACCTACCTATACGAAAAGCTAATCTGCATGTCTCCCAATCAATAGGAATTGAATGTTTTGTAAAATATCCAAATCAGTGGATCCGTGTTCTCGGACAAGTTAGCGAAAAACTGTATTCGCACATACTCGTACACGCAAAAATACATTAATTTTGGGTAAATTATGACAGAATGTTCAGAAACCTTTGAAACATAAAAATATGCAAAAAAATTTATCTACGATTTTTTACGATTACTATAACTTACTCTAGGGACATTCAATTTTCGATTGAAATATTTTCATCATAAATTTTTTTAAAAAATTAGAATTCTGCAAAATTAAATATTTGCTTTATTATGTTGTGACATATTATCAAGGACGTGCTTTAAACTCTTTTATAATTGTAAGTCATATTTTTGTCCACTTTCGTTCTGAAAATTTTCCATAACACTGTGACAAAGATGCGGAGTATTCACCCTTGCATGTTATCAACTCGGAAGGGTAGCGGCAGCTTTGTTCGCCCTCGAAACGCGCAATAGATCAAGTTAATAGTATGTAGCGGCAAACACGAAACGCGTTGCGGTGAAACGGTCCGGAAAGCGAAAGGAAAAAGTATTAGGAAAAACAGATGAAAAATAAACAAACGAGTAGACAAATGCGAACAGCTTGATTTGAATCGCCCTCTCGTTCGCGTTATGTACGTTTTTGCAAGCCAACTTGTCGGAACTAATCGATTTGGCTTCATGTTTATTAGGTTTTCCCGGCTGCGTTGTAATTCATCATTGTCTATTGGCCCGAGAGCCGTGCTGGCACCGCTTGCGCCTGAAGGATTAATTGGAACTGACCAGTACGATGTTTATCGAACAAGTCATTCTTTTAATCTTATTTCATCATTTATCAATTGATGTTTGATAAATTGAAAGCTGATCGGAGTGATTCAGGCGGCTCATATTTTATTCAAATGCTATCCATTTACTTACATTGTATTAACTTCCCACAGAAGAAGTTTGTCTTTTTCAATAAAATCCGATTTTCCCATTTCAGATTTTTTCTGTGTTTCAAGTCATTTTGTATCGTTTGGCACCAAATTTGGAAAAAATATGAGTATGTACATGTGTCTTTGACCTTTATGCGGCATCTTATGGAAAACCGCTTCATTTCGTTGGCATCGTATGGAAAACCGCTCCATTAGTGATTGTTGTCACCAGTAAATTAATGATTGTTGTCCAACGTCTCGTTTGTTTAAAATTAGAAAATAAATGTAAAATTGTTTGTTCAAGTTTTTACAAAAAATCTTCAACCGATTTTATAAATTTAAAACCGCCCAAGAGACATCCCAGTAAAAAGTTAGAAATTGTTTTGATTGACTTTTGGTAAAGAAATTATTTCTTTGGCGAATTGATTTTGATGAAACATTGTATGATGATGAAGCTTTTGATCTTGACAATCATCCTAAGATACCATAGGTCTACAAAAAGTGGTCTAATTATAAATATTTATACAAGTTTGGAATAATGGGTCGTGACGAATTTTAAAAATTTTATTGCGAATTACGGAAACTTTCCGTACCATAATTTACAATTTCCAAAGCTTAGAAAATAACTAGTGGCGCGCAAGGGGTCGTGCTTTAAGGCAAATTGTTAGAACTTTCCGTACCGTAATTGAACATTTGAGAAGTGAAAATAATTAGTAATTGTTTTGCGGAAACGCCAATAGGCATTTTTAAATTTTTTTTTATTGAAACTTCATAACCTTCCGAAAAATTTCAACAGTATTTCGTTTAGTCAATATAAATAAAATGTTTTTTGAATTATTCAAATCGGTTGATCCGTGTTCCCAAAATCGTCGACGAAAATTTGTACCCTCACACACACAGGTACACACAAAAACACACATACACACACTTACATTCATTTTTTCTAAGGTATGCCAAAATGCTCACAAACCTTTGAAACGTAAAGATAGATAAAAAATTTCATTTTATATTTTATTGCCATAACTATAGCTTACTCTACGGGAAGTTAAAAACTCTTTTTGAACATTTTTGAAAATTTGGAAAACATTTGAATTTTGAAAAAAATAGCATTGAAACTTTTTAAAAACACTAATATTTTTTGAAAACTTTGAAATTTTTTAATAGTCGATTGCCCATTCATCAAATATACGTTACTTTCGACCGGGAAGTTAAGAAGTTAAATCTCGATTTTTTACACAAATCGCGAAGTTTTCGCATTTTCTTTCTTTGAGGAAAAATATCACCTACAACTAGTTTATGTAATGGTTTTCTGGAATGTTCATGCTTTGCAAATGTGCAGCTCTTAAATAGATATCTTGAATTGAGTAATTTAGAATATACTTATTTATACTGTATACATGTACTTTTGAATATTTTATGAACAAATCAGTCTATAGTATGCTGCTAACTTTAATATACAACAAATAAAGCGTTAAAATAGAGTACAGTACAATATCATAAATATACATTTTGCTGATTAATTCAAAATAGTAGCATAAGACACTGTAATAAATATAATAAGTTTATTACATTTTCCTTAAAATGTATATCACAAGGTTCACCAACATATATTTTTGCACATTTTGAAGAAAAAGTGACGTGCAACTTGTATAAATAAGTTAAGTTCCTTTCCAATTTTTTTCGCGCATATTTATTAGATATGCCTGTACAAATTAATTTTAATTTTTATACAGCCACATTAAGCTAAGTTCTGTTTTCCTACATAACATTTCTTCACCAATGCGTTCCATTTCAATTTCGATTCTTCCGTTAAGGTGCCTATTTTTATTTTCATCAATTCTATCAGGAAATGCTTCGCTTTCCCTCCTCAATGTATCTCGATATCGTAATTCCACGAGACAGCTTTTTTCAGTTGGGTGATGTATGGAATAAGACATTGTAAAGGTTTTTCTATCAATATTCTCGGCACTTTATTATTTCTCTGGCTTACTTTTAGATATTTATCATGTCAGGCTTTCATGAGCTATAGCTTTTTGTATTTACACAGTGATTTTCAGTACATGTTAGGATCAGGAAAAAATAGAGGTCTGTTATAGACAAAAATATTTGCGTCACTCTATATTTTATATTTCTCTTTTATATTAAGGAGTAAAAAATATGTTGGCGTCCGGAGAGTTTACATGAGTTTTCAATTAGAGATTTAACTTAAAAAATATATCATTTTGTATCAATATTGATATTAATTTGTTTATATAAATATATGTGCTTTATATGTTATTAATGTGTTTATATTTAAATTATTTCTAGTTTTGTATTTGTAAATACCACGTTTGTTAACACCACATTATGACGGAAAAGTTTCCTTTTATTTTTATATATTTTTAATATTTTTTTCTTAAAAGTGAAATACCGATAATATCCAGATAAAATTTTATTTTATTTTCATTATATTATAAAAATATACCTGAATAAAATTGTCAGCATTCAATTCAAAAAAAATTAAAATTACAAAATGCAAAATTAATAGGAAATGTAATGTAAATATAATCCTATATAATGTACCATCCAACTTTTTTAAACAAACTCTAATCGTGCCATATGTAATTTATAGTGAAGTGTTAGCAATGTTATTTTTAGCAAATGTAATATAAAAATAAGTTTTTTTTTGTAAAAAGAAATTCAACATCTAATCAGACGACATATATATATAATATCAAAATATAGTATTTTGGACTTTGTATAAACTCCCTTTCATATTTGGTCTTATATAAAACTCCTGCTAAACTTCTCAACTTCCAGAGATATGACGTGTCCTCCTTTCTAAGAATAATAGTATTATTTTTCATAATCATCATTTATCGCAAATCAAATCTACCTAACAATGTATCAAGTATCAAAAATGGCAGTTCATACTGCGAAAAATATTTGAATATAATATGAGCAATCAAATATATAAATATTTAATTATTTATTTTTTTTGAATATATGAACTAGTTTTAAATAATCGATTAGAAACAATATTTATATGTACTTCAGCAATTTGAAAGTTGTTCTGTCACAAACTTTTCTTAACTCTTAATTGACTTAAAATACTTATTAAATTTTCAAATTATTTAATTGCTTTATAATAAATTGCTTTAAATTAGTATAAATAGAGATATTTCTACAGAGAATATAACTTTCATAGTTGTTTTATATCAGTTCTGAGAAAATATATTATCTCTTGCCGATCTTAAACTACCGGCACTAAGAAAACTTTGAAAAAGCTTCTAAATCATTGATATATTTTTAAAGTGAGTATAGAGTTCAGGTAGTTCTTGAAACAGTTTTACAGTTAAGTTTGTATTTCAATAATTCACTTTTACTACAAACTTTGCAATCAAGTTTGTTTTCGTTACTTTGTAAGTTTGAATGATTTATCTAATGTTTTGGATGCATTTATAAAATACTATTAAAAGACTTAGTAAATGATAGTAAAAGTTCTATTGATAACAACGTAAAACCATTCATTTTTAGTATATTTCTTTACATTAAATATTATATTATTATATTGAACTATTATATCATGTCTGTTTATATATTTATGATTATTAACACGTTAAGCGCCATGTGAGTCATATGCGTCTGACGCTAAAATGTTTTACATGGACAATGTTAGACATATATGTGTCTGACATACGCGATTTGGTAGAAGTTGAAATAAAGGGCCATATCAGTCATATATGTGTGATATTAAAATACTGTTTTTTCGGAAATTTTGGCAATTTTAGTAATTTTTTTCTTCGGTACATTTTCCTTGATATTTCCTTGATAAGTTTCCTTAATATATTCTTAACTAAATTGTCTAATAAAGTTACCATGGTTTATATCATTATATTAATATAGTATTAGTTGATTTATATTTATAATCAGAAGAAATTATAGACTCAATATTCCAAACATATCTATTTTATGAGATAATAAATATTATCAGAACTACTGTTTAATATTTTTCTAGTCACTATAACAATTATATATTATAACTAGCTGTAAGTGGAATTCTGTCTTGGGGCAATTATGGCATCGTGCCATGAGGCAAATTGCTGGAACTTCCCGTACCGTAACGAAATGTTCGAGGAATACTGAATGTTTTCAAATAGATTATTATAAATATTGTAACATTGTCTAATATTTATAAGAATTATATAAACTGAATTGCAGAGTTGTTTAAATATAAACTGAATTGCAAAGTTAAAATTATTTGTAAAAGTATATTATTTGTTTAAAGTATATTAGAACTACAGTCAGAATTAAAAATAAAATCTGAAATATTTTCGATATACAAAAAACTAAAAAAAAAAAAAAAATGGAACAAAATTTTTTTTTCCATAATCAATTATTTTGTTAAGACAAGCAGAAAGTTCTTTGAATCATTTAAATCGGACGCTTAGTTCTCTCAAAAACTGCCATTTTTTACATATTTAGCTCCGTATCTTCGGAATGGCTGGGCCTGCCTTAGCCAAAAACTAATAAACACTTCTCCCAATCATTACTAATTGAATGTTTATTAGATCATTCAAATCGGATACTCCGTTCTCTCAAAAATTCGATTTCTATTTTCTGCACTCTTTGCTCCGTATCTCCGAAACGCTGGACCTGCTTTTGCCAAAAACTAATCAGCTCTTTTCCCTATCAATAGGAATCGAATGTTTTTTGAACCATTCAAATCGGTTGATCCGTGCGCCCTAAAACGTGACTGGAAATTTGTATCCATACATACATACACACACACACACATCCATTTTTTCTGAGGTATGCCAAAATGTTCAGAAACTTTTAAAACGTCGAGAAATGTAAAAATTTTCAATTCCGATTTTCGGCCCATTACAATAACTTACCCTACGGGAAGTTAATAATACATCAACACACACATAATACAGTCATATTATATTATTATAACAATTGTATTAAATGTATGGCTATGATTCTTATGGTTATGAATGCACAGTCGTACAGGAAAAATACAAAAATACAATTATAGATTTTGGTATAATAATGAAAAGGTATAAGTGGCATTTTGCCCTAATTAAGAAACTTAACAACGTTTAAAATCGTGATACTTTTTTTTAACTTTCCGTCGGGTAAGTTATAGTAATCGCAAAAAATCGAAAATGAAAAAAATTGCTACGTTTCAAAAGTTTCTAATCAATGAAAAATCTCAAAAATTGAAAAAGAATATATTTTCAATGAAAATTAATATAGAATTTTATTTGGATTTCGAAAAACACAAAATTTTATTAAATATATCAAAATTTCAGAAATTCAATTTTGAACTATTATGTAATTATTAGAATTATGCAATGAGGATAAGGATTAATTTTTGTTTATATGTTTCATGTAAACATATATGTTAGACCAAGAAAATACGAATGATGATTTTTTCGTTATTTATAATAATTATTTGGATAAACTCAAAGCAATTGTTATTAATTATCATTTTTTACACCTGGAATATTTAATTACGGTACAGAAAGTTCCAGCAATTTGCCTTGCAAGACTAGTTCATTAACTTCCTATAGTGCAGTTGCATATCATTATGTTTCAGGGGTTTCTGAACTATTTGGCATACCTTAGAAACATTGGATGTGTGTGTTTTGTTTTGATACAATTATTTGTCCACGATTTCGGGCGCACGGATCAGCCGGTTTAAAATATTCAAAGATTCCCACTGATGAAGATAAGGAGCTAAATGTGCGAAAATGGTATTTTTTGAGAGAACGAAGCATCCGATTTGAATGATTCAAAAAACCTTTTGCTTGTATTGACGAAACGATAAAAAAAAGATTTTTTTTTCATTTTTTTTTATTTCCATTATTTTTAATATCCTAAATTTTAATATCGGATTTTAATTTTAATTCTAGCTGACATTGCGAAACTTTCTTAAAATTAATAACTACAGATGAACAATTTAAACTTTGCAATGAAGTTTATATGACTCTTAGAAATATGAGATTCAGTTTTGTTTATTAACTTCCCGTAGGGCAAGTTATAGTAATCGCAAAAAAATCGAAAATGGAAATTTTTATAGATCTTTACGTTTCAAAGGTTTCTGAGTATTTTGGTATACCTTAGAAAAAATGGATGTATGTGTGTGTATGTGTGTGCGTGTATGTATGTATGTTCGGATACAAATTTTCGTCGACGATTTCGAAAACACGGATCAACCGATTTGAATAATTCAAAAAACATTCTAAGACATGGAGGAAAAAGTAAAAATATGAGTCATTTGGCGGTCAAAAATGAACATGAGACATATGCACGTCATAGTATCAGATATTTTATATAAATTTTCGTAATAAATACAAATATTATATTGTTTTAGTGCTAAGCGCTATCGCATATTGATATTTTGTCTCTAAAACGGGTACGAAGCGCGGTCGCGCTGTCATTTTAGTACGAGTTTGTTAAAGCAGAGGGTGCAAAAAATGATCATGCGATTTTTGAGTAAGCGAATTATCAGATATTTTATAGAGATATTAACAATAAGTATAAATTTTGTTTACATTCCTATTGGTTCCGTACCAATGTTTATCCATTAGATGGCGACGCGGCGCTTACGCGCCTCGATATTTTGTCTTTATGTAGTTAAAGCAGTACGATTGTTTTGAAAAAAGTTTAGAATTTCCAAAATATTTCAAAATAAATGATTTAATATGGTTCGAAATTCTATTAAAAGTTTCAAATCATTGATCAACTCTTATTGATTATTTTTACTTACTCGAATTTTGAATTGCGGTACGGAAAGTTCCAGCAATTTGCATTAAGGCATGATGCCTTAATTGCCTTAAGACAAAATTCCACTTACAGCTAGTTTTCTTTTTATGTAAACATATATAAACGTCGTCGTCAAGTTTATAAGCTCTTATATTTTGTCTATAAAATACGAATAATGAGAGATACAGTATTTAAAATATTTTATTTGAAATCATTTAATATTCCTCGAATATTTTGTTATGGTATGGGAAGTTCCAGCAATTTGGCACAATGCACCACTCGTTTATCATTTTCAGACAACAACAAGTCCAGAATATTTCGAAAACCAAATAGTTCCAGAACATCCAATATCAATCTCAATGAATATTCGTCTTTTGTCTAATGCATTTAATCAATGCCGATTATGAATAAGATTAAATTTAATTAAAACCGAAGCTTCATTGAGAGTATGCCCGGGAGAGGGTTGAAATTCAAACGTTCATTCTGATCTGACACAAACGCGCGTCGACGCTTCAAGAATTTTTAATTCGAGGACGTGACATGAAGTCGCGTGTTACCCGCGCGGATTTGAAAAATGCGCCAGAGTATGTGCCCGATCGCGAATTCCGAGCGGTAACGTGATTACAAATGTAAATGTAATTAACTTTCTTATATTAGAAACGTGTTCACACGACACGTATGGGCATTCGATGCGAGCGAAAAAAACATGTCACGATAGGATGATTTAGTAAAATGTTTTGTTGACGTATATTAATAGTGATGTGACATTATTAGATTGTACTAAAAGTATTTTTTCCTGCGTACTGTACTCATATGTGCTCTTCGCATATTTCTCTTTAGCAAATCGGCGATGACCAGAACTATTTTGGTAAATTATTGGATAAATTTAGCAGTTTAGAATTATAATTTTAATTTAGTGCAATAATTACACCTGTCTGGTTTATAGATGTTACACTACAGGAACTGATAGTCGAGCCAAATAAGTGCCAAAAGATATAAGGAAACTGTGACGTCACTTAGTGAACGAGCGTTGCCCTTAATTGTGGAGCACTTCCAATTGATTAAATGATATAAACCATGTCAGATGTAATGTGTTTAACCATAAATTAAATTTTATGTTTTTATGTTATTATTTTTATGTTGTGTAACACTGGTTCCTGAGACACTCCCGAATGATTAAACGTCATATGCATAGACCTTATAATATATAAACCGATTTTAACAGGTGGATTCGAATTTATATACATTTATTTTACAGGGCAATATTATTAAAGTAATATCATATTGTACAAAATTATCAGTCCACACAATTTAGATTATTTTATTAAAATAAAACATATGACATATAACATTTAATAAATCGGTAGTTTTTCACGATTTTCGGCAACGCTCGCTTACAAAGTGAAAATCTCTTTCTATCTTTTGACAGTTTATAAATTGGAAAACATTTGAGCGTCAGCAGTCCATGTAGTGTAAGGTGTTCTTTCTTATACTTCTTACTTATACTTGCTCATAATTAGTGTTTGTTCCGCTTGCTATTTATTAACTCTTTGCACTCCAGAATTGCAAGATTTATATGTATTTTTCCGACGGAGCGGCGGCATCTGTGTAGAAAGGATTCACCAAATAAAAAATACAGGTTCACCAAATAACAAAGTTGTCTGTATTTGGTGTGCGACATATATTCTCCAATTTGACACAAATCTAAAATCGAAATCAGGGATCGAAATTGCATAAAATTGAAAAAAATAAAATCCACAAAACCTTTGAACTAGATTTTTTTCTGCATGATTTTTTCCTTAAATGCAACGGATTTGCACAATTTAAAGCTACAAATATAGCTTTTTACAGCTTCCAGCAGTAAGTTGCAAACATATTTTCAGATAACTGCAAATATGTTTGAAAATTAAGTAGGGGCAACAAAAAGTAGATAGTTTTGCAAATAATATCCAAAAAGGTACTATACAGAAATGAAAAAAATGTTGCAGAATTCCATTGTACAGGTCAGTTAAAAATCAGGAAATGACAGAAAATATAAGATTAGAATTGTCATATAGTAAAAATTCTAGATAGGATATTTTGTCGCCTTTTTATCATTTTTTTTAAATTTTGACTTTAAATTCATGTTGAACGCTAAAAAAATGCATTGTGAAATGCATGTCGCACACTCGACACACGCATTTGTTTATTTTGTAGACATGTGTAATTAATAAAAAAAAATGCGAGTTCTTAAAATGTTGTTATACGACCAAACTTTGATATTTTATTTAGTCCTCATTGTTTCACAAGTTATTTAGCTTCACAGTACGTTCCGCTATTTGAAATTTCAAGTTATTTTAAGAATTCAAATATGTAAAGATTGATTGAAACTTATCAATTATAATTCTTCTTTTAGACTACTCATACATATCACACTATTTTTTAAAACGACTAGAATTATTTGCATGGTGGACTCAAGTAAATACCATAGAATCAGGTTTAACATAAAACTAGAAATCTATAGAAATTGGAAAAATTCATATTTGGAATTAGACTTCTATAGAAGGTCTTCAAACTGCTTATATTATATATAAATACACTTGTATACAACACATGCGGATGAAACTTATAGTGCATAGAGTATGTGCTTTATTTTATTGATGCTATTTGATTTACATATAACAAAATACTTAAATATACCATTAAATAATATATTAAAATCATGAAATTTAATAAATATAGAGAGTACTAAATGAAAATAACTATGATATAAAATTTTATGATATATAATGAAATAATTATGCAAAGAATATTGCTTCTAAATAACAATGTTTTGTGGTAACTTGATTGACGTTAGGCAAAACCAAAAATTTATTTCGACGATTGAACTGTAATTGCGGTTAAGCGATAGCTACAAATAAATATGTTTTTAATTAATTTTGCTCCCTGTGGTAAATATTCATTTGTTAAAAAAATGATTTCAAAAAAGTTAAAACATACATGAACGCATCTTTCGATTCGATATTCATTTACATATGTATATTATTTATAGTTATGTCTAGTTAATGTATTGTAACTGAATTTTGGTTAGGTTCATATTTTTTTATATCCTATTTTAATAATGTACTACTATTATCAATCAATTTTACTAACGATTTTAAGAATACCTCAAATGAATACAATCGTTCATGTAAATTATATATCTTTTATTGTCCCAAATTTATGTCAATTACCATTATAAACACCTGTACATTTGTAACCGTATAGAAGAAAGGAACCGTCGAATGATTCAAATTCCTAATTGGCATCAGACAAAATTCCATTGCGTTCATCGCATAAAACGCAGAATAAAAAAAAGATGGAAATTTAATTACATCAGAGAATCGCCGCTTTGGCGGCTTGTCTGTGAATGAAAATTGCATTTTATATCGTTAATTAAAAAAGAGGCACGAACTAAAAGCGGTCCGTCCGGATGATCGTGCATAGTAGAATTAATATCCATTAGAGCGACGTTTCGCGGTGCCCTGAGCCTGAACCTGAGCCTGAGCCGCTCTCCGGAGTCACCCGTTCGACCCGGTAGCAATTTTCTTTGCCAATTTCCCGAGCATCGTGCAGCTGCTATGATTTTATATATCATGTCGCAACATGCCGCTAATTAAATAATGCCTGTTTCTTTTTATTTCGATGTCCTCGCTAGTTGTGTCAGCTGTTACGCTCGGAATATAAGCGAAGTTGCATAATCAAAGAGGAAAATACGGAAAATGTAAATGGAAACTATTTTCTAGTTATTTGCACGCGTTTCTTTTATACATTTAGCGTTTTGTGAGTTTTGTTATCGGTCTTAAAAGATACAATTTCAAAGGTTTAATATTATATTGACATCCAAATGCAATTCATACTATCTTATAATTAAAACATCAAAAGGGCCTCGATTATTTGTGCTATAATTATATAAAAATTTAATATTATTAGATTTCAAAGGTTTAAAATTATATTGACATCCAAATGCAATTCATACTATCTTATATTTAAAACATCAAAACGGTCTCGATTATTAATTAGATTTTCAAGTTATAAAATTATTAGTGTAATATTATGAATTTCCTGTACATAGCCGATTTGCTTATATATATATATATATACGAGGTCTGTTCAAAAAGTACCCGGAATTACTAATAATTAAATTTCGCGGGTCTGGAGTGTCTGATTGTCAAATTTTTTTTTTATTGTGTTGGTATACATGCCCCTAAAGTATGATGAAATTTTCAGCTATATTCACTGTTTACTTTGTCTGTGGTAGTCGCTAAGGTTCGACGTGTTTTTCTGAGCTCGGCGATTTTTACAATGGAAGAATTGAAAAGTCAAAGAATTTGTATTAAATTTTGCGTAAAAAATGAAATAAAGTGTTGCAAAGTGCAAAAATTCACCAGATATGGCTCCGTGTGACTTTTTCCTATTCCCAAAGTTGAAGAGACCCATGAAAGGACGGCGGTTTTCCTCGATTGAAGAAAATTGCTGAGAGTGCTCAAGGACATATCAAAAAGTGAATATCAAGGGTGCTTCGAAAATTGGAAAAAACGCTGGCATAAGTGTATTATATCTGGGGGGGACTACTTTGAAGGGGACCACATTAATGTAGACGAATAAATAAATATTTTTTTGAAAAAACGAAAATTCCGAAAACTTTTTGAACATATATATATATGTATATAAATATATATATGTATATAAATATATATACAAATACATAACCAAAATTTTACCTATGATTATTGCATAATTATTGGTTTTTACAAAAAATGGCAAGTTTATATCAATTAATAGTTAGTTAATATAATCTAAAAAACTCCGTATTTGACACCAGTTTGACCAAGAGTTAAGTACAAATGCATGTGGTGCAAATGGTGCATGTGGTGCATGGCATCGTATTTTAAAACAATTTGCTGGAACTTCCCGTGCCGCAAAGAGGAATATTAAAGATTTTCAAATACATTATTATAAATACTGTAACTATTATTATTCGTATTTGAATGACGACTTCTATATATATTTAAATGAAAAGTAAATAAACAAATCTGGATGAAGCGGAGATAGAATGAAGAACGTTACCTTATATTTCTAAGAATTATATAAAGTGAATTGTAAAGTTAAAATTCTTTATTTGTAGTATTTTTGTTATTCAAAAAACAAAACAAATCAAAATTTAAATCATTCCAATCAGAAGCTTTATTTATCATCATGCCTTCTCTCTCTCATACACAAACACACATAAACACATATATACATTAATTTTTTTATAAGATATGCCAAAATGTTCAAAAACTTCTGAAACGTTTAGATGTGCAAAAATTTTAATTTTCGATTTTTAGACGATTACAATGAACTTCTAAGAACACTTACGCAAAAACTAATCTGAACAAAAGCAAATTTAATCTGTTTTTAATTGTTTTATATTTTGCGTAACTATTAATTACTTTATTTATTTAAATTCAAACTAACAACGATCAAATAAAACGATTTCGATAATGATACATAAAATATGTTGGATTCTGTAAGCAAAATGATTTCATACTATTTCTGTAATTTGGTTAGTTAACCGATATGAACCTATCTGTGTCGATATTATGCGATATTTATCGTATTATTTTTCAAATTCCTTTGTATATATATAAGCACTAACAAATATTTTTGTGGTGTTGAACGCACCATCTTCAACAACATATTTTTATATTTTTCATTTATTTTCATAGGTAATGTATTTCATAATTAAAAAATGCATTTCCAAAGCAAAGAAAATACATGAACATAACACAATTCTCAGTAATTAACTTCCCGTAGGGCAAGTTATAGTAATTGCAAAAAAATCGAAAATGAAAATTTTTATATATCTTCACGTTTCACAAGCTTCTGAACATTTTGGCATACTTTAGAAAAAATGGATGTATGTGTGTGTATGTGTGCGCGTGTGTATGTATGTGCGGATACAAATTTTCATGGACGATTTCGGGAACACGGATGAAGCGATTTGAATAATTCAAAAAACATTCGATTTGTATTGATAAGGAGACGTGTTGATTAGTTTTTGGCGAAGGCAGGTCTAGCCGTTCCGAAGATACGGGACAAAAAGTGCCAAAAACAGTAACTCAGTTTTTAAGAGAACGGATCGTCGGATTTGAATAATTCAAAAAAACATTTTATTTGTCGTTACGACTTTGGAGGTATGGAGGAAAATATAAAGAAATGAGCCATTTGGCGGTAAAGAATAAACATTATAATCATATGCACATCAAATAATTAGATATTTTATAGAGATTTTAACAATAAGTATAAATTTTGTTTACATTACTATGAGTTCTGTACTAATGTTACTACTAATGTACTAATTTTATCTTTATGCAGTTAAAGATATTGCAATTGCTTTGAAAAAAAGTTCAGCATTTCCAAAATATTTCAAAATAAATGATTTAAGATGATTGAATATGGTTCGAAATTCTATTAAAAGTTTCAAATCATTGATCAACTTTTATTGATTATTTATAATTACTCGAATTTTGAATTGCGGTACGGGAAGTTCCAGCAATTTGCCTTAAGGCACGATACCTTAATTGCCTTAAGACAGAATTCCACTTACAGCTAATTTAACCTATTGTCAGAGAACTGCTTCATATGCCAAATTTGTAAATAGAAAAATGAAATAATTTCAGAAAAGAACATAGGTATAAATGTAGTACACAATATAATGAACATAGTGCAAAAAATCTAAGCTGAATTATAAAAGGCATAGCATACAAAATACAAAAAAAACATAAGTGGTGATATGGCTCTATACCAATTCGGAGTACTCCCATCATCAAATATTTCTCACAAAGAAAAGCCTTCATCGCAATATACTAATAGTTAGCTACCTTGTAATTACTTCGATTCACAGACTGAATTAAAAATCTAAAAAACCCTAACATTTTTAATTTATTTATTTTTCCTAACATATTTGCTGATCGACGTTATCTCTTTCTGCAAATATCCGTATTTAAAAACTTATATCAGAGCTCAATTTTTCCGGATCAATTGAACAATATTGAAAAGTTGTTTTTTATTACAAAACCTAAACCGATCGTTCCGGTATTGTGGTTTGTTAGTAATTTTCAATTTCCGATGATCGGTTGCGAGTCGGGCAGCAGAGCTTTTAATTGCTGATATTGCGGCAAGCGGCGAGCGGCGTCGTTTTGCAATTCTGACATCGAGTACTGCGGCAAGCTAGAGCACTCGAATGCACACACAACTCGATCGCGCCGTTCCATTAGCCTTTATTAATTTCCAGTTTGGAATTTTACAGTCGCTCTACGATGGGATAATATGATTGCAGTTTGTTTGAGCACAAATTACGATATTGCAAACCCCACATATATAAGTTTTTAAAGCTTTATATCGTTTGCATAATTCGTTTATTGTGAAATGGATTTGCTTTTTTTATCTATGCCATTTTTACGGTAATTAGCTGTGCTATAAATATTTATATAATTTATGATCAGTTTATATTAAGCAAATCAAAATATTTTATAGAGCAGGGAAGATTGAGTACGATTGTGCTAGGATACGGTAGTGACAGTCGTAATTATGGCTAAACTATACTGATTTTGAGGTAGGGTCCAAAGTAATAAAAATAAAGTATGTTTGTTAGACCAAACCATATTTACGACATTTAGCTGTGCTCTAAATATTTATATACTATATGATAAGTTTATATTGAGTAACTTAAGATATTATATAGAGTAGGGAGGACTGAGTACGGTTGTGCCAGGGCGTACGGTAGTGACAGTGGTCGTCATAAAAGATAAACTATACTAATTTTGAGTCCAAAGGGGTGAAGATGAAGTATGTTTGTTAGAAAAAGTTTACATATTAATGATATTAAGGTGTGCTATAAATATTTATAACATTTATGATAAACCTATATTTAGTAAATTAAGATATTATATAGACTGGGTTCGGTTGTGCCAGGATACGGTAGTGACCGTCGTCATAATGGCTAAACTATGTTGATTTTGTACAAATGCAACAAAAGTGCGTTACGGCGAGGTCGAGTGCCAATGATTCGTCATTCGCTTTCGATGATATCATTTCTATATGGATGCGTCACCGAAAGCGTGAAGCATATTGTTAATTTTCCGGTGTGTCATGTCATTACAATTCAAAGTTAAATATTAGTACAAATCTTGAGTTAATAAAACATTTCTGAATTGGAAGAATATTTTATTCTGTTCCCCATAAATAATTATAGTGCAAATAATAAAACAAATGAAAAATCTGTGCTGTGTAAGAAACGTAAGTTTATTGAAGTAATTTGTATTATTCGTCATCACTATATATTTTTGAGGTTATTAAAATGAAAATTATTTTTATATGCAAAACAGATACTACAGCAGTTTAAAGAATGAAACTGTATCGCCAGCGAAAAACTAAAAAACAGCAGTCAATGAATGTATGTTAATTTTAATTACATGTAGTTCTTTAAGCACAATTACATGACAAGTGAAATTTGAAAACAATATTTTTAGGCAATTTTTTAAAATAATAATTATCTACTTTTTTATAGATATTAAAGAATATTATAGCAGTACAGCTTTATTCTATTAATGATGGCTATTAAGTATTATAAAGTTGCATATTTTTATCAATAATGAAGAATAAATTGATATTCTGATTTATTACTCTAAACAAGAGATCAAGCGCAACAATAGTTTGTGTAGCTGTTTATTATTTATATACAGATATACTTCATGATGGACATCTATGCAGTTTATTTATTGCTAGTGTTAATGAAATTACTGTGTGAACGAATATTATAAAATTTATTAATCAGCAGTTACTTTATTTCTCTAATAAAGATTCAACTTTCAATTTCCACGTACATATATGTTCAAATTATCATTTAATTTACTTTTATCTGAACTATTTAATTTCTCTAAATTTAAATTCCTCAGAATTACTATTTTTGTAAAATAATCGAGTTCAACTGAAATAAATACCGTTTAAACAAAGTTGTCTCATATCTGTAATTTATTCATTAAATTTAATTTATTAAATTGAATTTATTTTATTGTACTTCATAATAACGAAATATCTAAGATATATTTTCTACGAGCATGATCAATTATAGATACACACATACAAATATATCTTTTTTCATTTTCTTTCATTTTCATTTCATTTGGCTGTTGAACGAATAAGAATGACTTGATACTATGATGAAACATAAAATTATAAAATCAGGTTTTTCGCGAAAACGCGGTTCGGGAAATCAAAAAGCACCGCCAATTTTTTTTTTAATTATAAAGCAGATGGCATTTATGATCGTCGATTGGACACTTTAGAAGTTTCAAGAGAATTGACTGTTTTTCAGTATATTGCATGTATAAATCAATTATGTATTATAATTATTTATACATAATAATATTGGAATTTTGAATAAAACTTTACGGCGGAGGTAAAATTACTTTGAATCCAGAAATAATTTTGCGGACCATCTATAAAAATAGGATTATTCGATGTCTTGGTTGGCTAACTATATGATTCATATTACATTTACTTCACCGAAATTATATTATAGTAAAAACGTTAATTAAATTGTGCACTGTGACATCTAAAAAAGTTCTAATGGCTTGTAAAAGTAATTAATTATAACGTACATAATTTAAGTATGTGGCGCATACATAAGTGTTTCAAAAAGGTCATATTAGTTATTCAACTGTGTTATCATTATAATTAATTAACTGAGTACCTACATTTAAATAATTATTAGAAGGTATATATAGAAAAGTAATTTCATAATATAAGACACAAATAATTATTGTAATTTAATTAAAATTTAAGCCGTTTATTAAAATTGCTAATTTTAATTAGACATATATTACATAAAATATTATGAAATACCATTTTGAAAACAAAGTGGTTTCTGAACACGATTATATTTAATGATTATTTAAACTAACATGAATGTTATTATATCATACTCACATGGAATAACATTTAATTTAAAATAACGTGAACCAAAATTCACTAGTTTATTTGATGGATATACAAATTAAACATAGAACGATATTAATTAATAATATTTCAAATAAATTTTAGCTAGTAGTAGTTGATTTTATGAAAAAAATATTTTTTTTTGTAGCTTTCTATTATGATACTTAGTAAATAAATGTTACAGCTCGTAAATCGCTAGTGGTAATTATAAGATTTCGTACAAGCCGTATTTATGTATGTATAAAATTGTTTTTTAATAACAATTGTACGCGTAACAATTGATGAAATTTTAAAGTATTTTATTTAAAAACAATCTTAACTTTATAGCTTCGGTGATGGACCTTTATACTTGCGGACCTCCAAGCCCATCCTATTCTCTGGTTTTGAGAACTGAAGTTGTTTTAATAGACTTATAATACTTAGATTTCTATATTGAATTAACTTCTAACGGCAAGATTTTCCCAACTTGGTATAATTAGTTTACTTTTCAAACTAACTTTTACCTTATTCGCATTCTTTACCTAAATAATTCAATTGATTTCATTTATATAAAGTGTCTATCTTTCTTAATGAATTGTGCAATGAAGTGATCCATTTGGAAATACAAAGATTGGAGAGGGTAGAAACAATATGGTATAATGAAAATTAAATTGTATAATACATATTTGTTAAATGTAATATTCAATTAATTGCTTATAGGTTCTAGTATAAACTTTACAGCCAAAAATATAATTTTATGCGTTATACTAAATAGAATATTCTACAAAGAATTATGTAAATTATTACTAAATTTAATATGAATATAATTTTCTCACATAATTTTTGTGCGGTACTAGCAAAAAAATAATATACCGATGACTACCGTTTTTTTAATAGATTAAATATATTGTTTTTATCCAGTACGGTTCTAAATATGAGTGCGAAAATTATATTTATATTAAAATTAGTATTAACTTACAATAATTTTTATAGAATGCTATATTTAATATAAGACAAAATTATTTCTGTAATTGCCATAATTTACATAATTAACATTAAGAAGGAGTAGTCGTAGTTTTTCTCAGAAAATTGGATTTGTCAATTTTGTGTTCAAGTCATTTCGAATCACTTGAGACCAAAATTGGGAATTGTATATGAGTATATATGAACCGATTTCTGACCTCTCGTCGATATTTTTCCAAAAACTAATGCACTGCTTCGAAAAATTTAAAAGCCAATCGATGTAACTCGATAAGTAGAGGCTTTTGGATTTTCAAGACGTTTTGCCGAGCAGTTTCTTTTGAATTAGCAGAAGAGTGCACACTTTCATGTCCTTATTTTTGCAAATAAAAATAACTGATCTTGATAATTCAACAATTACTCAAAAAATATAATTTGGAAATTGTGCTGATCAGTTTTAGGAAAAAAATAGCCGAGTCATTTCTTTGTAATTAATTGTTGAAAATTTATCGATATGAATGGAAATTAACAAATAATGTTCTAATTAAATATTGTGAGATATTACTGGCCTCAGAAAAGTTATGAAAAGTTTGTATGATGGTCTGCGATTTTGGGACTTACAAGTGCGTGTTTGCCCACTATAATTGATAAAATTTCATATAAGTCTAAAAGATATCAATTGTAAATGGAACTTTATTTTCGAAATAAAAAGTTGAATCTTACATCTAAAAAGCTAAGTCTCAAATATTGTTGATTATGTCGATTATTTACACGTATTGCAAAGCTCATGCAACTTTCCTTAAGGTAAAATGCCACTTACACTTGAAATTTTTTGTCAAAATAGATATGATATGTCTATCTTAGTATAAATTGGTAGTAAAATCTGCCTAAAAATTATGCAAACAGGCGTTTCATACAAAAACCTAACCTACAAAACACCCAAAAGTCAAATAACAATTTTATTATAAGCGCATTTATCCGATGTGCCATTGGTAACACATACATGAAGTTAGGTTTCATGTGTAAAACGCATGATTGCACAGCAAATACATAGTTTTGACAGATATTACTATCAATTCATACGAAGTTAGATCCATAAAATAGCGCTGTCATAATACTTCTATGTTATCTGAGAATTGGCCCCTTCGTTTTAATATTATACAAAAATGCCTCATTTATTTAAATATCGCTAATTTATTTGACTTGAGTTCACTTGCATTTAACATTTTATATTTTGTTTTTACGTATATTTTTTGTTCCTGATTTGTAATTTGAATAAATAATATATAATTTATAATTTATACCTAGCAGCCTAAATAAATATTAATAACATAATGTTATTCTCCATCGTTGTTTTCGTACGAGACGTACGTATCCAGAGTCTGAATTAATTTATATTTTCTCAAGTTTTATCTGGAACGTATATCGCAATTCGATCAAAAAGAAATGCCTAACCAATTTTCATTTGAGTCTTCTTTCTCTTCTTTGTATTATATTAATATTCAAGAAGTTGTAAATAAGGTTTGATAGAATTCTTGGATTTAATTCCATAAAAGTGAATATAAATTATGTTTTATATTGTATATATGATAGAGTTTGTTAAACTGTTTCTCATTTCAATTGTTCAAAATATTTTATTGTTTTAGTTATTTAAAATGAAGCTATTGCAAATATTTTTTGTGTACTCTTAATAAATCACATTTGAGAAAACTAGTTGTAAGTAGCATTTTGCCTCAAAGCAAGTTGCATGATTTTCTCAATACGTACACATTATGAACTTAATGAATAAGATAACTGTTATTTCAAAAATATAAATTACGCTCTCAATAAAAAATTATCCATTTGATCTCAAATTAACGTCATGAGACATACTAATAACATCTGTTATTGTATAAATTAAATTCATCGGTTTAATATATATAATTTCATTCATTACGGGTTCTAAAAATGTATTGTATTTTTTTTAATTGTGTAATCCTTAGCTACTCAAAAAACACGATTTATTATTTAAATTTTTGATTAACATTGTTAAATCAACTTCAACCTAGTATGAAAAAGCGTCCCAAAGATTTTCACCAAAAACTAGTCAGCACTTTCTCAACTGATATTAACAGTTCTAGAATTTCGTAGAATTTTGCACTTATCTGGTAATTCAAAAGAAATTTGGGAAAAGTAATTTTCCCACCTACAGTTTTTATTTTGCTTGCAAACGATTCAGAGGGACATAAAAGGTCGAAAAAACATAATTAAGCAAATCGGATTTTCTGGTGCAAAGAAACTTATTTTTGGAAACTAATAAAATTATTCTTCATGTACATAATATGAGTTCGCTTCGAGCTACCGTGCAGTGCACTTCGTACCTTATCAGGTCCAGGTATAATCCGTGCGTTATTGTAAAAGGTATTGTTATCAGTTGAATCATAATACCCAAGTGTTATAAATCAAAATAATCGAATGTACCCGCAAGGGTACATTTCAGTGTATTAAAACTAATGTAAACACATTGTTCATACGGACCTTTATAATAAAGTGATTGTAATATTTATTGAACAAATACTGAATAGTGTCTAATACAAAGAGTGTCACATTGTATAACAATTTAATTGTGGACCCCTTTGGGGTTCGCAATGAATAACTTAATTGTGGAGTCGGCAAATGTAATTGCCGACGATTCACATACCAGTTCAGAATTTATTACAGAACATCTACGTAATCAGTCTGCTAATTCAACTTGTTCATCAAGAGACATAATAACTAATGCTCCGATACCGTCAACAAACATAATATCTAATGCTCCCATACCGTCACCAAACATAACAACTAATGCTCCCATACCGTCAACTAGCGTTATGGAAGTTGAAACAGATACTAACAATTCTAATAAAAACAAATGGCAAATTGTCCCGATTGCCGGCGTTAAAAGAAGACGTTTGAATATTCAAACTGATAATTCGATAGCATTAGGTAATCGATTTAGTGTCCTTACTAATAAAGAACCAGTACCTGTCACTGAAACCTCTGCTTCAGTTAAAAAAGCATTGCCGCCTCCCGTTTTTATTTACGGAGTTGACGATTTCAAAGGAATGTTAGACGATCTGAAATCTGTGTTAACAAATAATAATTTTACGATTAAAACTTTACCAGATAAAGTTACCAAATTTAACGTTCAATCTGTTGAAGATTACCGTAATTTTGTTAAATTTCTTCGAACTCGAGATATCGTATTTCATACATACCAAATCAAATCGGAAAGAGCATATCGTGTTGTACTAAAGTACATCCACTACAAAACCGATATCAACGAATTAAAGCAGGAAATTGAATCCAAGGGTCATAGAGTTAGAAATATCACTAACGTGTTGCATCACAGAAATAAAAACCCACTTGATATGTTTTACGTTGACCTGGAACCCGATAAAAATAATACTGAAATTTTCAAAATAAACAAGATATTGAATCAAATAATTCATTTTCATCCACCGATTAATAATTCAGGAATTTCCCAATGTAGTCGCTGCCAATTATTCGGCCATACAAAATCCTACTGTAATAGACCGTTTATTTGTGTAAAATGCGGTGATGATCATCCCACTTCAATTTGTTCCAAGTCGCGTGAATCTCCAGCAGTCTGTGCAAACTGTTTTCAATCCCATCCAGCTAATTACAAAGGTTGTGTCATTTATCAACAGATAGTTAATTCTAAAAATAGAATTAATAGTAAATTTTCTGTCAATCAAAACAAGCCTACCGCTTCGCAAAGCTACGCAGACAGGTCTCGCTTTGGCAGACTCACCAACACCGAGCACTTATCGTATGCGCAAGCTATAAAATCACATAACCCAGTTAATAATTCAGAAAATCAAAATTCAGCTATCTCTCAATTTTTAGTGGAATTTAAAGCAATGTTCAACCAACTAATGCAACAGAATAGTATGATAATTAACATGCTATCAACACTAATCAATAAAAGAAACTAGTATCAATGGCTAGATTCATTAGAATATGTGCTTGGAATGCAAATGGCCTACTACAACATAGGAACGAACTAATTATTTTTCTGGAAGAAAACAAAATTGACGTGTTGTTAGTAAGTGAAACCCACTTTACTAATTACTCCAATATGTACATACCCTACTACAACATCTACCACACTCCGCATCCAGATGGCTCTGCTCATGGAGGTTCAGCTATACTTATTAAATACAACTTAACACACCATGAGGTTCCCAAATATAGCAAGGATTTCTTACAAGCTACATCAATCCAAGTCAAACTCGCTACATGTAACATCATACTATCTGCGGTATATTGCCCTCCACGCCATGCGATTACCAGCTTTCAATTCTATGATTTCTTCTCTTCTTTAGGACCCAGGTTCATAGTGGGAGGTGATTTCAATAGCAAGCACCCTCTCTGGGGCTCAAGATTGACTAATCCCAAGGGCAGACAATTATACAGTGTAATTTCCCAATATAACTATGTAACGCTGTCGACGGGTACTCCAACTTACTGGCCCTCAGATCCCAAAAAGAAACCAGATCTACTGGATTTCTTTATTTCTCATGGCATCAATACAAATTACACTGAAATTGAAACTAATTTTGACCTTTCATCCGACCATACTCCTGTAATTGCCAGCATCTGCTCATCTATAATAAATATTTCTCGAGCACCATGCCTTCACACTGCGAAAACTAATTGGGATATGTATCGCAAAAAAGTTGAGGACAAAATCAATTTGCAAATGAGATTGAAAACGCAAACTGACGTTAATACAGCTATCGAAAACTTCAACAACATTTTGACTGAAGCTGCTTCATCCTCTACGCCTAAACCTGTGCAATCCAATCGACAATCTACTTCCTTAGAAATCAAAAAGCTTATCGCTGAAAAACGGAGAGCAAGAAGAAAATGGCATAACAGCCATTTACCTTCAGATAAAACCTACTTTAACAACATCAGTAATAAGCTGAAGAATAGATTGAAAGAAATGAACAATACTAATTTCACTAACTATGTAGCCAGCCTTAACCGCTTCGATAATTCGATTTGGAAACCAGTGAAAAACCGACTCAAACCATGTGTGCGAAACCCGCCAATTCGTTGGGATGCCGACAACGACTCGACTTGGTCACGAAGTGATAAAGATAAAACTGAAGTTTTTGCCAAGTATTTATCCTCTGTGTTTCAGCCTAATTTACCTTCTGATAATCAAATTCTTGATTGTGACATGGTTTATCGAACGATTCCTGTTAGAAATAATAAAAAATTCTTCTCTCTGAGAAGGGTTGTCGGGGAAATTTCTAAACTTAAAAACAAAAAATCTCCAGGAATCGACTTAATTTCGTCGAGAATGTTGAAAGAATTGCCTAAAAAAGGTATTATTTGTTTAACATATATATAATGCTATATTAAGACTGGAATATTGGCCTAAATCCTTTAAAACCTCTATTGTTAAAATGATTCCAAAGACTGGAAAGGATCCATATTTGGTTTCATCTTATAGGCCCATAAGCCTTCTACCTATTACCTCAAAAATTTTCGAAAAACTCTTACTTCAAGATATATTATCAGAATCAAATAATATTCCAGACCATCAATTTGGCTTCCGCAAGCAACATTCGACAATACAACAGTGTCACAGATTTGTTAATATTATTAATAACTCTTTCGAAGCCAAGGAATACTGTTCAGCCGTGTTTCTGGATGTAAGGCAGGCATTTGACAAAGTGTGGCATGAGGGATTACTTTTAAAAATAAAATATAACCTTCCGTCATCCTACTATGAAATTCTTAAGTCATACCTAACAGACAGAACATTCAAAGTCAGGGTTAACTGTGAAACTTCTAATTCTTTTCCGATAAGTGCCGGCGTTCCACAAGGAAGTGTGCTGGGTCCGTTCCTTTATTTACTATTTACTAGCGATTTTCCTTCATTGCCAACTACATCAATTGCTACATTTGCTGATGACATTGCAATACTTTCCTCAGATATCAACCCAATGGTTGCATCTATCAAGCTCCAGTTACATTTATATGCTGTCGAGCGATGGACGAAAAAATGGCGCATTGTTATTAATGAGAGCAAATCTTGCCATATTACATTTTCTTTAAACAAACTAACCTGTCCTGAAGTTTACTTTAATTGCCAGAAAATTCCACCAGCTGAAAATGTAAAATATCTGGGAATATACTTAGATCGAAAACTAACATGGAAAACCCACATTATGGCAAAAATTAAACAAATCAAACAGAAGATTGCAGACCTGAATTGGCTAATGAGGCGCAAATCAATCTTATCGCTTGACAACAAGCTATTGATTTATAAATCTGTAATAAAGCCCATCTGGACATATGGTATAGAGCTTTGGGGTTGCGCCAGCATGTCCAATATTGTTTTAATGCAACGGATGCAATCCAAAATCTTAAGGCAGATCACCAACGCACCTTGGTATGTAAGCAATAAAATCATCCACGACGACCTCAATGTTCCTTTTATTAAGGATGTAATTAGCAGCAGAAGTTTATTCCATCACTCCAAGCTTGAAAACCATCCAAATCAACTTATAGCACCTCTACTTATGACTCCGTCTAGTAGAAGGTTGAAGCGAAAAATTCCATTGGACAACATAACATATTGAGCTGCTCATTGGAACAGTTTCACGGATTATTTAGTTTATATTATAATTTTACCTTTAGTTTTAATTATGTTATGAGTTGTAATTATTATTATTTTTTTGTTTACTTTTTATTTTGATTTATTATATTTTATTTTTATATATCAGCTCTGTAACTCATAGAGTCATTCTGACTCTGATTGTTATTATTAATGAAATAAAGAAAAAAAAAAAAAAAAAAAAAAAAAAAAAAAAATGTACATAATATTAAAAACATTAAAATTTGAATGCTGTATATTTATTTATTGACAGTGAAATATTTTTCACCTAGTGTTGTTATTATTTATAAGATCTTGTGCCAGAAATCTTTGTGATGTTTCTGCACTAGATACTTTTTTTGACTTATGGTAAAAATACTGTTGAATTACGTCGATATTATAATTGTTTCAAATTGCTGATACTGAGAACATTTCAAATATAACTTGCTTTTCAAAAGGATTATTTTCATTTATGCTACCAATCTCAGAACATTTTAAGTACTGTCTCGCATCTTCTCTTTAGTTTTAAGGAGAGGATTTTGCTTCGACTTTATTCATTATTAGACTGATATATTTATCAAAATCAATAAATTCGAATTCTAAGATTAAAATATAAAATGTAAAATAAGGTGTTTATTACTACTGAAAACTTTTGGGCAAAAATTCGTGTCTATATACTTTTGTCTGAATTTTGTGTAATTAATCATCAAGTGAATAGTACTTCAATATGTGACCTTATACGTACTACAATATAATAAGTTTACTAGAAATTGTGTTGACATGTGAAAATATTAATTATGCTTATCATAAATTCAGTATACATACTAACAACTAGCCATTCAAACATTATTGAAGTAAAACTTCTTTGCGTACCGATGTCAGCAAGGAAATCGGCATAGCCAAATAAATATTTTAGAGTTACATTGTAGTACAAATCTCAATTTAATGAGAAATGCTTGAATCAGAATAATACTTTACCCTGTTCCTTGAGAATATTGATTAATAAGATTAATGAATAGCAAGTTTATAAATTATGTCTATATTATTCTTAGTTTCTATAAACCTTTAAAGTTATTAAAATGGAAAATATTTTTAGGCAAGGCAGATATTACAGCTGTTCAAAGAATGATATTATATCGCCAGCGGAAAAGTAAAAATAATACAAGCCGTCAATGAATGTATGTTAATTTTATTTATGTTATATTTTTTATATTACATAAAGTTTTTTGAACACAATTACATGATGAAATTGCAAAAGCAATATTTGTTTATGCGTTGTTTAATATAATCCACTGTATGAACGAATATCATAAAGTTTACTAATCAGCAATTACTTCATTTCTCTAATAAATGTTTATTTCTAAATGCTAATTACAATGACAAACTGATTATGTCATATTTGAAGTATGACTTCATTACATTATTGTTTTTAAATATTATACATATTTTTAATGGTATTATATATATATAGTTTATAATTTATCATTATTTAAATAAGTATAATGGTTGACACTAATAAATGTATGCATCACGATTATTATTATATTACTAATAAACAACATTCAAAATACAAATGATGTATTTATTTTTACTTAAATGGTATTTTGTACAGTAGCAAATAAATTTTACTTCAATCGTGTGAACCTTACGCGCACTCTTTTTTTAAATCTAGAATCGAGTATTGAATTATTCTTATTCTTGAGATTACAGTTCCAATGTAATATGATTTCTTGAAGTCAAGCAACTGAAATCTTGTTTTGAAGATATCATTATTTCAGTATTATATATTTATATGTGAAAAATTTCTATTAAATAAACAAGTAGAAAAGCCTCTTTGAACGACTGTTTATCAATTCTATATATAACATTTTCAGCAAGAAAATAACTGTAGACATAATGCGAAGGATTTTGAAGTTATCGATGTGCTACCTCGAATAAGAGACTCGAACAAGTTGAATATTTCAACGATGATATAATATGTCGCTTTTTCATGTCTTCAATTTATGAAACGGGAGAGATATGAAACAGCCGACGTTCTCAATTTTTGAACAATTGCAGTTCTATTGAACTTGATTTCTGTTTCTAAGTTTTCTATATTTGTAACTTGAACAAATAAATAGTATCATGCTTATATCAAAATATCTAAATTACTAGTTTTATGTTTTCCTGACGTTTCAGCTTATTCTAATTTGTTTGAAACAGAAATTGGTTGAAGTATGCATGTGTTTATGAGATTTTGCATTTCTGGATATACAATTCCATATATACTATAGCTTAGGAAATTTATACCACACAATTCTATATCAAAGTAAGGTCACTGTATTTACTTTCCGTTACATATGAACAATAATATTTGATTTTTTGAACTTTAAAAATAATTATAACTTTATAAATAAAAGCTGTCTATACATTGTTACATAACCATATGATGACACAATCATTTCAATTGACAAAATAATTTACAGGCTGAATTTGATGAAGTACTAAAAAGACATTAATGCATCTAATATTGCTTGATTATTTACAAGGTTCTATCGATAGTTATAAAAATAGATAATATTTAGGGCAGGGCAGGGCACAAATGTCCAATTTGACTTTCAGAAATTATATTGTTTAAACTAAATAAACTACACAACAAACAACTATCGAATCATGTTTAGTAAAACTTCCAGTGAACTTCTAATTATAGAAATATAAACAACCAACTAAAAAAATACTTCTGGTATAAATTTTGATAGGGTGCTATGAACGGAAGTAGGTCACGTTTTTATTTTTGATTGTAACATTGTTGAAAATGATATTTTCTTTTTTTAACTTTTCATCATAGTAGATGCTTGCAATTATCTTTGAAAGTATCTCTTTTTTTGAATGAAAAAAAGTATATTTACCGTGTTTTTTGAACATGCAGGGAGAAGTGGGCCACCCAAATTTTTATCTGAAAAGATTCTGCTACATGCTACAAATTCTCAGCCTGAGGGTTTTCACATTATGAGTCCATTGTCAAACTATTATAAAAGTCAAAATAGTTGAAATGAAGGTTAGAGATTCAAAAATTAGTACTTTCAGTAATTATCTTCATTTAATGTCTGAAAGAAAGGTCGCTTGATATTTTATTTATTTTCTCTTCACTCACATAAATAATCATTTTTTCAAAATTTATCACTTTTCTAGGAGTTTCCTGTTTTTTTAGGAGGCATGATGACTGAAGTTAATAAAATAAGTAAATAAAGCGTTTGTATAATTGATAATAATACTTCACGGTGCAAAGAACGACATTACTCAAGTGGCCAATGTTTGTCCACAAATTGTGGCCCACTTCTATCAGCAAACGCCTTTTTTGGCATATGCATCAAAATATGATAAACTAGTTGGTTTGGTATTTAGCCTTGAGGCAAGTTACATAAACTTCCCGATATGTGTAAATAATCGACTTAATCAATAAAAAATAATTTAATTCAAAAGTGATTAGAAGTATTCCGAGTGGATTTATTACACATGATTGAAAACGAACGAACACTTTGACTCGGAGTATTTTCTAATAGCAAATTTTCAAAAATCACCAGTTTTTATAATTGAACCAGTTTTTATAGGACTTTAATGGTTTAGTATGTTTATTAAAACCAAGTACTTGTTTTTATTGTTATACCAAGTAAATCGTCTAATTTTAATTTTAACAAACGTCAAAAAAACTACTCATTTTTTAAATCTTTAATTTTCAAATTTCATTAAATTCTTTAAGACCATGATATATATCGCCAAAAAAAAGTTCCATAAAAATTCGCTTGAATTTTTTTTTTCAACAGTTAATTACAAGAAAACGGCTAGGTAGATTTTTATCTGAAACTAAACAGTATCATTCCTAACTAATATCTTTCGAACAGTTTTTGATTTTTTGAAATCGATTCGGTAGTTCGAGCTTAAATGTGGACGAAAAGTTTAGCACTTTATCACATCGTCTCACAAAACTAACAATTTATAGTCTTCATTGAGATACATCACATGGCTTTTAAATTTATGAAATCGGTTCAGGCGTTTTTGAGAAAACGTCGATCAAAGGTTTAATTTTGTCAAATGTCAAAGAAACGATACTAATTTTTGCAAACTTTGACGATTTTTCAAAATTAAACGACTTGTCGTAGGGCCGTAATATTATAGTATGATGTACAGGACTATGGTATACCGTCAAAAAAAATCATAAAAATTGTCGAAATTTTTTTAACAACCTTATTACAAGAAAATGGGCCGGCCGATCTTTACCAAAAACTAATCAGCATGATTCCCAATCAATATCTATCAAACGGTTTTTGAATTTTCAAAATCGATTCAGAATTGCGGGCTAAAACGTGGACGAATTTTTTTTTACTTAGTTCTTTTTGAGATACATCGAATGGCTTTTAAATTTTTGAAATCGGTCCAGCCGTTTTTGAGAAAACGTCGATTTAAGGCAAAAAATCTGTTCACACACAAACACACATACACACACATACATACCTTTTCCAAATTTGGTCTTATTCGATTCAGAATGGCTTGAAACGTCGAGAAAACATAAAATTAGCGAGTCGGATTTTTTGATGAAAACATAAATTTCTTCTTCGGGAAGTCAATAAGTGCCAGGTTCGACATATATGTCACTTGTCTTATAAATATTCAGGTGGCCCACTCCAATATATGACCCATGTCTGACCAACGCCTTCTACATTTTTCCTGATAGCGACATTGAAATTTAAAAACTGACTTTTTTGATTCCATAAGTTAAACACACGTTTTGGAAACATGGTAAGCTTTGCATTTCTACCTCTTTAACAGATGTTAACAAATAAACTTCTGTTATAATATTCTAACACAAAGTTTCAAACTAATTTGATATATATATTCTAGATATTATAGAAAATAGGTGATAGTTCAATACATATGAATCAATAAAACAATACTGATTTAAGTATCTTGATTTTTTACTTTATCGAGCTTCTAATATCTTCATATCCTTTGCTCTGTATGACTATAATAACTGTGATATTGCAAGCATCATGATTGCAATATATAATACTTTGTCTTTGAGTAATTCCAATTGATCTCACCAACTTGAGAACTGTTATACAGACGCTGAACGATGATTGCGTTAGTGGTTCATCTATTCCTGATCTTACAGTTCTGACCTACATATTAAGTTTCTGCACCTCGTTTTTCCAGGAATGTATTTGCTACAATTCAGTGCACATAAATATGAAACTGATGGTACATGGCATTTTTCGTTAAGCAAATTGATAATCTTTTCGTTTTGATAAAAAATTAATAATAATTGATTTAAATATTTTCAAATAGATTATTTATATTAATGTTATAATTCGTATATAATACATGACAGTTAAGCGCTAATAAATTAGGCGATGAAAGGTATTGTACATTTCTTACGTTTACTTAATGTGAACTAATGAATAAATATATCATAGGATTCCCTTTATTTCTAATTGTAAGAACTATATATTATATATAGATAAAGCTTTGGAATGCGTACCATTTTATTCAGAACTGTGTCCAGCATTTTTTAAGTTTATCGTAAATAAAAAAAAGAGTGCGCATAAGGTTCATACGCGATTGAAGTAAAACATATTTGCTACTGTACAAGATGACATTTAAGTAAAAATAAATACACCATATAACAATTTTGAGTAATGTTTATTAGTAATATGGTAACTCTCGTAATGCACACATTTATTAGTGTCAACCATTATACACGTTTATATAATGATAAATTACAAATTCTATAATAGCATTAAAAATAGGTATAATATTTAAAAACAATAATATAATTGAAGTCATACTTCAAATATGACATGATCGGTTTGTCATTGTAATTTGCATTTAGAAATGAACCTCCATTAGAAAAATGTAGTAATTACTGATTATTAATTCTACATATTCTAAATCTAATAATAATTTTAAAAATTCTAAAGATTTTAAATTCTATAATATTTGTTCACAGTGGATTATGTTGACCAACGCCTAAACAAATAGTGTTTTTGCAACTTCCTTCATCAGGTAATTGTGTTTGAAGAACTTCATGATATTAAATTTAACATACATTCATTGACTGCTTGTATTTTCTTTCACTTTTTTGCTGGCGATAAAATCTCATTCTTTGAACAGCTGTAATATCTGTATTGCCTAAAAAATATTTTCCATTTTAATAACTTCAAAGATTTATAGAAACTACGAATAATATATAAATAATTTCTAATCAATAAACTTACGTTTAGTACACGGCCCAAATGTTTAATTTGTTTTATTATTTTCAAGTAACAAGGTAAAATATTCTTCTGATTTAAGCATTTTTCATTAAATCAAGATTTGTACTACGTTGTAAATTTAAAATGTTTATCTATGCCGATTTCCTTGTTGATATCGGTACGCATACAACGTTGATGTCGGCACGCATACAACCACAGATCTTTATTCAGATACACGACGGCTAACCACAATTGACCCGTATAGAAATGATCTCATCGGGTGTGAATGACGAACAGTTTGGGCGTAACGTACTTTTGTTGCATTTGTACTATAGTCGCGTCTAAAGAAATTTTACCTCAAAAAAGTTTCTTGGAATTTTGTTTTGAAATTTTTGAAAACATTTTGCTGCCTTTTTATTTTAATTAGTTCTTCATTCAATTCGGACGCTCCGTTCTCTCAAAAAACTGGATCACCATTTTTGTGCACTTTTTTACTCTATCTTCGAAACTGCTAGACCTGCCTGTGCCAAATACTAATCAGAACGTTATCCCGTTAATAGGAATCAAATTATTCAAAACAATCTGATGTCTACCTCGAACAGTCTGATGTCTAATATATAACTAATATCGGTTTTCGACCTAGCAGATTTCTTTCGAGTGAAAATAGCTCAAACACAGCATTGTTGGTTTGATAAAAAATCAATCAGTATTACAAATAAAAGTAATAATATAGAGATTGATAAACCCTATTCAAAAATAGAGATAGATAAACCCCTTGAACCACGTCGTGTAAGAACGTCAGCACAGCAGTACGTAGGACTTAAAATGTTTTGATTGCTGTTATAAATATATTAATTAGAAAAATAACAAAGACAATAACAAACCAAATTTTCACATTTTGATTCATTAAAATTTTTATACTACCATATTCAGCTTTGGAATGTATTATTAACCCTCAATTCTTTGTATGCCCTTGCTAGTTTCTACTGGCCTGCATATAAATAGGCAAAGGATTACAGAAGACTTTTCATTCAGAAGTTATTGTGCAAGTATTTTTCAAGAAGCAGATTTAAAGTGTTTTAAATTTCTGGCTTATTTAAGTAATTACAGTGAAGATATCAGGCTCAGGCTCAAGCTGTCCCGACAACCGTTAATGATGTCGTGATAATGCTACTCCATTTAGAGTCCTCTGCACCCAGCTGGTAAGTTCGCTAGCAAAAGGCCACTATCTTAATTGCTGTTACTATAGCCGGCTTATTCAACTACTACATACTCTGGCTCTGCACTCCAATGAGTTCTACTATAATGGTGCTACGTTATCTGACAACTGATAATTTTTATCGGGTACTTTGCTTTTCGTATCTTAAATATTACAAAATTGTGTGGCATTTTTCATGTTGCATTATAACTTGGTATAAAATTTCCAACGCTATTACTCAGTAATTCATTTTCACACAACGTTTAAAACTTTTGGATAAAAAGTATTTGCCATAATATTGGGTTGGCACAATTCGTGATGAAACATTTAAATATAGTGATAAGAATAAAACTATGATAAGTAGTCATTTTAATAACTTGGATAAGTAGCAATTAAATCAACTGCACAAGAGAAAAAATAAAAAATCTCATTGCATATTTTAGGTTCAACTTAATCGACGAATCTATATTTTTGTATATCTACCTAATAATTGTTAGTTTTACTTCCCTACTTTAAACACATATCTTTAAATATTCTTTTGATGTTCTTTATTCTGAAAACTCGAACGTTGTCCAATAGACTTGTATTCTACCACTCTGTACGACTATCTGAAGATTACTCTGATTGGATGAATCTAACTTGGCATCAGAGTTTTACAATTTATTTATATACTATTTATTCCGTAAAGTTTCAAACTAAAATCACAGATTAAATTTCTAACAGAACAGTTAATAATTCACTTTCTTTCATCGTGTGAAATCAGATTCTTTCTTATGAGCGTACAAGAATGTTGCTATATAATTTATATGTGTCAGAATTTGTCAGAATTTCAAAATTTGTTAATAATTCAAGCATTGTTCAACAGAATGAAGTTGTTCAACTTAATTAAAAAATAAGTGATCAGAGACGAATATTTTATTCAACTTTAAAATTAATTGAAAAATTCAACAATTTGCATTGATAATTAAATATGCACTATTTGTTCATCACGACAATTGATAGTAAATAGTGGTTTGTTTTTATAACTTTTAATACATAAAGTATTTTATATATTCTATATAAATTTAAAACTTGAAGTTTATTTAAGCCTTGATATGAATCGCAAATTTCATTGAACTAACTATAGTTTAAAAAATTGTTACTTGTTGTACAGAAATACATGTTGTGTTACCATTTATCAAATTATATTTGGTAATACTATTAACAAATTTGTTATATGAAGCATTCAAATTTAAAACCTACTTATTCATAGATTTGTAGAAGTAAACTTGATAAATAAAATCATAATATTTAGACATGAATATATAAAAATTATATTACTTTGGAAATAAATAATGGCAGTCAAAAATGATCATTAGATATATGCACATTCAATTATAACATATTTTATAGAGATTTTCAAAATGAGCACTAATTTTTTTACAATTTTTTTTTGAGTTCGGTAATTCTTCTTAATTTAAATATTCTTAAGTGCTTTGTGCGATAACATTATCACTGTTAAATGAACGATAAATATATAGTAATTATAATTATCTCTTCGAAAATATTTGGAACAATTGTTATTATTTATTGATCAATTTTTATTTTCTCTTCGAATATATAATTCTGGTACGGAAGTTTAAACTTTCTCTCCACTTTTAGTCAAAAATATGTTCTCAAGTTAAAATAACCCTAATCGGTAATTGCTGCTTCTTATTCAACTATATCGATCAGTAGATCAATTAAGAAGTTTTACCACAATAGCTTATAGATTTGCTGATGATTTGAAAAATAGCTAATCTATATTCTATATTTGATAAATAGCTAAACAATTTAATTAATTTTTAATTTAATTTAGTTGCTGCGTTAAAATTGAGTTTTTATACAGCTAGGTATGCCATCGTTTTTAAGAAAACTTATTTACCGATTACCAAATAATTTTTCCTCCTTTCTGCCTTGAACCGAGTGAGATGTGAGTTGTTCCACTTTTCATTAATCATTTGTCTCTCGCGCGTATGCTGTTCTAAGCGGAAACAAGAACATAATTTGATATGCTTATTATCCACGTTACAACACCTAACACGTATCTAACTTATCATAACAGTCAGTATGACAAGCACATCATAATAAAATTAGAATAATCATATGTAACAATGCCAGGTACGAATAGGGTATCGCAGCTTTGCGAATAGGGAATCCATAAATCAGTACTTTTCAGACTTTAATTTTTTAACATCAAATTTTTACATGCAAAATAATTATATACAAAATTATATAAAAATGCAACACTAAATTTTGTAAATTACTACAAAAAATATATATTAACTAGTGGTGCATCGTTCCTTAGGGCAAATTGCTGAAACTTTTCGTCCCAGAATTGATCAATTGATTAATAACAATTTTTTTAAACATTTTCAAATAGATAATTATATTCACTATATATTTTATCGTTCATAAAATATGCAGTAACGATCTTATCGCTCAAAACACTTGAGAAAGTTTACAGTAGCAAAGGTACCGAATAAATCCATCAGGGGACATATTTCTTACGATTAGACTAGCCGATTTGTAAAATATACATTTTCAAACTGAATTGTGAATTTAAAATTCATATTTGAAGTATAAAACTTTGTACATTTTAAAAATTTTGAAAAAAAAAATTAAAACAACTTGAAAAACATATTAAAACAACTTGAAAAATTAATACAAATAATCTTGATACGGAACTCAACAAAATTGTAACAACATTAGTTTTCATTTTTTAAATTTGATCAGATATATGGAGGCTTGGTCCATATTAAATACCAAAATGATAGACAATAATAAATTTCATAAAATATTATTTATATTTCGTTTATTTTATATATGATTAATATCCACGACACTATGTGTTGTCATACTAATCGTTAATAAAATGTTATTGGTATTTTCGTATTTATAATTGAAAAGAAAGGTTTTAAGAATCATACATTTTAGGCAAATTCGACTAGGGAGAAACAAAAGCCGTGTCCGATCTGACACTTGAATTTCCTTTTGTTTTTCTCAGTGCTGTCACTATATGGGCCAATCTGTCCAGAGACATGTGATGCGTGTTGACAAGCCGCTATGCGTGTTGGCAACCCGCTACATCACTCCGCCCTGATGAAAAAGATTGTTTCGCATCTCTGACTGCCATTCTTGAACTTCCTTGTAAATTTCTTTTGGTTGAGATTGTGTGATAAATTGCCGTGTTGGCTTGTTGAGTTTGTTGATTGCTTACGTGGCCCTTCGCTGGTGAGTTAGCGGTTGAGTAGATGTGGCCCTTCGCTGGTGAGTTAGCGGCTGAGTATATTTGACACTTCGCTGATGAGTTAGCGGTTGAGTGTATGTGGCCCTTCGCTGGTGAGTTAGCGGTTGAGTGTATGTGGCCCTTCGTTGGTGAGTTAGCGGTTGATTGTATGTGGCCCTTCGCTGGTGAGTTAGCGGTTGATTGTATGTGGCCCTTTTGAATGGCGGTTGCCGATGTTTGTTCGTGCTCCCTGTCCTCTGCCGTGGTGCTTATTATCGACTTATTTACCATGATAATAAGTGATTTATTGAGCACGTGTTGTTGTTGATCTTGAAGTGCGTGGTCGGAGTCTCAGTTGTATGCTTAGAATGCTCTTCGAATTATGGAAGTTGTGAGCCATTTATAATAATTATTTATATTTTTAAAAATTCTTTTCTTAATAATTCTTGAGACTTCAATTTATTTTTTTTTCTTGTGCTACTTCAAAATATGTCTTGATCTTCTTACCTTCTTGTATGTGTGTTGCTAGTTCACTCTCGGGGTCACCAAAATATGGAGGTGTAGTCCATATTAAATACCAAAATGATAGACAATGATAAATTTCATAAAATATTATTTATATTTGGTTTATTTTATGTATGATTAATATCCACGACACTATGTGTTGTAATACTGATCGTTAATAAAACGTTATTGGTATTTTCTTATTTATAATTGAAAAGAAAGGTTTCAAGAATTATACATTTTTTTGGCAAAAACTACTAGGGAGAAACAAAAGCCGTGTCCGATCTGACACTTGAACTTTTTGTTTTTGAGCTGACACTATGATGAGCTTCAAATAATGAACATCTGTCAAGTTAAAATGCGACGTGTGTTGACAGGTCGCTACAGATCACTCCGCTCCATATTGTAGAAATACCGGAATTGTCCAAATTATAGTCATAATAAATTTCATAAAATATTATTTATATTTCGTTTATTTTATATATGATTAATATCCACGACACTATGTGTTGTCATACTAATCGTTAATAAAATGTTATTGGTATTTTCGTATTTATAATTGAAAAGAAAGGTTTTAAGAATCATACATTTTAGGCAAATTCGACTAGGGAGAAACAAAAGCCGTGTCCGATCTGACACTTGAATTTCCTTTTGTTTTTCTCAGTGCTGTCACTATATGGGCCAATCTGTCCAGAGACATGTGATGCGTGTTGACAAGCCGCTATGCGTGTTGGCAACCCGCTACAGATAAATATCTGATAATTTGATGTGCATATGTTTAATGATCATTCTTGAACGCCTTATATCTATTTTTTTACTTTTTCTTCAAAACCAATAAACCTGCCTTACCAAATTAATTCATCAATTTTTTATTTTGTCAATACAAGTAACATGTTTTTTGAATAATTCAAATCGTGTACTCTCAAAAATTGAATTACCGAGTTTGGCACTTTTCGCCGCGTATCTTCGAAACGGCTGGACCTGTCTTCACCAGAAAATAATCAGCACATCTTTTTATCAATAGGAATTGAATGTTTTTTTAATAATTCAAATCGGTAAATTCATGCGCCCGAGATCGTGGACGAAAAATTGTATCCAAACACAAACACACACACATACATCAATTTTTTTCTAAGGTACGCCAAAATGTTCAGAAACCTTTAAAATGTAAAGATATGCAACTATTTTCATTTTCGATTTTTTTGCGATTACTATAACTTACCCTACAGGAAGTTAAAAATACCAAATATTATCTATGTGGTAATTTGATTTATAGTAAGCCACAAGAACTTCCCGATACTTATAAATAACCTGCTTATTCAATAGCATGTGAAATTTAGCTATTTAGATAAAATTTCAACTCTCAATTTTGAACAGAAAATTTTTGCTTCCACTATAAACAAACTGAAACAATTTTCAATTAAAATCTTTCAAATAGATTTATAGTATATGTAATTCTATTTATACTAATTTCAATGCATTATTACGTCCTTGTTTGTTTTAACATGCAGCCCATTACTCCTTACTTTAACTTTATTGCCAATTAACATTCACTTACGAAGATACAGACCGATTTGTGTCAAATACTACTCAACACCTTTCCCAAATGATATAATTCGAACGATTTGTTTTTTCAAAATTTCAAATCGGCAAATCTATGGTTAAAAACAATTGCACTTTTCTGCTATTTCTTAAGAAGTGGCTTGGCCGATCGTCTTGCAAAACTTACCAACGCCAGTCTTTATCGAGTCATATCGAATGACAATGCTAGTTAAATTTTTAATAAAACATGGGTAAAGGTTAAAAATTGGCCTGCATATATACTGTTTCTAAATTTGGTCTCATACGATTCAGAATGACTTTAAACGTAAATAAAATATAAAGTTAGTGGATTTTCTGGCAATAATCTAAACCTCTTCGGAATCCTAAAAATGCTGAATGAACATAAATGGTTTTTATTGCAAATTGCGAGGAACAAATAATTCATTTACAAGTATTGGAGCGTTCATAAATAATCCCATTTACTATCTAATCAGCCGCAGTTGATATCGATTTTGCTAGAATTATCTTTCATTGTATATTGTTGTATCTAACTAAATGTTATATAATCATTATTAAATTATACAAATTATAATAATAAAAATCTATATAATATAAATTGATCAATAGTTAGGTTCCTGTATCAGTTCAGTGTGAAAGCAGAAGTTCAAGCACAATAGATCAAGATGGTTCAGTTTGCTGTTGGAAATTAGAATACAAAAACTATCTCTCAAAAATTTAAAAGATATGCAGTTTAGTAGTGGAATAGATGTCAAAACAATAGGTTTCATGTAATTAGTGGAGCATCGAATGTTTTTAAAAAAAAATTAATCATATGCCAAATGCAACAGTTATGTAAATAGATTTAAATAAACTTTAGTTAAAAGTTTTCAAGCGCCCTGTTGAAACTCGCGTCCCTGGTCGCGGCGCCAAGCAAAAGCGAGTAAGTGACTAGGAAGTGGATACGGTCGGTTTTATCACTTGTAAGTGCATATAACGTGACAGGTGTAATATATAACAACCCAGAGCGCTACTGAAAGACGTGGAATCAGTCTAAAGTTTAGAGGGTATACAATTCCATACGGGTAAGATTTCACTTCATTTTTAAAGCATATTGTTGCACTATAATAATTCCTTCAGTATTGGTTGAACCCTGCAAGAATTTTTCTGGAGGATTTTTTGAATAAATTTAAAATTCAGTATTTTAGACATTAGGGTAGAGCAGGGCTTAAAGGTCCGTGGGTGAAAAGATCGACCACCAATATATCAAAAATAAGTAAAGAATTTTGAACTTGAAAATAGAGGGAAATGCAGGCATAACCACAAAGCTATCACCTTGATCTTACGTTATTTCTATCGTTTAACTTTGTACACATTTTAAGTAAACGTTATTTAATTGTTTTATCTGATGCAGATTCAACAGATTTATAAAATGTATCTATAAAAGCTTACATATGTGTGGCGTAAAAAGGACCAACTGAACCTTCTCCCTGGCAAAGGTGCAAACAATAAAAAATAGTAGATAAAAAAGTTAATAATAATTAAGATAATAAAAGCAATTTTACAAGAGATAAATCAAATACATAGTTATTCCAACTCGTCTGATGAATATTTCTGTCAAAATATCAATTCAACATTATATACATTTTTAGAAGCTTATATTTATTGGTTGGTTGAACAATGTTGCTATTCTCAACATCTTTTAAAATGAAAAATGAGACATGAGGACCTGTTTACTCCAAATTTACCCCGCCTACGACGTAAAAAGGACTATGTGACAAAGTTTTGATAAACAGCAAAAAAAAACATTTTCACAGTGACGGATTATCTGGAAATTTTATTGAACATAATCAGATAGATGTTTGTTAGTTATATGCTATATGTTATGATATAAAAGGTTTGGTTTTCACAATATAATTGCTCAAAGTTAAGTTGGATCTATGGGTCCCGCCAATTATTGAAACAAATAAAAATATTTTAGCATAATTTTAATTTATCGGACATTTCTGATTTTGTAAATAACTCTACGAGTTTCAACAATCTGAGCAAAAGTTAGACAGTTGCTTCATAGTCTCATTTATAAAAAAATTTATTCATTCTACAGTGTAAGAAACTTTTTGTTTGCATTTCTCTCCTAACGAATTATACATTTTCTTTCAATTGTACATACATGAGATATAAAAATCTTTATATTATGTTTAATGTCTTGTTGTTTTATTAGGTGAAAACATTTTACAAATTACACGAAATATTATTAACGTTGCAATTCTCTATGTATTATATTGCACATAAATTATTATAAAAATGTAAGCGAAATCGAGTTAATGTATAAAACAATATTTTCTGATAAAAATAATTTATCAACTTATTCTAATTTCAAATTGTCTTTTGTTATTTTTTTAGATTATTTTACGACAAATAAAGTTTGATTACTTGATTAAATAATTGCATAATCATTTTGCAAAATTATAAGGATTTTATAAAATCATTTATGCTATACTTTAATCAATACTTAAAATATAATTCATTTTTATTAAAAATCTATTATGCATCTCTATTAGGCAATCTATTAACCCTTCGTCGGGCGCAGCCGATCTGACAGATACAGAGCCAATAATTTTTCATGCTGCGCCTTGGTTGAATGTTATAGAAACCTCCACTCTTCAATAGCCTCCTAATTTTATATGTTTTATTTATGCGTCTTTATCATTTTGTGTTTGACCTTCACATATAGCGGCAATCGGTATTTTGATCCTAGAGATACACTGCGCCCAAACGTGCAACATTTTGAAACGTACGAATATTGCAATTTTTTGTGAATGTAAGTATTCTTTTTCTGTATTTTTTTACGTATTTTTGAATATATATCTCAATACTTTTCATTTAATTGCAATTTTTTGAAAGTATCTACGAGATTCACTGCGCCCGAATGTGTTACTAACTTGAGTCCATACATTTTATAGGCTAGTAAATATGGCGAGTGGTAAAAAAAATTATAATTTAGAAAAGCCAGCTCATTCAGAAGAGATTCTAAGAATGCTGAATGATGATGCTGATGAAAATAATCTTCTTGACGATTTAGGTGATGAAAGTGGAAGTGACGAAGACCATCTAGAAGGTCGGGAAGTCGATTCTGAGACAGAACAAGAGGACGAACAGAATGAGAGTGAGGAAGAAATAAATTTGAACAATAATGCTAAATATTTTATGAGTAGAGATAAATCTACAAAATGGTGTAGCAAACCTCCCTCTAATAGGACTCGAACAAAATCCCAGAACTTATTAAGACATTTACCAGGTGTTATAGGAAACGCAAAAAATGCTGCAACGCCTATAGAATGTTGGAGTCATGGGAATGATAAGAAAGATCTCCGAAGAAGATATTTTTGAGACAATTATCGCATGAACTTGTTCTTGGACAGCTAACAAGAAGAAGTGAAATCACGAGTGGGATACTGTTCACTTTGCAGGCAGGACTCAAAAGATTCAGATCAAATTCACAGGAAAATGGCTTACAAAAACAAGAAGAGCCACGAAAAAAACGACGATGTGAACCGTGTACATTAGAAGCTAATATTAGACGGCTTTCAAGATTTTGTTGTGCTAAATGTCGAAAAGCACTGTGTTTCCAACATGCGATCTTTCTATGCAGTCCTTGTTGAAATGCTTCAATAAATGATAATATTTAACTATACACATTAAACTATCATTATTATATTACTTATTTTTTATAAAGTGACAAATGAAAAAAAGTTAGAGACTGTGTATTTCAATAAAGAAAAGTGAGTGTAAATAATTTGTGCATATATACACAGGTTTATATTTTTCTACATTTTATAATAAAATATTATTGAATTCTTCTTTTTTTCTATTTATTCAAAAAGTATACATTCTGAAATATAATTAAACAAAAAATTAACATGTTTATAAAATAAGGAGCCTCCTGAGGATATACTTAAAAACCGTTGCTGTCGGATACACTGCGCCCGAACGTGTGCGTAACGGGACTGCGCCCGACGGAGGGTTAAACATCATAATGTTTTTTTAGTATATTTTGTGTATATATCTCGTAAAAACTCTAAACAGAAATTACAAAACGGTGATATCAGAAGCACATCGAAGCAATTTGATTTGTCATTTATATCACCTTATTAAGGAAATATAAAAAGACTTAAAATATAATCAATTTGTAATATAATGTTTTAGTAAAGACAATATATCAACTCGTGCCAAATTCAAGATTTCATTCATGTTTGGTTTGTTCATTTTTGCCGCTTCATCTAGATCCTTGCACTGCAAATATAGTTTGACTTCTTTCAAATTGAATAATATATTAGTGAAAAATTTAATCAATGAATCGTTCTAATCGGATGTCACATTCTTGCAGAAAAACCGTATTACGGTTTTCTTCATATGTCCAAAACGATTGGACCTGTCTTTGGCAAAAACTAATCAGCGCATCTACCTATTAATAGAAATCCAATGTTTTTTCAATAATTTAAATCGATTGTATCTATAAATAAATTGTAAGAAACTGAAAAATTGTATCTATACGTAAAACATACTATACACACACGCACACATTTTTTGCTTGCCAAAATCTTCAAGTGGTCTTGAAACGTCCAGATATGCAAAAAAATCCATTTTAGGGCTATTACTATAAATTACCCGACGGTAAGTTAATAAAGTTACAATCGAGGAATATAATAAAATATTATTTTTAACCAAAAATACCATTATGTTTCAGCGATATAAAGCTGTATGAAATTATTAAAAATAATATTTTCCATACATTTAATAATATTCGCATACATTGTGTATCTATTTGGTCTCATTATATCTGCAGCGTTTCATGGCATTACTCCAGTCGGGTTTCCGGCACTAACTAAATATTATCAGAGCGGTCGTTTGTTGTGCTCCCGCTATCGCCTGAAACATTCCGCGTCTCTAACGTTCATTGGCAGCGTTGAGCTCCCGAATGTTACGGCCTTTGTGATATTCATGCAAAAAAATCGACACTAACTACTGCATCTGGAAAGTATATGACTATAATATACACTTTGAACCGAATACGGCTGCAAGCATTTTGTACATGATAACGCTCTGCATATGTCACGTTTAGTAAACTGAATGTTTTGTCTATTTTTGATTCTGTTCTGGCCATGGTATATGATTAACCAATGCTTGAGTTATCATTTTAGATTATTACGAATTAGGAGTTTAATTTCTTATGTATAATTCTTCTGTAATGCCACTGTTAAAAAAAATTAAAAATAAGAGTGGTGAATTGCACTGTGTCTTAGGGCAATTGCTGAAACTATACGAACCGTTATGAAATATCAGAGGAATTTAAAATGTTTTCATATAAATTATTATAAATACTGTAACATTTATCATTTGTGTTTTATAGACAAAATAAGAGCTTACAAATTAGACGACGACTCTATAAATGTTTACACAAAAAGTTAACAAAAAAAACTTGATTAGAATTAAAAAGCCTTATATCATATTTCTAAGAATTATATATACTGAGTTTCAAAGTTAATGGTTTTTGTTACAAGTATATAACTAATTTTACACTTTTTGCTCCGTATCTCTAAAACGGCTGGTCTTGCCTTTACAAAAAACTAATCAACAAATAATAACAGTTAATATGAATCGTTTGCCCATATGTTCTTTAATCTTTCTTATCGGATGCTTCATGTTCTCTCAATGACTGCTTATTTTGTCACTTTTTGCTTTGTATCTCTAAAACGGCTAAGCCTGCCTTTGCAAATAACTAACTAACACGTTTCTCTTTCTTTCCTCATGCTCATTTTGCTCTGCATCTCCCAAGCAGATGGACCTGACTTCAGCAAAAACTAATCATACGTCTCTCCGTCAACAGAAGTCAAATATCTTTTAAATCAATTTTATCCGATGCTACCTACTCCTAAAAATTGAACTTTCATTCAATGCATTTTTTTAATTCAATGTTTTTTTTATTTTTCACTTTCGATTTTTGGACGATTACTATAACTTACTCTACGCGAAGTTGACAATAATGCATATAGAAAATTGCAAAACTAAAGAGATGACATATAAATGAATAAAACAGATATGTCCAGATTATTCAAGGGAATAATTTCAGTGAAATGACAAAAGTGTTTCTTTTTATTACAAAATGTCGTTGAGAAACAAAATTCAGAAAGTTAAATAAATTGCACTGAAAATATTAACGGTACTAAACGTGTACAATGAGAGTCATTATTGTACAATACGTGATTGATATTTAATGCTTATTAATTATTAACTTAAAGCATATGCAAACATCTAAGTAAGTATATATGTAAATTGATAAAAATGAATAAAAACACAATGCATGCTATTACTATACCAGCTACTACTACTGTTTCGAGAATATGTTATATGGCTCAAATTAAACGCAGTTATAAACATTTTGTACACAGTAACGTTATGCATAGAGTGCGCTTCACATAAGTTCAGTACTATAGTAATTTGTAAGAGAACTTTAGACAAAAGTACACAATTACTTATGATATGAAGTGCTAATTGTTCATATAAGTGCATCAGTTGCAATTTATTATATCTCATATCTATCAAAATTTGCAATAGATACATTTGATACAGCTTACATCTATAAAAACGAATATATAATTAAATTGTGTAAAACAGAACAGCTAGGTTATTGTAGAAATGTACATAATAGCATTTAAGTTTAAGGAGATATGTAGTCCATTGACTTTATTTATGGCTGATTATATTACATAACATCTAGTAAAAACATTCTCATTTTATCCCACCGCCGACAAGCATATTGTTCTCTGGATGTTTACGGTACATAATCTATCAGATGTGCCATTAATAGTGTTAATGATATCATATTAATAACGAACATGACATGACTAAACGTTTGTTATAACACACCATCCAACATACCGCCTGAAATGATTTTGCCCAAATCCGGTGGAGACGCCGCGTAGTTTTATCTACAGACAATCTATTGTGTGAACGCGAGTTTTGGCCTCGGGCTACGCTACCGATTTCCTGAGAGGCGTCGTCATGGACCATTGTGGAGGTCTGTATATATTCATCTCATATTCCCATTCAAGCAGACATCCTCGCGCAAGAACGACGGAGATTACTTAGTTAATTACATTTAATATCGGAGTCGGGTTTCTCATCAGAGGAATATGCATGCACATGGCGCGCCGGCGACATAATCGCGTTCGGATGAAGTCCAAGTCTCAATTCTGGAACAGATGATTTGTATGTGACTAAGACTGACTAAGATGCAGTCACCAATTAGTGCACGTAGAACTGCAAGTGAGCTTCAAGCCAAGTTGTTACTTCACACTCTTAGAAAATATATGTTTAAAGCATTACGAATGAGTTTTGGAGTTTTTCGAATTCACTTTAAAGATAGATAACATAAATATTGAAAATAATTTTTTCAACTTTAACTTGTATTGAAAAATTTTATGTATTGTTTTTGCAAAAAAAATCCGATTTTCTAATTTTATATTTTCTTGGCGTTTCAAAGTCATTCTGAATCGAATGGGACCATTTTTGGAAAAAGTACGTGTGTGTGAGCCGATTTTTGATATTTTGCCCACAATTTCTCATAAAAGACTTGGCCGATTTTACAGTTCAATAAGCCGTTCGATGTTATAAGGACTTGCGTTGGTTAATGTTCACAATAATCGCCCAGGCCGTTACTTTGTAATTAGTACAAATGTTTTCGTTTAAATATATTTATTGCTGATCAAAATAGTAAAGAGTGAAAAGTTTTTCGTCCACGTTTTAGCTCGCAATTCTAAATCGATTTTGAAAATTCAAGTACCATTTGAAAGATATTGGATGGGAATCGTGCTGATTGGTTTTTAGTAGAGATCGGTCAGGCCGTTTCATCATAATTAATTATTGCAAAAAAAAAATTGGCGATTTTGACGAATTTTTCATGTTAGATACCATTGTTATAAAGAACATACTAACATATTACGACTCTACGACTGGACATTTAATTCTGAAATTTCGTCTAGGTTTGTGTGAATTGGAAGTGCTTTTTGACGTGATCAGTCGATTTAAAAAAATTAAAAGCCATCAGATGAAACTCGGTGAGGAAAAGGCTTTATTAGGTTTGTGAGGCAATATGCTAAGTCGTTTCTTTAGAATTAGCATAAAAGCGCAAATAAATCTTCCTCGTTTTCGCAAAAAAAAAACATTTTGACAATTGCAAAACCGTTTGAAAGATATGATTTTGGAGTAGTAGTGATTAGTTTCTCGTAATAAATTGTTAAATATATTTTTGCGTTTTGCAAAGAAATTTGTTTTCGCAAAAAACTCCGATTCGATAATTTTTTTTGTTTTTTCGCTGTATCATGTCATTCTAAAGCGATTGAGATCAAATTTGAAAAAAAGTTTAAGTGTGTTTGTATGTGAGCCAATTTTTTAAAAATTAGTCCACGTTTTCCTAAATTAACTTACTAAATTAATGTCAAGCTTTTTGGTATAAGTATATCATTCAGTATTTAACTTTATTATAAATTAGATTTTGTTACAGAACTGCTTTATATGATCTAATAAGTATAGATGCAATTAAAATAACTTTTATAATAAGTTTTGCATAAACATATCTTATTAAACAAACTATCTTAAGTGTGCGTTACACTGTTACAGTGTTACACATTGAATTAAAATTCGGAACAAAGCAGAATATTTGTTGCATCTAAATTTCATTATCATGGTGAATATTTCAGATGTATTGGAAGTACATCAGCGAGTAATATATCCCAATAAGCATCGTTTTCTAAAAGATTCAATTTATGACTGGAAACATAAAATGTAGCCCCAAGATATCATTTATAAAAAACCTCATTCATGCAAGTCAATACATTTGCGATTTAAGACAAATAGACTTCAGAAACTACCAGTATAAAATAATCAAAATGAAGGTCCAGACGTGTGATTACTGAATATTGATATTTTACTAACTGTACTATAAAACAATGCAAGATTTTCAGTAACAAATATGATATAAGTTTGATCTAATTCCAAAGTTATACGTTTCCATTGAATCTAAACTTTGATCCACAAACTCAAACTCGAGTGATTACAAGAATAAGTATATAATTTTCTATATATAAGAAGTCCTGTTTTGTCTCATCAAATGGGGCCTTACAGTGTTTGTTTTAACAATTTAAGAGATACGAAGAATGGCACAAAAGCGAATCCCAAACGTATTTAACTATTTAACAAACGACCGCTGCGAAATTAAGCTTCCCAATGAACAATGCTGATGCCCCAGTTTTCCGCATTGCCGGTATAAAACAAACATTTGATCTCTTTGAGCAATACTATCTGATTTTCATTATAAGCGTATTGCGTTCCGAAAGTCATCTTTAGTTCTAATTAATGATCAGCTCTCGAATAATGATATTATTTTAGTAATTATTTTGTGTATTTCAATTATGCAGATTTTCTGATCTAACTTTGCAAACTACTGCACAGCTTGCACTGAATTCGAAACTTTATTGTTTCAGTTCAGACAAAATTATCAGTGCTGATACAATTATTTTATCATACTGAAATCGTTCTAAATATCGTACTGAATATTCATGGATGGTATCGCAATAAATTGCATATTTAATAAACAAATTTAAGTCTAATGTAATGTATTACTATATTTACTGAAACATAAAGCAATCTCTAATTTTGAAAAAAAAATTGTTCAGTTTTCGCCAATCGGCTATATACAGTAAATTTTTATAGTAACATTGTAACAAATATGTGCAGATATTATATCTGCATACACAAATAAACACACATATAAGTATACTTAAATTCACATGTATAAACACACGTACACATACACAATAATGTAAATTCATATACACCTGTAACAAGTTCTACTAATTTATGTCAATGCTTTTGTATAATTGTCACTTCAGAAATAACAAAATGTTTCTTTTTATTACAAAATGTTGTTGAGAAATAATATTCAGAAAGCAAAATAAATTACATTACAAATATTAAGGGTACTAAACATATACAATGAGAGATTTGTACAATGAGAGATTTATACAATACTGTAAAAACGTGATTGATATTTAGAGTATATACTTATTAATAGTTAACATTAGGTTTATGCAAACATCTAACTGAGTATATATGTATTTTAAAAAATGAATAAAGCACAATGTATGCTACCACTCTACCATCTACTATTACTATTTCGAAAATATGTTATATGGCTCAAATTAAACGCAGTTCTAAACATTTTGTATGTTAATTCAGTTACTCTTGAACAAATTAGTGATTATTATAAAAAAATTAATTATCAAGTAATGGTTTGTGATGATATGTGCACGTCTTCTAGCTATATTTTTAAAAACTTAAATTTTTCATTATTAATTATGAATGATTATTATTCCTCTTCTTTATTATTACGTAATTTAATACTTGCCTTAAATAGATAGATTGAGACACAAAGTATGTTTATATGTATTAAATGATTAATATCTAGCGGAATATTTTTAGTGTTTCCTTAACATTTCCAAAATAGGGAAACCCATGTATTATATATTTACTATTGACTTTATACACCACGCTAAATATGTCTGGTTCATTTGGTAGGTACATTTTGTATAAATCTACACCTACATTTCGATGGAAACAACTCCCGAAATAACATTATTTTTCATCAGTCAAATTGACCGACTGTGGTAGTTAGGCCACATAACAATTTTTTTTCCGCAAAAGAGAAAAAATAACTAAAATTAAAGAGTGAAGAACATATTCTTCTGTATCTTACTTGCATTAAAAACGTATATAGATTTAGTGCAGTTATTAATAATTTGGTTGATAAAATTTTGCTTCTATGTACAAAACTATAAAAAAACAAAAGCAAGTAGAAATATTGTAGTAAAAATATTTTTTTCATCCAATTCGTGTTCTCAAAATGTATATTATTTAAGTGTGGACGCAAAATGTAATCAGTATCTGCAGTATTCGGCATAGATTCTGATTGGGAACCGCTCAAGCCTGCGCGAAATTCTTCACTTAAATGAATTTTTATAATTCAACCGCTTATCTTAGGTATTTTATTTATTAATTATTTCAGGCTACAGAACCTATTGTTATACAAAGTTTCATCCAAATTGTCGTAAAAATTCAACATTCAATTGCGAAAAAAGCTTGGACCATTCAGATTGATTTGGAACGTCAATATAACACAATATAGCATTAAGCTACATAATAGTAAATACAATAACATGAGTATTTCATTGACTTCTCTATAAAATAGTTGAATCAATTAAACAGTTCTATATCTATCTATCATAACCCTGATAGTACATTGCGTATTTTGTGCGCCGATTGCTGAAAATTATGTGAATGTTTGATTGATTTGTTACCTCTATCGTTTATATGTTCGGCAGCTATTGGTAATGAAGGCGTAATATATGGATTACTAATATTGACAATAGGTTGATCGGAACGTCTTAGCAAATATAATTAATTTTGCACCGTACACGATACATACTGATCGTGCTTACTTGCTTCGAGTCGGCATATGTTTACCTAAGATAACGCATGTCAACACGCTATTATTAGGGACAAAATCCTTGATCATCGATTGTAGTACAAATAGTATTTATTTTGTCATTAAGTTATATAGAATTATTACAATAGATGTGTGCTCTATTCATTTTTTATCTCATGGCGCTAGAGTTTTAACGCATTTTTATAAAAAAAAAACAATTCTTGTACAATGTTTATATTTTTTATAATTAATTTTCATTGTACTATCGATTAACTTTATTATAATTGATATTTTGTACTTGTGTATCTGTCAAAAAAATGTATGTAACAGGTGTATATATATATACTCCTGTCAACTAAGTATAGGGAATTATTTTTTATATATATATATATATATATATATATATATATATATATATATATATAATAAACACACGCCAGCAATCAATACAATCGCTCTTTTTGAATGCCTATGAAGGTATTGCTTTCAGCTTCTTGACTGATTTTCTCGTACAATTAGTAGCATTTATTGATGCCTATGAGTCCTCTGAGTGTCAACTGACGTTTTGGTGAAAGAAATATTTTACAGGTGAAGACGGTGGTTGTACCATGATATTTCACATTGCAAAAGTCTTTACGTTCATGATATGATCCTTATGTGACGGTGCCTTATCAAGATACAATCATTTTCTTTCCACAAATTGAGATGTTTTCCATGCACAATCTCTCTGAAATGCCGTATAAATTTCGAATAATGTATTATATTCACAGCAAAACCATTTGAAATTATTTCTGAGTGCACAACATCACTACAATCAACAACATCAGCTCTGTAACTTCAACTTTTGACCAACTTCGACGTGGTCAATAGTCAAGGTCTTGGTTTCGGCAGAGCACGATTTAGCTATCTTACGACTGGATTGCCAATTCATTCACCTACATTTCATACAACATCTTTCATCGAAATTAACTTTTCCAAGGATAACTTCTGCCAACTTTTTCTGGTAAAATTTTTGAAAATAGTTCAACACTCGTAGAACGCGTAGAACAGATCCTCCACGTATACACTCATAGAACAAATCCATACGTATCATTTTCAATGATTTGACACATTAAATTCTGTTTAAAACTCAAAATTTAAAACATAGCCTCTATTTGATTTGTTTTCATTGAAAAATAGCCGAACACGCCTGTAGTAAACTAGCGTAATTGAATGTTAATAAAAAAATAATAGACGGATGGGGATCAAATTTCGTACCGATAATAAGGACTTTTGTACACATTTTTTAATATAATAAATAAAAACAATATTTATGTTTATATTAACAAGAAAAATTTAGAGACTGTCTAATAGTGTTAACTAAACCCTAATTCTTATATATAAGAATACGGTAAATTAAACATTTAAATTAAAAGTTGTTATAATCTTAATTAATTGTCATTGTTAATTTGTAATAAATTATTATCTGATATAAATAATAGTAGTACTTATATACAGCATATAAATATATTCATTTCTGTTTCTGATATATTTTATGGTTGCTATATGAGCCGTATATATTAAAGTATAATAATTTACTATATAACATGTCACCACATTCATATTTCATTCATATTATAAAGAACTTTTAATAATATGACATAAAACAAAATTACCTGTTCTTCATAATAATGCATCCATATAAGTTTGGCCTTAATTATGATATCAGATTTGTACTCGTAATTGTAGATCTCAAAAATAATTTGAAGCTGAAATATATATTTATATAAATAGTAGTAATAAATCTAATACAATCTCAATAGAAAGACAATATTCTTTGAAATACCTTCTCGAAATACTAAGTTAAGTACATCAAAAACACATTCAGATTGCTGTTGAAATACACCTATATAGAAAAAACATTAATATAATTCAGTTGCAAATAGTAGTTAAATTTTTGTTGCTTTTATATAGGTGCTATAATATTACAAATTCAGTTATGCCCTGTTTAATATTGCACTTTTCTGTTCATTAACTATTTTCATAACAAACATTCAAGTATTATCTTCAAACCTTTGACTTCATGTAGCTTTATATTTGTGTTGAATGATATTACAGAACACAACTCCGTACGTCTACGTGCCACAATTGCAGAAGATATAAGCTTTGAAATGAATTTTTCTGCAGAACAAACCGCACAACAAGAGATAACTTATATATTACTATCGCTCCATTAAACTCACTTAAATAAATTATTATAAGAGAATAATAAAAGTTGGCGGTAATCATTGCAGCCGGTACAGTCTCTTGTTATTACGGCGGTATATTCTGCACAGAACCGTTGTTGAGGATTTATTGTTTCACATGATTGTGTTATAAATCATATTTTTGTTCCGGGTATAATAAATACAATTGTATTTAATAACTTCTCTTCACCGTGCATGACTTCGAGAGATACGGCTTCTTTGTTTTTCTCGAGAGAAATCTTTTGAATTGTACGTTCTCGGATATATTATTACATTTTTTGCTGTTTTTGTTTTATATTCATCAAAGTTTGTAGAAAATGTTAATAAAATCTAATAAAACTTTCTTTATATGCTCAAGAAATAATGATAAATATTATTTGTTGACATTAATCTTTTGCTTTAATCCTATTATTTTGTTAAACTACATTCTTTTATCTTATATAACTCTACACATTTATCAGAGTAAATGGGTAGAGCGAGAAACAAAGGTTTAATTTGTCTTACAGTAATTATATTGATTAAATAAAATGATCTATATCACAACACATAACCGTATCAAACAAGATGCAGTGAATTTCAAAATTACTTCTAAATTATAGAAATTTGGTTTTTCACTAGTTTTTATAAAATTAGCCATCTGCCTCTTTTAACCGCATATGCGGAGCAAATACGAATGCGAATGTTTTCTTTTTACTTTTAAAAGCTACATTATTCAGAGAATACAGATTTTTTTTAAAGATCTCATGGTATATAACCTTGATCTGGTATTGCGTCAGAAATATTCAACAGCACTTGGAATAAATATTCATTTCATCTGCAAAATGGCTTTTCTTGACTTGGTTCACATTAATAAGAGATAATGGTAGTAGACCACTTTACCCGCAGACCTTTAAGCCCCGATTACCAAATATATTTGGATAGCAGTTTTTGGAATATGTGTATTGAAGTGCTTATATTTTCAAATAAAGAGTTAATCTTCAAATTACATTCTCATTTCATCATTCAAGAAGCAAAATTTTGTCTGATATTTTAATAATTCGAGCCTCACGATTTAATTAATTTTACGACCTAATTTGTAAATATTGTTTAAAAGCAAATTTAATTATACGATTATTGCTAACCTTGAAAACGTTGTTCTGCAAATTAAACAGATACGCTTAGCAACATCCACAAGTTTTGAATAACATGTTTCTAAATATTCTGTTTTCAGCTTTTACCAATTTGAATACTCTATAATAATGCTGCAATATTCATCTTATATGTTGGGCACATATCAGGCTTCTACAATTTTTTTAGTCAAATATTATTATTTATTTTTCCATGTAATGAATCGCATTGGGAAATAGCCAAAGGTTGCTCAGAATTAATTTTAAGTTATTAATTTATTTATTTGACAAAGTAATATAATGGGTTGTGAAACAATAATTCAATTTATTAAAGTGTATGTCTCTCGCAGTTTTTACTAAATCTTATCTTTATTAGAATAATATTGTTTGCCCTTCGATGGTCTAAATCACTCTGATACCGAATGGCCGCCAGCTTAACTACTTAACTAATACTGCTTGGATGATCGACTATTTATTGAACAGATTATTTGGCCTTGCATTGATATTTCCAAATTTTACAACAAACCAAATTATACAAAGTTTGTTTATCATGAATATACTGCTTTATAAACCAAGCAATTACGCTGAACTTCTCCGACGGTATTAAAGAACATGTTTCTATATATCCATTACCAAGAAACTTTGGCTATCTTCCAGAATCAAATTCTTTAAACCGATGCTATTGTATTCGGCGGTGGCTGCGGCGTTAAGTGATTATCATAAACGTTGCCCTCGCGCTAGTCGCCTGGGCGTACGTAATCTAGTGCCGAAATGTTTGGGTAAAAGACACCATTCGGATTCATCGTTACAATTCCACCCTAATCAGCAACACCATAAAACGCGCCCATAAGAAAGCAAATAAACCCGAAACTGCAAATCGTAAACCGCCAAAGTTTCACTTCGTTCCACAATTCAGGAGCGTCTCACTGTTTGTGTTAAAATAATATAAGCTAATAAACGTTCATGTGCTGCATTGTGTGCCGACTGCGCTCAAGTTGCTCCAGGTAATGTATATGCAGTGCGTTCAGAGTACAGTATGCAAAGCACATACCAGCGGTTAGTTATGCTTTCATTAAGAAATGGGAATCTGCATGAAGTTTTGGATAATTATGTGGAAACTGTATGATCAAATACCAAATTACCACCAAAAATCAAGGAATGAAATGTTAAATTTAGGATATATGTGGGGTTATTAAGAAATGGGAACCTGTATGAAGTTTTTGATAATTACGTGGAGACTGTACGATCAAATACCAAATTACCTCCAAAAATCAAGTCATTTGGCAGAAGATAAACTGTTAAATATAGGTTATATGTGGGGGTTCATATGTAGGTTTATTAAGAAATGGAAACCTGTATAAAGTTTTGGATGATTACGTGGAAACTGCATGATCAAATACCAGATCATCACCAAAAATCAAGGCATTTTTGATATCCTATTGGCGGTAGGTAAACTGTTAAATTTAGGTTATTAGTGTTATTAAGAGATGGGAACTCGTATGAATTTTTGAATAATTATGTGGAAACTGTATGATCAAATTCCAAATCACCACAAAAATTCAAGGCATTTCTAATATCTTATTGGTGGTAGATAAACTATTGGATTTAGGTCATATGTGGAGGATTTAAATGTGGGTTTATTCAGAAATGGGAACCTGTATGAAGTTTTAGATGTGAAGACTGTATGATCAAATACCAAATTACCGCCAAAACTCAAGGCGTTTCTAATATCATATTGACAGTAGGTAAACTATTAAATTTAAGTTATCAGTGGCCGTTTCCATGTGGGGTCATTAAGATATAGAAACTTGTATGAATTTTTGAATAATTATGTAGAAACTGTATGATCAAATACTAAGTTACCACAAAAAATCAAAGCTTTTCCAATATCCTATTGGTGGTAAGTAAAGTATTAAATTTAGATTAAATATGAGGGGTTTATGATATATAGTTCTCCGAAATAAAAAAAATCAGATTTATGATATATAATATGGAAATCAGCATATTTATGATTATTGATATTTGATTTAAATATTGTAATCAATTAAAATATTAATAAATATCAAAATATTCAAAACCTCAGAAATTGTATACATACTTCATGGAAAAGCAACAAGAATTAAGATTATCTATATATAAGCTCTTATTATTTCATTGTAATTACTGATATCTTTTCCTAAAATGATATAAATCAAGCAATATTTATTTCAATATTTCAGTGGAATTTATAATAACGATAATGTAAACTGAAAGATAATATTCAGACATAAAAACCATATACATTTCATATAATATTTAAAACTCACATTTTGAAACTTCATAGTACTTAATATTATTTATTAAAGTAAAATTATATATTTTTATCTAAGTATGTATAATAACAAATATTTTTCAATACAGTTAATTTTCTGATCATATTTATTTTTTTGAAGAAATGCTTGGTTACTAAAATTTCTCAAAATATAATTCGAACACTATTGCACAAAAAATTAGTTTTTATCATAATGTTTATTTTATGGCAGCCAATTTGCTTTCCGTGCACGATAACCTATGGTAAGACTCATTTATATATGGATATATTTTAACATTGATTATTTTCTTTAATAAACTAAACTGTATATATTCATATAAAAATTACTAAAATGAAAATTCCTGGTAATTACAGATTCTTAAAAAATAGTATACTATTGTGCTAAAAAAATTTTTAGTTATGATTTTTTTCTGTATAATATAAGCAACCGATATGCGTTCACTTTTTATGCACAATCAATCACTCATAGATATTTGAATTTATTTCAACATTAATTGTCTTAAAAAACTACTTTAAATTACTCATAATAATAAAAAATGCCATATCAAAATACAGGAGAATTAGAACATAATTTCTCAATATTGAAATGCCTGGTAATTAGAGTTTCTTCAAATATAATTGGATGAACACTATTGTAACAACCAATTTGCTTTTGTTTTTTTTTGTACCATCACGCATAGTATTCAGATATTTGGATTCATGTCAATATTACTCGATTACATATTAATTGATGAAATTAATAATTATTTAAATTGATTCATTTTAAACTAGTGTTGTGTGGCATCGCGCCTTGAGGCAAATTGCTGGAACTTTCTGTACCAAAATTATATATTCATGGACAAAGAATCAGTAATTACAAAAAATTGTATCAAAACATTCAAACACACACATACATCAATGTTTTATTCCAAAATGTTCAGAAACTTTTAAAACGTTAATATGTGCAACAATGGGCTCGCCCGTAGGTAAGCGGTTAAGAGCAACGGGACTTGTTTCAGAGGTCCCGGATTCGATACCCACTTCGAGCAGCCTGTTGTCTGACAGCAGTGACGACGATTTTCACTTGGAAATATAGATAGAAATATGTTTCCAAGTATAAATAGCCCTTGCCCGGCATTGTTGCACCAATAAATAGTCAGCCCTATTAGATAATTCTAATAACAAAAATCATCAAATATGGATGGATTAACCATTGGGTAACCATCTAAAAATACGAAGTAAGGAGTAGTTTCAGCCCAACAGCTCATAGGACGTAAGGTTCTGATTGCTGTTAAAAAATAAATAAAAAAAATAAATTAATAAATAAAAAAAAATGTGCAACAATTTTCATTTTAAATTTTTTTGAGATCACTATAACTTACCCTAAGGAATGTTAATAAATATTTTAAATGTGCAGTATCAAATAAAATAATTTTATAATAATATTTATATTATATTTATAAAATGTAATTACAATTTATAATAAGATGTTAGTAATGTATATTTATAACACACGAGCTCATCTAATTAATATATTTACAAAACTTTCAATTATGTTTTTCCGTGCAATTGCTAGCACCACTTTCATTTCTATATCTCTATCATTTAACTTTAGAGCAATTTCATATAGGACATATTTTTGTTCCTTTCGAACGAGGGTTATGAGCGTTCAAGGACGTGAAAAGAAAAGTTACCCTCTAATCTAGCACGAACGAGGGACGCCGCCAATAATATTAACCCAGGGGCCTAACCCAACATCAAATTAGCAATATAACTCGGCGGCGAAGTAGCGACTCGGTAAAATGTAGAAAATTGCGAAATGTTTTTGTTCTGTTCCACAACCGTCATTTGCGTTTAACAATATATAAAATAGATTTTATGCTTTCTTGCTTTTATTGTGGTGCATTTTAACTATATGACTGGAAATGTATAGAATTACATAATCGTGAAATAGAATCACATGATTCTGGTAGAATAATATTCCAAACTCTGTGATAAAAATAAAAGGTAACAAAATTAAAATAACACATAAATGATTTAAGTGTGTGTATGTGTTTTGTGTGGATACAAAAGAGATGAAGCGACTTGAACGATTTAAAAATAATGGATTCGTGTTCCTGAGGAGACGTGCTGATATGATTTTGGAATAGACAAGTCCAGCCGTTTCGGAGGTACATGGCGAAAAGGGTAGAAAAATGAAATTTAGTTTTTGCCAGAACGTAGCAACCGATTTGAGTGATTCAAGAGACATTGTATTCATTCTGAGGGCGAGATGTGCTGATTAGTTTTTGAAAAAGGCAGATCCAGTCATTTTGGAGATATGAAGCAAAAAGCCGATAAAAACAGTCTTTATTAGTGACCTAGTAATTCTTTACATGTAATGATATTGAATATCTATTCTGCACAGAATGAAATTCAGGTTTTGCAAGAACGGAGCAACCCATTTGATTGATTCAGAAGACACTTTATTCGTACTGTCGGCGAGATGTGCTGATTAGTTTTTCGAGTAGGCAGATCCAGCCGTTTTGTAAATATGAAGCAAAAAGTCCAAAAAACAATTTTTCGATAATATATATATATATATATATATATATATATATATATATATATTCGGCATAATTATTTTTGCTTTTTTAATGCTCCTTAAATTTTAATGAAAAACAGTACGTTCGTGACATCATACATGACATTTTTTTCACACAGTTTTTTTTTTAATTGCTATTGTTTCTTAAATAATTGCAATATGTGATATATTCCAAGCTACCCTGAAATGCATGACTATATCTGCACCTCCGGGTAATTTCATATCAGAAACTTCATTCGCAAATCAAAATATGTTTTCAATTGATAATGGTTCATTTATGAACTACTGTGTGAAATGCCAGGGGAAAATCTGTCGCACTAAAACTTTCGTGATTTGAGTTGAAGTGCAAATCATTTCACGAATCAATCTTCAAGCGAAGCACTCATGATTACAATAGTATTCATCCTTGAATTATTTTTAATATAAGCTTGAAATAATTTTTATATTACAATTTGCAGCTCGATTGTACATAAAGCTAGAAGACTTTACGTACCAAATACCAAAACAACCTAATTAAATTTGTTTATAATATAGAATGCAATAATTTTTCTAACATACTATATTATTAGTACCATATTATTATAAGATTTATATTTTAATCTGTCATCTATTGCAAATTTGGCAATTTGTCAAGACCTATCTAACAATATTGACACCATGTCATGCCTCTGTTGAATTTGCGGTATTACGAGCTTGACATACCAACTCAATTCTAACGAAGATACGGAGTAAATTGCTAAATAAATATACATTTCATATTGCTCCATGGTGATATATTGCAAATTGTTGAGCGATACTACATCGCGCTGACATCGAGGCAACACGCCGAGAATTTGATACGGCTCATACAACCCGTTTGGGTCATCGATTTGAGGTTGCCACAAGAGCAATCGGATGGTTTTGTGAACTATCGAATGTGCATTTATTTGCTGTATGATACAGTATTTTTCAAAGATTTTTAAAAATTCTGCATGGTTGCTATTATTATATATTATGGGACCGATTCTGCCGCATAACGAATTAATGTTATGGCAAGGCCATGTTACGCTTTAACTCGCATACATTTTGCTACTGAATTATACTAAATACTGCCACAATGCCATATATTTGCTGTGCATTCAGGCATTTTATACATGAACTGCAACGTCACTTGTATGATGTAAAGCAGGGCCCTGTTATCTAAGATCGTTATTTTTTTGACATTGTTGCGGTTTCTAGGTTAAATTTTTTATCTGTCAACCTAAGAAAAACGCCTAACTGCACAGCAACTACATGGCTTTTGACAATATTGAGAACGATTTTGTATGGAAATTTTACATAATATAGCCTTGCCATAACATTGGTCTGTTGTGCGGCAGAATCAGTCTTTATATATCTGAGGCACATCAATGATTGAATACATCTGTTACAAACACATACCTTCCACGATAAAAATTGACTTCGTAATAAGATTAAAAGCGAATAGTATTATGCTCGCCATATACTTATTTTGTTTTGATTAATTCAAGTGTTATGACGTCATTTATTTTTGACATTTTATATAACTATATTATTATTAAATTTAAATTATATTCAAAATCAAAGTGAATAGAATTTTTATTTAGATTTTAGAAGATCCAGTAATTAACAAAATATATGAATGAAACAATATAATGAAATCGGTGGCGAAGTATCTCATATGAAAATTGGCGAAGTATAATACAAATTAAAACTAATTATGAGCACAAATTATCTAAATATTGAAAATAAAGTAACAATTTTTGTACTATTTTGTAATACTGATAAAAAACGCTAATTTTTAATCCTACTTGCTAAGGTGTTTTAAAGTATCTTTTTATAGATAGGCCCTTCAAAGTCTACAAATTTTAAAAATATGTCCCAAAAAACTGCCCATAACTTCAGGACGATTGTGACAGTCATAAACATAGGTTAGTATAATATCCAAAATGATTTATGACGATTTTCATTGTCAGAAATATGTTACATAAAACAATATAATTATTTGAACAATCATAAAAATTACGAATGTAGTATAACAATACAAAATAAAACTTATTTTTTAAACGAATTTAACGGGAATTAAACTAAACTATGCGATCACTATATATTCTTATAATTAATTTATTATCATCGCGACTATTGTTCTTATAAATTTCTTCTTTTAAATTAGTCAAAAATGTTACTAAACAGTAAAAATATTACAGTAGATATGTATCAATATACTCAGTTGTAGTCAGAATTATTATGACAATGGTGACAAATGTAATAGTGATTGGTGACTATCACCTGCGCATTTTACATAGCACCAGAAACCGCATGTTCCTTAGCATTGTACGCCACCCCTACTTACAGAATATAGACTTCCACAAACAAGACTGACTTATTATTTGATAGTGATACCGGTTGTAATTTTTTTTCTTGTAATACTTTCACCCCCTTTTCCTTTTGTTTTTTGTCTTAGTTTAGTTAGATTATTTTTTTACATGTCTAGCGTTTCAACCAAAAAAGATACATATTAAATATATGTCATCGTACCCACAAATTTATTTTTATAATCTTTTTCTCCTTGGACCCTATCAGTATAATTTAGCTGCTATGACGGCTGTCACTACTGTACTTTACGACAAACGTACCCAGTCTATACCCTACTAATAAATGCAGAAATCTTTATTATAACTAACGTGCAAATCATTGTTTGGACTATTATATATATATATATATATATATATATATATATATATATATATATATATTATTGCTCTATAATATATTAAGATTAAAATAACATTGATGTGATGTCGTCAAATAAAATTATTTGTCAATTATTATACGCCCACGTAACTAATTATAATTTATCAATTGCATACGTGCTTACTAAATGTTATTTATCAAAGCAAACATTTGTATATATGTTTGTTAATTACCCTTCAGGCCTTCGTCAGAACGGAAATGATTAGTGTGAATGCTGAATACAATCCCTGTATAGAGAATTTACATGTAGGGAAAGTACATACAAATTGGCATAGCGTTTAGTTTTTTAAAGCTAGTTATTTATTCAATGATAATATATCCAGTTTCAATCACTTTTACTCATCTTTGATTCATTGAATACCAAGAACAGAGCATACCAATTAAATGAAGGCTATAATACATCATTATTGATGAAAAATTTAACATTACAAAAACCAATATGTTTATATATACCGAAATGCTAAATTTTTAAGAAAGCAGTTCACAAAAAAATCATTTGGTCTTCTTTGGTGCATTAGCATAAGAACCCAAAGGGTACTATTCATACATCGTAACCAACCTTCGTTTAGCTCAGATACGAAAAACAGGGTTTTTAAACTCTTTTCATTTTACCGGTGCTTGAAGCAAGTCTCTTAATTTTACCGGTGCTTAAAGCAAGTTTCTTAATTTTACCGGTGCTTAAAGCAAGTCTCTTAATTTTACCGGTGGGTCTTTTGGTTTGCTTTTCTCAATAATTTTTGTATGGACATGGACTCAAAATCCAATGACCTTCGACAGATTTCAATTTTTTCTTCATTGTCATACTATGTCATTTTGCCCATTGTATGTCATTTTGTCCGAAAATGAACCAAAATGAAAAAAATTCTATCAGGCACCTTATTATTGCAATAAAATTAATCGAAATCAGCAGTACTGTCGTAAGTTAATTGATTAAATTTGAATTAATTATAAATATCAATAAACAGGCTCTCCAAAAACATGAGAAAATCACTCTCAGGCTTAAAACTTTTGGGCTTAAAAAACAATGCTCTCAAATTGTGGCAGGATTGTAATCACGCCTTTTTTAGGCTAATGTATTATATTACCTTCTATTAGCTAAAAATAGTGTACATTATGTAATCAGTTTTTTTCATACTTTATTTAATAGCAATCAGAATTTACAAAAATTCTATGAGCAATTGTGCCTATGTTTGCACTCACTGACACAGGTATACATATTCACACACTCATACACACACACATAAACAAATTGGCTGATGTTTAAAAATTACAATAGATGCCACTCCACTGAGTGAACAACTAATCTAGCTTAGGTATATATCGTGGGCTGAGAGTAGAATTTTTGAAAAATCGATTTTTTGTTTGTTATTTAAATTGTTTTTTAAATATTTTCAAAGCTTAACTATTCAACGATATATGTGTAGGTAAACACAGATTATATAGTTATAAATATTTATTAATATGCTTGTGCTACATGTTGTTATTCTTTTGATGGTAATATTGCAAGAGTGTTAATTTGATTAAGTAGCCCAGGTCCATTGTGGACCTATTTGGTTGGTTATGATACCATTGATGGCCTTTCAGTAGTTGTCATATGGAAGGTTTCTGTATTAAGTAAATTTTTCAAAATTAAAATGTTTTTTTTATAGATATAGCTATTTGACCACAATAATCCTCATTTGATTCCTTCCTCTGCATAAGGCGTTTTTCTCATATAACTGACTTATTCTTTATATAATATTCACGATTTCTCAACTTCTGTCTCTTTAGTATGAACTACAATTATGCATCTACAAATTTCGATTTTAACCATCTTTAAAAAAAAACGAGAATATCAAAAAAAAGTTGTAATTTTTACTTTTTTTAGTCAGAAAACTATTGAAAAAGTTATTTTTTTATTCATAATTTCTTTTCTAATGACAGCAATTAAATTTTATTTATTTATCAATATTTAGAAGGCCTACTAATGAATATTTATAATTTAGAATACAAGTTAATTATCCATATATCCCCAAAATTACTTTATCTTTTTCTGTATAAGACAGGTTGTAATTAATGAAAAAAATATTTTTTTAACTTCCCGTAGGGTATTGTATTTTTAACTTCCCGTAAGTTATTGTAATCGTCCAAAAATCGAAATTGAAAATTTTCATATTTCTCGACGTTTTGAAGGTTTCTGAACATTTTGGCATATCTCAGAAAAAATGGATGTGTGTGTGTATGTATGTATGGATACAAATTTCCAGTCACGTTTTCGGGCGCACGGATTAACCGATTTGAATGGTTCAAAAAATATTTGATTCCTATTGACAGGGAGAAGAGCTGATTAGTTTTTGGCAAAGGCAGGTCCAGCAGTTACGGAGATAAATAGCAAAGAGTGCAAAAAATAGAAATCGAGTTTTTGAGAGAACGGAGCATTCGATTTGAATGTTCTAAAAAACATTCAATTAGTAATGATTGGCAGAAGTGTTTGTCAGATTTTGGCAAAGGCAGGCCCAGCCATTTCGAACATACGGAACTAAATGTGCAAAAAATGGCAGTTTTTGAGAACTTTCTGCATGTCTTAACAAAATAATTGATTCTGAAAAAAAATTTTTGTCCAAACTTTTTCTTTCAAAAAAATTTTTTTTGTATATCGAAAATAATTCAGATTTTATTTTTAATTCTGACTAATGTTCTAATATACTTTGAACAAATAATTTTAACTTTGCAATTCAGTTTATATAATTCTTATAAATATTAGACAATGCTATAATATTTATAATAATCTATGTGAAATCATTCAATATTCCTCGAACATTTCGTTCCAACAATTTGCCTTAAGGCACGATGCCGTACACCCCACTAGTTTTTTTTTTATTTTGGCAGCTGCAACAATTATTTCATAATTATTTGATCTTACGGAGACTTCACTAAGACTGAAATAAGTTTTAAAAAACTTTAAATAAGTCCATAGTGTCATTTTGCCCGTATTTCCCCTATATCGCGTGGAGTGCAATGCATAGAGTTTGAATCCACACAGAAACAAATAAATCATGCTATCGCCACTTTATTACCTATTACGTGTTGTGCAGTTGCAGGTATTCAGAGCGTCCGAGTAATTACACAAACCGTAGCAAAATCCACTGCGATATAAATTAGTGGCAAATTCATGAGCCGCTCTCCGCCCTCACCACGGCCGGAGAGGCATGTTACACACGTTCTCCACCGGTCGCAAAATTGAGGTTAGTGTTGCGAGTTACGATCCCATAAACATGAATTAGCCACGGTTGACTACTGATTAAAAGCCGTTCATCCTAATGCGCAAACCAACTACGGAACTATTTTTATGATTAAATTATCTCATTAAGTGGAATTATGATTGGATTTTCAATCCTACTACTCATTTTTTAATTGCAAATTTGCATTCAACCAAAAATTTTGACGTAATTCGTTGAATTCCTGAACCTTCTTTCTTGTTAAATGAGAATATTGAAATACAGTTTATATTGTGTAAATGCATACACAAATTTAAACCTTAGAGTAATCAATTCTTGACCTTTAAATATTCAATCTCAACTTTTTATTAATACTTTCTGCTCTGTGTTCTTTGAGCCTCTTAAGAATTTAAATAAATACTGCATAACAAATAAATCAATAATCAATAATCACATTTACAATTTGTAATTAATAATCGAATGGAATATTTTGAATCAATGATAATGATATACATAAAAGCTTCAAAATAATTGGTCCAAATCATTCCAAATGCAGTGATTGCAGTGATTGCTGTGATCAATAAAGCGGACTATATCGAATCTTATATCGTGGCCTATATTTACCCTTAGGGACTATGACAACTTGCAAGGGGTACTCGGCGCAAAAAATTGATCGCATCCACGAAGTGAAAATGTGACGATCTATAGTATATTAATACTTCGTTAATAAAACAAATTATTTACTTAATGCTAAACTTATTTTTTTGCAAATTAATCAAAATATCAATTATTGAAAGTATGAACTATATGGATGGATTAAGTTTTTATTACTAATTTTCAGTGCATTTAAAAATTCATAAATAAGTCGATAGAAGGATACCTCTCCAAAAGCAAATCAATACGCCAGAGGTCTACATCTCAAAGAGTTTGAAAACTGGTCTACCTTTATCAACAATTTAATCTAAATTTAGGGGATTTTAGGAGAAAGACTTACCATTTAATAAACATTATAAAAAAATTGTCAACATAAAGCATTGTATGTTGAAAAATTTAGGTTTTCTAGCTAATTTAATAAATAAGATACTGTCCTAAAATACAAAACAGATTTATAAAAATATTGTAATTGTTGAAACAGTTGAATGTGATGAAAAATTTAGTTTTTTTTTAACTAAGTTAATAAATAAAATACATCATACGCACATATTCAAGATTTCGTTGACTTCAATTGAAATACATGATTCCAACATTATACAATGTTGATGTCTATAGTTAAGTAGTTGTCTTAGAAAAACATATTTTTTCTGGTTAGCTCAGATATCCAATAAGAGCTCTATATTGTCTATATACACTAGTTTAATAGCATTCTTCTTAATTCCCGAAGAAAAAGCTTGTTTTTTATAAAAAATCCGATTTGCTAATTCTATATTTTCTTGAAATTTCAATGCTTGCTGACAATTTTAAAAAATGTTACGATTGAATTAAATTATTTAATTATATCAGTCTAAATAAATACTGTAACATTGTCTAATATTTACATGAATTATATAAACTGAATTACAAAATTAAAATTACTTGTTTATAAGTGAACTTAAAACTATTGTTAGAATTAAATTAAAATCTGAAATATTTTCAACATACAAATTTTTTTTTTGAAAACAATAATTATTTTGTTAAATCAAGCAGAAAGTTTTTTGAATGATTCAAATCGAACGCTCAGTTCGATGCCATTTTTTGTACATTTAGCTGTGTATCTTCGAAATTGCTGGACCTGCCTTTGCCAAAAACTAATCACCTTTTTTCCCAATCATTATAAATTGAATGTTATTTAGATCATTCAAATCTGATACTCCGTTCTCTCAAAAACACGACCTGCCTTTGCCAAAAAGTAATCAGCACATCTCCCTATCAATAAGAATCGAATATTTTTTGAACCATTCAAATCGGTTGATTTGTGCGCCCGAAAAAATGCGAACATGCAAAACACACACACCACACACTAATCATTTTTTTCTGCGGTATGCCAAATTGTTCAGAAACCTCCGAAACGTAAAGATACGCAAAAATTTTGATTTGCGATTTTCGGCCCATTACTATAACTACGCTACGGGAAATTAATAATCATGGAAAATAGTACTTGTCATTGGCAAATTTAAGACTTTAAACTAAAAAGCTTGACGCCAATAATAAAAACCAACTCGAGTTTTTGAATCTGAAGATTTGCATATGAACGCTGATACTATCAAAGTTTTGTCCCTTTCTACAAGTGAAATGCAATTTATACTACTCCATATAACAACTCCAACTTGTACACGTTCAAATGGTCACAATTTCTTACTACTCTCTCGCGTCTGAAAAAAGTCTTGAACATTTCTCATCGTGACTTAACTTCGAGTAGTTCCTCGAGCGCATATTGTTACGACATATTCGGCGAATATCTATCGACCATCTATTACATGTAATAAGTTTTTAAATTTGTTTACATGTCTGCAGGCCACCCTTCTGACAAACTACTATGAAATATATTTTCCATTGTGCTTTTTTCGCAGATGTTTTTCTTTAAACTGTGAAATAATACCCTTTCAATACTAACGTGCCGAGTGTTGAGTTATGCGCTGTCGAAGTTTGCGAAAACTTGTGTGCCGAGCCCGTACTTCCAGACTTTGGAGGATGGCGACTAACTTCTCCATAAGACTTCGCCTCTGCGTTTCTAGATAAAGTTTCCCGGTCAGTGGAGATGTTTCGCATTATTTGTCCACGTAGACACAGGGACGCACAAGACGGGACGGCAGATGGCACATGTTCGACTCTTGTATACGTTTCGCTTTAAATGCAGTACGGAACTATAAATTAGTTTTGAGACTTTAGGTATCAGAGAAGTTATGTTGTTTTTAAAGGTTATTTCGGATGAGATTTCGGTTGATGCAACGTCTGTAAAGATTTAGTTTGGCTTTTCAAATACATCTGCATTACAAGTTGGGTAAGTGAATTGCTTGTTAATTAATTTAGCCAAAAACCCTGACTGATTTATTTTTTTTCGGGAATAAACTTTGGAAAAAGTAGTATTATTAATTTAAATGAAAAATGTAAATTTTTGCATATCTTTACTTTTCAAAGGTTTCTGAACATTTTGGCATACCTCACAAAAAATAGATAGTTGTATGTATGTATGTTTGGATACAATTATTTGTTCATGATTTCGAGTGCACAAATTAAGCGATTTGAATAGGTAAAAAAACATTCGATTCCTTTTGATATGAACACGTGCTGATTAGTTTTGGTAAAGACAGGTTTAGCCGTTTCGAAGATGTAGGGCAAAAAGCAATTTCAGTTTTTAGTAACGGTAATTCAGTTTTGAGAAATCGGAGTATTCGATTTGCATGATTCAAAAAACATTTTACTTGTAATGACGAAATGAATAATCGATAGAATTGTTGGTAAGATAGGCTAGCGTTTTTGGAGATACAGAGAAAAAAGTAAAAAAAATGATAGTCGGTTGTCAAAAATGAACATTTGATGAAGTTTTTAAACATGAGTACTAATTTTTTTGGTGCAAATTTGTTGAGTTTTGTACCACGTTCTTGATTTTTAAAGTTTACTTATACGGTTCAAGCAAACTTCAAAATTTTCGTTTTTTTTTTCAAAAATATACAAAATTTTATACTTCAGAATTTACAATTCAGTTTAAAAATGCAGATATTTTAAAAGCGTTATTTTTATTGTGAGAAATATATTTTTAGATGAGTTTATTCGGCATCTCACGCTAATGTAAACTTTCTCAACTGTTTCGAGCGATAAGATCATCTCTGTATATTTTATGAACGGTAAAATATATAGTGATTTTAATTATCTATTTGGAAATGTATAAAACAATTGTTATTATTCATCAATATTTATTGAATAGTGATTTTTTATCTCGAATTTTGAATTATAGTAAGGAAAGTTCCAGCAATTTGCCTCAAGGCACGATGTCATGCACCACTAGTGTTATCAGAATTTTATTGTTATTTTCGGTAAATAATATAGTGAATAATGATATACTTTCATATTTAAAAACATTCTAATAGGATATAGATTTCTATTACATATCTGGAAATTTGAACTAGTTGAAAGTGGCTTTAGCTAGATTAAAAGTATACAGAACATTTTATGTAGTATTTTGAACAAATCACAAAAGTAGTATTTATGTTAGTTACTTAAAATTAATGGACCACGCAAACGTTCTTTTTAGTAGTAAATTTAGAATAATACAAAGAAAAAAAATAGATTTGAACATAATATAGATTATGTTTCTATATTTGCTATTATTTTGTATTTATACATTTTTACTAACTCGACTGTAACTCACGGACCTTAATTTATTGACAATAAACTATTAATAATTATTTATTTTCTAAGCATGCTTTCGGTGAAAACATAATTTTTATCAAAAGAGGATTTTTGGATGTGTTTAAAATTTAAGAATATAAGAGTTAAAATGAACCAGAAGAAAAATAATTCTAATTTATTATTTATCATTTATTTTATTGAAATTGTTTTTAATTTTTAACATTATATCTTAATTTAAATATCCAGAAAATTATTTTATAAAATGGTACATAAATCTGATTTGTATGAGATAGTTTATCTACATTTTATTTCTACACTAACTTTGTCATAAAAAACTAAATAACATACTTTATGACACTGTGATTACCGTGTAAAATTTTACCGCAAAAATATATACATATTAACACATTATAAAATGTTTATCGTTAATTCATTTAATTATGAATACTAAAAACTTTCTCTCCCAAAGCTGGATACTGGGAAGCGGGAATACTTAACAAAGTCATAATTAACTAAATTTAAGAGAATAAATACAATTATAATGTAAACAACAATGTATGCTGTTAATTATGTATATTAACAAAACCACTTCTTGCATAACTTAATTACACCAATGTTATAAAAAATCGTTATGTTAGAAATAAATAACAGAAATCTATACTGCCACCAAGATAAACTATTGCCCTGCATTTGAATTCAATGTATCTTCAATCTACAGCAACTTGACCTAAGTATACAGCAAGCAGATATATCATTTATAACAAAGAGTCACATGAATCATCGGTAAACTAAGGGTCTATAAAATACATAACAGTTCCTTCAACAGCCCTCGGACCAATACTCATGTGTGGAATAAATAAAGATAGTAGAACATTATATATATATATATATATATATATATATATATATATATGTAATATATAATATATAACATATATATCGTCGTGGAATACGGATTCAGTGCAAACGGAAACAAAAATGGTTTATCGTGATTAATGGAGACGAAGCCCAGAGATACAACTAAAAGCATGCTCAAACATAGGGATATTACTTACGTAAAATGTACTTTATTTATCGAATTTTATAGTTACTTCAGTAATTATTTATTGCACTCTATTGAATTGTTAAAATATAAGTTAATTGCCTGAGATCTGAAATTTAAGAATTTACAAAATATTAACACAAAGAATTATATAAATATGTATTTATATAAGTTTGGGTAGGGCACAAAGCTGAAATTTGACTATTATTACAATATATAGCTCGTTTTAAACAAGCAACTATGCTCAGTAAAATTTTCAGTTAATTCCTAATTATAATGATATCTTATTATACACTTTATCAAATATAGTCATTTAGTCCTATGAGCAGGAGCAGAAGGGACATCCAGGGGACATACAGACCCGACGTCTTTTTTTAATTTAAAAAAAAAAGTACGATAAAGTTGCTACAATGTGAAGTGCAAATTTTATGGCAATTTTTTTGCAAAGATTTTATTGATCTGGTGTTTGGAAGAAATATTCATTAGCATAGGTCGTGGAACTATTATTTTAATTTATTTATTATTTAACTAGTTTTTGTACTTAATTTCCTTCTGCAATTATTATTACTTAGGATTTATATCATTTCCAATGAGAAGGTTTAGTTGATCTTTTTAAATATTATCGATATACAACCTTTTATAGAGGATTTTATATTAAAACTGTTATATCTAACTTTGGGATAACAATACATCATCTTACGAAATAATTAAAGTGTACCTAAAAACTATATTCATCAAGTATCATAAACTGAACACAAGAGCTCAAAACTAAAAAGATTGTCGACAAAAAACAATTCTTTTGGTATGAATATTTATTAATACATTTTTTTTATTTATGTTTTAACAGCAATCAGAACCTTACGTCCTATGAGCTGTTGGGCTTAAACTTCTCCTTACTTCATATATTTTTAGATGGTAACCCAATGATCCATCCATATTTGATGATATTGTTATTAGAATTAATATAATGGGGCTGACTTTTTATTGGTGCAGCAATGCCGGGCAAGGGCTATTTTCACTTGGAAACATTGCTATCTACATTTCCAAGTGAAAATCGTTGTCACTGCTGCCTGACAACAGGCTGCTCGAAGTGGGTATCGAACCCGGGACCTCTGATTCAGGTCCCGTCGCTCTTAACCGCTTACCTACGGGCGATCCCCTGGTATGAATATTGATACAATTTTGTTTATCTCCTGATAGCGTTAGAATTAACGTGATGGCACATATTTTGCCTACTCCTTTAAAATAGTATCATTATAAAATTCTATACTTTGTTTTTAGATACTGATAGTGGATTTTTAAACCTCATTCTATCCCACTATAATTGTGTTCTTTACAGCTTAATTTTAGAGTTTATTTGCTGTATGGTTATGTAGATTATTAAACTACTAAATTAAAATCTTACAATAGGCAAATCAACGTATATCAAGTGATTTCACTATAAAGTCGTTAATCATAGACCTACAATTAACAATAACATATTATCATACCATAGTATTTAATAATTTTAGTTATTTCAGAATGCATCTACTGGAAACAATTTTGAATGAGAAGAAGACTAGTTGCAAAAACTTTCCGATATAACTAAATCATGAATCATCTTCACTCAATTGAGAATTGAGATTGAGCAACTTTCAAAATTTTGACGATAAAAATTTGAGATTTCGACGCACTCTATTTTTCTGAACTTCAATATTTTTCTATATTTACTATTTTGAGAATAGCCCATATATCATAAAAGTCTTCATTAAAATTGTAATAATTAAATTCAACAATAAATTACTAAAAAAAATATGATCGATTTCGTAGATCTTTGCTCAAATCTATTCAACACGATTTCTTACCGATATCAATAGTTTTTGAGTTTTTAAAATCGGTTAAAGATTTTTGCCTGAATAATAATGAAATTTTGATGCGCTCTTTTGTTAATTATAAAGAAACCGCATGTCCGATTGTCGTCAAATCTCATCAAACGCGGTACTATATAGAATTACATTAAATTGCTTTTAAATTTTTGATATTAGTTCAGCAACTTTAAAAAAAAAGCTCGATGAAAAGTTAAAAATCCCAATTGTTGTGTCCAACGATGTAGAATGGCGGAGAAGTCGACAAGACTAGCATGTCGAATTTTCTGGCAAAAATAAATAAAAATTTATTTTTAGGGAAGTATGAATCTATGTATAAGTGAAATTGTTAATTTTCTCAGACTTCACATTTCATTCAAGATATATTGATCTAGTTTCCATTAACGTAATTTCATGATATAAATCCTTTCAGATAAGACTTTTGTTAGTTTTCTAACTGCAGCTGGTATGTATATATTCAAATGAGAAAATCTGAATAATCAATTGTTCTCGCAATGGAAAACCGAGAATTCTGCTTTTCTCAATGATTTCAAATATGGCATTCCATTCTATAAACGAGAAACGCTATGACGTGTCAGCGAAGACACGCATGATTAACATTTTTATAAGGATATAAGCTAACACAGGCTGTCACTCACACTGGAAATTCTCACTTGGCAGTTTCCGAGAAACTGACGTTCTCCGGGAATTAGAAAATTGCGCAACACATTTTTAAGAACGATCTCAGATTGAACATTTCTTACAGGTTGTTGCTTGAATCATTTTTACGGACTTTATCATGAAGCAGAAGTCTATTTTAATTGTAATATATTGGTAATAATTCTGACCTTCCTGCTCTGCTTGAGGTAGGTCCGAAAGATCAATTAAACTTCAATTCAGTTTCGGTTATATTTAGAGTAAGAGGTTGTATTTACACATATAAACACACACACACACAAATATATCTATATATATATATATATATATATATATATATATATATATATATGTATGGCGCTAATGGGCCATATATTATTTATTAATTAAATCTTTAAATGAAATCGCAATTACTTGATGTAGACTCGACAATGTGTGTTTATTGATATCTCAATTAATAAAGGAACTGATATTACATAAAATTTCCATACAAAACTTTGATTGAATTGCGCTCTATCTAAACGTTAATATTGAGAGCTAAAACTTTCAGAGAATTGTTTTTTGTCTATTTGGAACCTTTTTACATCAAAATTCTGACATTTAGGTATGCGTAGCCAGGTAAGCGCTACGCTTCGTGAACATATAGACCGAGATTCGACTCTTGTTACGGACCACCTGATAACAAGCAGTCGTGATAAATATTTTTATTTTACATCCAATATATGTTTACAACTGAAAATAGCCAAAATGAAAAGCAATGCTGTAACTAATTAAAAAATGTATTTTTGCTGTTAGGTAAATTCGAATAATAAAAGTCTATCGAATAAGAATAGGTTAACTCTTTGGTTGCCATCTAAAAAGAGCGTAGAAGATTGTGTATGAAAACTTAGGATTATTTTGTTGTGATTACTTCACAAGATAGAACATAAAACACTAACATAATATTATGACATTTTATTATCCGTTTTTAAATTTGAAATAAATAGATAATTTTTATATTGATATATCAATGAGTCAAACATACCTATATATTATCGACGTTTCGGAACTAAGTACGTTCCATCTTCAGGACATCTGTCAAGAAACATGATCTTATAAGATTTGGCTTGTTTATATATATATATATATATATATATATATATATCTATAGATATATATAAACAAGCCAAAACAATCCATTTTGATGAAATTAATAAAATTATGAAAGAGAGAAAATTATATAAAATATATTGGTCAAGATTTGACCAGGGCTTTTATTTAACTTGGGACCCTTCGGGGTAGGGGATACAATTATATGAGTATAAATACCTGTAACATATAATAGTAAGGGAGTCTAGCAAATGTAATAAGAGAAGAAGGTTGTAGAGCGTAGTTCAATATATGTCATAAATTAAATAGTGGTTTTATTCACATTTTCTTATGGTGATGAAATATTTATAATTTACAGTCCACTCAATATCAAATCAATAATAGTGATCCTCACCATATATTAAAAATAGTGTCTTTCATGGTATATTGGTTCAACGCACTGCCTTGTATGGATTTTGTCGCGAGTTGAAGCCAGCTCTGGCAACCTGATATCGTGCAGTAGCGATCTCCATTTTCACTCGAAAATATAGACCAAAAATATATTTACAATCACAAAATAGCATATTTTGGGCACTGCGATGTGAAAAGGCAATGGAAAACCTCTCACAATATTTTTCCTTAAATAGAGTTGGAGTTTTACTCACGGATCTGCCCATGTCTATGATAAGAATAAAAATGGTAATAAATGGACGGATTATAATATCGAAATATTAGAAAAGATTCAAATAAATATAATCTTTATATATAATTTATTAATTTTCTTCGGCAGTTAATTCGAATTCAGAATATGGCTTTCGGATGATTAAATCACATAACAGTTAAATCAGATAATGAAATAATATTTTGCGAAAACGTATTAAAATGTATTTAAAATATGTAGTATGAATAATAGGTATTCATATACTTTCTAAGTGCACGCTGAAAATAACTGATGTTTACTATTTATTATTTTGTTTTGTTGTATTCACGGTGTAATTTGTAACAAATTTAGTCCAAGGAGCATATTAGTTTGAACCTAATCACAAGACAAAATGAATTATGGAAACCTTTAGAAATTTTTCTGACGCCATTGATATAATCAAATGTTCATAAGTAAATCGAGGCCATTTAAATATAGAAACTCATACTTCAAAGCACTGCAAAATTACTTTGAGGACGTTGTGTACAATTTATTCTGTAAAGATCAGTATTAAATGCGTCCTAATAACTGCTTTACATGAATACTGATGCAGGATAATTGGAACCATTTAACTCTCTTCAGCCATGCTCTGGTACTACGACCCCTCGTTCTGGGATCCTTTGAGAAGAATTTTACGAGCTTCTGAAATATGCGGTGTTATAATAATTAATAAATGTGAATAATTCTGATCCTCCCCGGAGCTTTTAGCTCTGATCCTGATTCGAGGAGAGAAACCGACCGACAACCCATCATTATATTTACGGCGGCTAAGTAAAAGCTGCGATTATTCACGCTATGTATTAACGCCTTCGTGAAAAATGTTCCTTAATGTATGTACATATATTTTATCGAAACATAGATTTTTGTTTAAAAATTAAACGTTAAATATTACTCAGGAAGATTAATATCAATTCCAAGTCATATATAATTACCTGTTTTTCAATAAAATGTATATCAAAACATAATAATAAATAGTTTTTCTATATTCTGTAAGTAGTTATATTTTTATAACGTGGGTTTTATATAAAAATAATATTTATTTCAGTTTAATACAATTGCTTCATTATATTATAATACTTTATTATATTTAAACTATACAATGTATAATATAGTATTTTATTATATGATATAATATATGATTACTGGTTGAATATTAATTAAAGTATCCCAAATGAAAATCAGAGCACGTCCTATTTATAGGGCTACTTATTTAGTCTAGTACGCTTTGATTATAATACATACTGATTGAGAAGGTAAATGTGTATTTTATTGATATGTATATAATTGTAAGTTATGATTATAGAATATGCTGATTGTATAAGTAAACGTATATTTTATTAATACATATAACAAAGTACATAGACTTTCGATTATTTTTTGCATAATTTTACCTCGATAACATGTTTAATATTGTTTGAATACTAACTAGAACAGAAACTTGTGAACTGCAATTCCCTGCAGGACTAGAGATTTTGAGTTTTGTGCGGCAATCGGCCGGGCCGTTTTTTTGTAAATCGCATGAAAGTGAAAATTTATGATTTTTTTTTACGGTAGATACCATAGTCTTCTAGATCATACTAAAATATTACCGCCCTACGACAACTCATTTAGCTTTAAAAATTCGTCAAATTTTGCAAAAATTGGTATCGTTTTTTTAGAATTTGTCAAAATTAGACTTTTCATCGACGTTTTCTCAAAAACGCCTGAACCGATTTCAGAAATTTAAAAGCCATTTGATGTAAATATAATTTGTCAGTTTTGTGAGACAATCTGCTGAGCCGTTTCTTTGTAATTTGGAAAAGAGTGTTATACTTTTCGTCCACATTCAAGCTCATTCTACCGAATCGATTTTAACAAATCAAAAACTGTTGGATAGATACTAGTTGGGAATAATGCTGATTAGTTTTAGGTGAAAATCTACCGACCCGTTTTCTTGTAATTAACTGTTGAAAAAAAATTCAAGCCGATTTTTATGGTACTTTTTTTAGCGATATATATCATTGTCTTATAGAACTTACGACAAGTAGTTTAATTTTTAAAATTTATCAAAATTTGGGAAAATGAGTAGTTTTTTTGACGTTTGTTAAAATTAAAATCAGATGATTTACTTGGTATAACGATAGATTACTTGGTCTTAATGAACATACTAAACCATTAACGTCCTACGAAAACTGGTTCAATTATCAAAATTATTGAATTGTGAAAGTTTGCTTTTAGAAATACTCCGAGTTAACGTGTTCGTTCGTTTTCAATTGTATAAACCGACTTGGAATACTTCTAATCATTCATAAATTAATTTGTTTATTATTGATTAAGTCGATTATTATATACGATATTGGGAAGTTCATGTAACTTGCCTTAAGGCTTAATACCAATACCAACTAGTTTGTTGTAAGTATTATTAATATATTGTATTAAGAATTATTTCTATTAATTATTATTTTCACACATAATTTGATAATTCTCATGAATATTGAATAATGATATAGTTTATTTTGAGTTAGAGTGATTAATTCCTAATAAATAGTGAATAAGTATCACTTCGTGAGTTAAATTATGATCATAAAACAGTTAAAACAGAATCTGAGCCAATCCTGAATCCAATCTGAGTGGATTCCAGATATTCTAAATCTATTCAGTATATAGTGCGATAGTGTTAATCGTGTTAATTAGTTAAGTTTGAAACTAATTGAGCCGTTTCTCTCTAGAGTTGGGAAAGCTTATACTGAGTTCAACTACACCCAACAATTGTAATTGTAACATAATTTACGTAAAATAATATTTTAAAATAGCATTTTTATTAGTTTTGATATCAAATTCCATATTTTCACGATATAGATTGAGTTCAAATATCACTATATATTTGACTGCCTGATTTTCATTCATTTTAATTTAATTAAATGGATTCAGTTAGCTGTTTTTCTAGTGTAGTATTTACATTTTCTTTTCTTTACTTTTAATGTTTTTTTTGCAATGTAATTAGTTTGAATGTGCCGATTATATATTCGATATATGAAAGCCGATTGTCGTTAATAAATAATTAAATGAATATATAAATTAACAAAAAAAACGTTATAAACGTTAAAGATCGAAAATGAATTTTTCTATATATCATTACATTTCAAAGGTTTCTGAATATTTTGGCATACCTTAGAAAAAATGTGTATATGTGTGTGTGTGTGCGTATTCAAATACCGAGGAACCGATTGGAATAATTCAATAAACATTTGATTCGTATTTATGTTATTATTTATCAATATTACTAGATGTTAATTATTTAACAGTTGTAATAATTAGTAAATTAAAAAAAAATTGATTTGTATTGATAAGGAGACGTTCTGATTAGTTTTTGGCAAAGGCAGGTTAGCCGTTTCAAAGATACGGGGCAAAAAGTGCCAAAAACGGTAACTCAGTTTTTAAGACAACTGAGCGTCCGGTTTTAATAATTCAAAAAACATTTTACTTGTAATAACAAGATGAAGAACTGATTAAATTTTTTGAAAGACAGGTCCAGCGGTTATGGACTCTCAATAAAAATAAGTTAAAAAAATGTCATTTGGCGGTCAAAAATGTTTATTGGACATATGTCAAATATTATATAGAGATTTTAATAATGTGTACACATTTTGTGTAAATTTTGTTAGGTTCCATACCAAGATTTTTAATTACGGTACGGGAAGTTCCAGCAATTTGCTATAAGCACCCAAATAGTTTTATGTTATGATCATCTGTTAAGTTGCATTTCGGCCCAAAATCACTTGCTCTAGTGTGTTTTTAGCCACATTCTTCAAATGCAGTTTTTGAAGTAACACTATAGGAACAAGTCCAACAGTAAAACCTCCAATACAAAATTTGATGGTGTACAGTGTAACGAATTGATTCTCTCGAGTCTAATTGGCGGTTTTTCAGCACCATCTCTTAGTTTTGGTCACATTAAAGATATTAATGAACAACCAGATAATCTACGACTTCTCGGGCCTCTGCAAATGCCTTATGCTACTCTCAGAGTCGTATTTTTAATGGGCACTTTTGCCGTACACTTTTTGTGTCATTTTTAATAATTCTTTTAGAACACAAAATTCAAAACAAAGCCTATTTTTGATATTTATATCTGTTTTAAAAATCAACAAAACCAAATCAAGTTATTTGACGTAATTGAATACACGTGATAAATTAATTGACGAATGACGATCGAACTACACCACTACGGTTGTGCCACTTTTATTGGCAAAAAATATCAACATGTGCACGGCCCCTACTTTTTGATTGAGCAGTTCCAAGTTAGTAGGCAGTATACAAATTTATATCCACTACATCACACTCTATTTGTAATAAAATTTCAATAAACACAAACGGATTTATAGTTACTAAATTTAATAATCAAGAAAATAGAATAAATAATTTTCCTTCTACCTTCATTTTGCTTACGAATGCATTCAGAGCTGTTTTAGTTCTCAAGACAAAAAGAACAAATTAAAAAAATAAGGAAGTCTATCAAGACCAGCTAGTTTTTGTGTATATTCTATATAAAAATCAAATGTTTCATAAAAAGTAAAAAAATGCTGCATATTTTCTTTGAGTTATTAAACGTTTTTAAAAACGTACTTTGCACAAGCAATCATTGTCGTCTGTTGGAAAGTTTTTCTAATTACATTTATTTCTGTATGTGGAAGGAATGTGTCATCTCTCAAAGAATATCGAACGAAGGAAACCTGAAGTATTACTATAAATAGGTACATTTCGTCCAACATCATCTACTTCTCCTAAGCACATTTAAAGAGCATGAGAGAACTACAAACGCTAAACCCGCCGTTTGAATATCAATTCGAAAGTGAATGTCTATATTTCCACTTGAGTTGTATTCCGTTTGTGTATCAAAAGCACTTGTATATCTTTACCGAGGTAATAAAGCTCGCATATGGACCTCCTATTCAGATGGGACGAACGATTCCAGCGAATATTTATATTTATATTTTGATTATACAGATTCTTATTCTATTGGAAATGCATGAAAAGGGTAGATTCGCCTTGTGCACTCGTAATCTGCAGCGAAGAAAGAGATTTTGTATTCGATTTTATGTCAGTTGATATCATAAAAATAAAATTATCTTCCCTGTGAACCATATGGGTTTGGTACTAAAATTGTATTTTGAAATCTATGCTGGACTAGCGAAGCAACTTTATTGATATGTACTTGGTTAATACACGTTATTAAATTTTATATTAAATTATGACTGAAAATATAACTAAAATATAATTTCTCAAGCAACACGGCAAGTATTTACAATGAGATTGTAAAGTATTAAACCAAATTCAAACTAGTGGGGTGGGTGGCATCGTGCCTTAAGGCAAATTGCTGGAACTTCCCGTACCGTAACGAAATGTTCGAGGAATATTGAATGTTTTCAGATAGATTATTATAAATATTGTAACATTGTCTAATATTTATAAGAATTATATAAACTGAATTGCAGAGTTGAAATTATTTGTTTAAAGTATATTAGAACTATAGTCAGAATTAAAAATAAAATCTGAATTATTTTCGATATACAAAAAATTAAAAAAAAAAAAAAAAAAAAAACTGGTACAAATTTTTTTTTTCCAAAATCAATTATTTTGTTAAGACAAGCAGAAAGTTCTTTGAATCAATTGAATTGGACGCTTAGTTCTCTCAAAAACTGCCATTTTTTGTACATTTAGCTCTGTATCTCCGAAATGACTGGGCCTGCCTTTGCGAAAAACTAATAACCCCTTCTCCCAATCATTATTAATTGAATGTTTTTTAGATCATTCAAATCGGATGCTCAAAAACTCGATTTCTATTTTCTGCACTCGTTGCTCCTTATCTCCGTAACTGCTGGACCTGCCTTTACCAAAAACTAATCAGCTCTTCTCCTTATCAATAGAAATCGAATGTTTTTTGAACCATTCAAATCGGTTGATCCGTACGCCAGAAAACGTGGGCGAAAATTTGTATCCATACATACATACACACACACACACACACACACATCCATTTTGTCTGAAGTATGCCAAAATGTTCAGAAACCTTCAAAACGTCGAGAAATGTAAAAATTTTCAATTCCGATTTTCGGCCCATTACAATAACTTACCCTACGGGAAGTTAATAATTAATAAATATCAGTTAAAGATCTTCTTCGACTGATCAAAACGTTCTTATAAAAAAAAGTTAAAATACAATCCTCAAAGACTAATTTTAAAACTTTTTTGAAATACAAATTTACTTGATACAAAAAATGAGTTCTGAAATAATATTTTGAAATTCAATAATAATATAACTGTATAAACTGATTTACATTAATCTTATTTACTTGCATCTTACAACTCTATTTTTTGTAAACACAGATTACAGTAATATGAAAAAAAACTGACAAAATAATTCATTTTATTTTAATAACAACTATTGAGTAATCATGGTTTTTATTCTTATAATTTGGTTTTGAGTTATTTATTATAACCGTAAATAAGTATTCCAATATAGTATATATATATATATATATATATATATAATATAGTTTTATATATTCTTGAAGGTTCTCCTAAAATACAATTCTAAATCTTGTAATAGCATTGTAAATAATAGATCTGGGGTGTAGCAAATTATTCGAAGAAAAGTATCAACATGTGAAATATTCTTATTGGAATGTTCACTTTCTTTTTATTTTAAATACTATTTAGTTCTATGCGTTTAAAAAAATTAAAAATTATAAATTATGAAATTGATGTTAACAATTGTTAATATCAATTTCATAAATTTATATATTCTTTAATCACAAATCTTATATTCTAAATTTTATATTTTAAAACATAAAATATATCAAGCACTAAAATATAGGAGAGCTAGGGGCTTGTTGTAACTGTTTTTTAACTTCCCGGAGCGTAAATTATAGTAATCGCAAAAAAAATCGAAAATGAAAATGTTTATATATCTTTCAGAGGTTTTTAAGTATTTTGGCATACCTTAGAAAAAATGAATGTATGTGTGTATGTGTGTGCGTGTGTATGTGTGTTCGGATACAAATTTTCGTCGACGATTTCGGGAACACGGATGAAGCGATTTGAATAATTAAAAAAACATTCGATTCGAATTAAAAAGGAGACGTGCTGATTAGTTTTTGGCAGAGGCAGGCCTAGCCGTTTCGAAGGTATGGGGCAGAAAGTGCCAAAAACGGTAACTCAGTTTTTAAGACAACGGAGCGTCCGATTTAAATAATTCACAAAACATTTTACTTGTATTAACAAGATGAGGAACTGATCAAATGTTCATGAAGGCAGATCTACCGGTTTCTGAGTTCTAGTAAAAAAAAGTAAAAAAAAATGCCATCAGGCGGTCAAAAATGATCATTAGACATATGAACATCAAATTATCAGACATTTTATAGAGATTTTAACAATAAGTATAAATGTTGTTTACATTCCTATGGGTTCCGTAACAATGCTTATGCGTTAGACGGCGGCGCGGCTTATACGCGCTTCGATATTTCGTCTCTATGCAGTTAAAGCAGTACGATTGCTTTGAAAAAAGTTCAGAATTTCCAAAATATTTCAAAATACACTTTTCTTCAGAAACTCTATTTTTTCAAAAAAAGTAAATTTTTGTCAAAATTATAGTTTCTCAAAAATCTAATTTTTCAGAGTATTTTTTTTTGAAATGTTAATCTTTAAAAAAATAATAATTTTTGGTACGGAAAGTTCCAGCAATTTGCCTTAAGCCACGATGCCATGCGCCTCACTAGTTAATTGATATTTCTTGAGTAGCACCGAATAAATTTCTACAAAATGAAGCTAGATAGACGCTTAAACTATTCCTCTACAAAATAAAGCAGAAATAATTGCAAATCTGTAAATAATTGTTCATTATATTGCAATTAGTCATTCTTAAGAAAAAGTGTATACTGTAAGACAGTAGTTCACAATAGAGTTTTGCATAACACAATACACATGTGCATAAATATTACAAATTATAAATTGAGTGTGTAAATAATTCTTGTATGTTACTTACCCTAAGGTCTTGTTTCATCTAACCCCAGATGTGATTTTTTTTATTATTCAAGATAACTATTTAAACTGAATAAGATATATAAAATTTGATTATCGATTTAATTGTATTATTATATATTGCATAAAAATGACGCACCTGCACAGTTCGGTTTACAACGTCGGCCTGAGGAACAAAAGTTAAGACAACTATTGAAAAATGCTTATTACTATATTCTTGTCTTTTTTATAAACAGCCCCTAGCTTCCTTATAATATTTTTTATAATTGAATAAAAAAAATATAGCCATACCCTATTTATAGTACCACTGAAATCAATGTAATATATATTATTAATGAAGTAAATGCTTTTTAAATATTTGGTGATTTGGCGAGAGTATATATTGCATCATACATTAAGAAAAAAATATATATTTACATAAACAATTTTTATGAAACCATTGTAGTTTTCTGTCGTAGAAGTTATTTCAAACAATTTAACGTATTAAAACTTCAGCAAAAAATACACCTACGGATCATACTCTCATGCAGATGAATGCACGCGCAGACGGACGCCGGTATAAATAAATATGATGATGAAAGAATGAATGCATAATGCATAAGTATAACGAAATTTGCATGTTTCACGGGGTATTTGCGAAATGCATAATTCGAAAATTCCGCGCGAACAAGTCGCTTAAAAGAACAACTGCCAGAGATAGCTTCTCCGGCTCGTATTCATTAATTTCCGCACTCAACATCTGCTGCAAGAGCACCGACGAACTTCGAGCGAACGCTAACAGGCGCACTTATGCTGCTGCATTAAATTTTAACACTAAATTTGCTGCGACACCATTATCTATTTATAATTTAGACATTAATTTCGTGTAAACTGTTTAATCATTTCAGATTTTAGATACTTTGAGGAATTGCCTCAAAATGTCCTAAACCTTTACCTCACAAAAACTAACTAAACTTTCATACTTGTTTAAACATGACCTTTACGTTGGCAATTGTGCAATCAATAGGAAATATTGAATAAAAAATAGTTCAGAAAAATCTTACAAGAGATTGATTGAAGTATTAGTAGTCATTCGACCTTTGCTGATGAATACTTCTTTAGAAAACCAGATCCAATTTATGTACAATGAATGCAATCTTTAACTAGTTCACGCCTTAAGGCAAATTGCTGTAACTTTTCGTACCATAACAAAATGTTCAAAGAATATTAAATTATTTCAAATAGATCTTTATAAATAATGTAACATTGTCTAATATTTTTAAACTGAATTACAGAATTAAAATTAAGTATATAAGTGAGCTTTAGAACTTTAGCCAGTATTAAAACTAAAATCTGAATCATTTTCGATATACAAAAACTTTTTTTTTTGAAAAAAAACAAAAAAATTTTTTTTTTTTTTCAAAAGTAATTGTTTTGTCAATACAAGCTACAGAACTATTTTGAACCATTCAAATCGGATGTTTAGATCTCCCAAAAACTGTCATTTTTTGTACATTTAGCTCTGTATCTGTAACCACAACTTCTCCCAATCATCACAAATTGAGTGTGTTTTGGATCATTCAAATCGGATACTCCGTTATCTCAAAAACTCGATTTCTATTTTCTGCACTCTTTGCTTCGTATCTACTCCGTAACGGCTAAACCTGCCTTTGCCAAAAACTTTTTAGCACTTTTCTATAAAAAGGCATGTTCTTTGAACTATTCAAATCGGTTGATCCGTACTCTCAAAAACGTGGACAAAAAATGGTAACTCCACAAAACACACACACATCTTTTTTTTTTTGACGTGAGCCAAAATGTTTTGAAATTTCTGAAACGTGAAGATATGCAATAATTTTCATTTTTGATACAGAAAGTTAAAAAATATGTTTCCGTGACATTGATCAAATAATCTGGTTAATATTTTGTAAAATTCTTCGAAATTAAAATAGACGTTGGATGTGATTGCCCCTATATGCTCCGCTCATGGGAAAAAACAGCCACATGACAAATCTTTGAAAAATGATGTTAAAATTTATTTTTATAATCAGGAGTTTTATTTTTCGATAGTTGTATGTTTAATAGTTGTTATGTAGATCAATTAGTATAGGCAGTATGAATGCTGAAATTCAAATTATTAGAGCAGTATTTTTGAATAAACCAACCCAAATTAAATAGTTTCTATGTACGTTTTAAAGTAAGTTTTTTCATTACGATAGTTTATGTAACAAAATTATATTAAACAGAAGCTCAATTCACATGTATATAGATGGAAATTTCTGTGTTAATATTGTTTAACTTTGAGCATGGTCATGGCCTGGTGGTTAGGGCTTTGGCCTATCAGAAGGCACCAAATTCGATGCCCACCTCTAAGAGCATTATGTCAATCAGTCTTTACATTCGATTTAACCGAAAAATATTGGTGGAAATATGTTTACAATTGAAAGTAGCGCTTTATGGGCATCGCTGTATGAAAGATATATCATTGGTATTGGTATCAGAGAAAATTCACCTTCTAAAGAACCACGTAATTAGGAAGCATTTTTTACAAAAACTTATAACACTCTTAAGTTCTGCTACTGAGAAAAGATAATTATCTTATATTCATATACAAATCAAACATATTAACTATTTCCACTGATATTAAAAAGTTATTTCAATGCATTTAACAACTCAAGGTCGTATATGTACAATTTCAGTCGCCAGCAGAAGCTTAAAGACTTTACCGTGAATTTAAATCCAGTGTTCGAGTATTATATTATATATCTGCATCTGCATATATATTGCGAAGTGTATTCCGCAATATCGCATTAGTTACAAGACTAAGCACTGCCGTGCCGAGAGATATCAAAGGCGTTAAGCTCGCGTATTAGCCGGACATTGTAATAAACATCATTGTACCAGCATATAAACGCCATGGGGCAGAAATAGGGGAGAACGGGACAGTTTGTAAGGATTATTGATTACTACTAAAGTACTGATAATTTGAGACCGTCACGTCATTTATTTAAAAATAAAACTAGTGGTGCATGGCAGAGTGCCTTAAGACAAATTGTTGAAACTTTCCGTTTCAAAAAAATCTTCGAAAATTATTGAAAAAAACATTGTAAATCACATATTTTTAGAATTTTTGAAAAAACGACTTGTTTGATCGTTGAACCTACCATTACAAACATTTAATCAGTTCATTTCGTCAATGCAAATAACATGTTCTCTCTTTTTACACCGTATATTTGAAACGGCTGGACTTGTCTTTGCCAAAACCTAAATCACGTTTTCACATCAATACGCATCGAATGTTTTCTGAACTATTTAAATCGTTTTAACCGTGTCCCCGAAATCACGTACACCCCCACATACACATACACAAATACATTTTTTCTAAGGTGTATCAAAATGTACAGATAACTTTAAAACGTGAATATATAAAAACTTACATTTTCTTTTTTGCGATTACTATGACTTGCTCTAGCGGAAGTTAACTATATTCAATAATTCTGCATATCAAGGATATTACAATAATTATTGTTAATACATTGATATTATATTTATATATATATATATATATATATATATATATATATATATATATAGAGAGAGAGAGAGAGAGAGAGAGAGAGAATTTTTTTGGTTAATACTGTGTCATTTTACAGATAATTTATCTTATATCATACATGAGGTAAGTTTTTTGCATATTTTCTTGGCGACCTGTGTGTACAAGTGTCGCCTAATGACGAAATAAAGTGTGTTAAATCTTGCCTCTAATTGTGAATTTTAATTCATTATTATAATTTTTAGAGTATTTTTAAAATTTTTATTTACATGTTTAATGTTTGGAAAATCTTGAAATATTTTGTGTGCCAAAAACGCCTCCTTCGAAAGTAGTTAGAATTAAATTGATATATTTAAGCAAAGTTCATTAATAAGAAGTCTGACGACAGACTAATATTAATACAAAGTTTCTAAGACCCCAAGCCATTCACTCTAGAAATGAATAAATCATAGCAGAATAAATAAGTCTATTAAAAAATATATTTCGTTGTCATATTTGCTTAAAGCCCAGTATTTGTATAAGAAAAGATAAATAATTTATTTATAAGATATCTAGGCAATAAGTGCGTTCTTTTTGAATACTGCAATTTATTGCATTCAAATAATAAAAATATTTGGTGACTAGAAACACAGTATTTATGATATTCAATATATTTCACTAATATTAAAATACCATTAGCACACCCATTTCCAATGAATCATAAATAACATCGATACATGAAGAACAATATTCAATTTTTGAATATTCCATAAATATTTAAATTTGAAATGCTACATTAATAATTATACATGGAAGACAGAGCAACTCAATGTATTATTAATAACACATTTTTATACTTATATATGTTGCACTACAATTCAAAAGATTATCAGTTATTAATAATATTGCATTAAGTGGAATAATAATGATGAAAACTGCCTTTGAAAAAACTTCTTTGTTGTTTTTAAAGGCATTGCCATATTCTTAATTACGTGAAATTCACATTATATTATAAATTGGTTCCAAATAGAGTTGTACTTTTTTACTAAACGTTTTGTGGGTTAGGAATAAAAATCTAAAAATGTAATCAGTTTAAGAATACTCATTTTATAATTAAAGTTATGAAAATATGTTCTAAATTAAATTCTGAATCATCAAATACGATATATTCATTTAATTTTTAACTCAGGACTGATAAGCATTGTACCTATATTTTTGAATCTAAATGAAAAATCATATCTTCATTTGTTTTTATCATAACAACTTATGTATTACGAATGACCCCAGTTTCCTCTACATATGAGTTTGTACCTATTACTAGCGCACCTGACAGGAATTTCGAGTAGATGACTCCAATGCGTGTAACATTCTTCTTTTCAGCTCACTCTGTGTATAACGTGATCACATTTTATAATGAGTTTTCTAGTTAATTAATTACAAGTGGGCTACGCTTCTCGAATATATTGAGAAATTGCTTCAGTAATGTATTCCTATGATGAAGTTCATTTCAATAGAATTTTCACGAAATTGGCAATTAATTACAGAATCATTTAATTTTTACCACATGATGTACTTAATCTCTTGTTTGAGGCTGTATTACATCAATGATTTTGATGTTTTGCGTATCATTTCATTCGCCTGGTCGTCTACATAGGTAATACTCGTTAATTAGGTTTATAAGTGAAATGTCAATTTGATATAATGCAAAACATGATCCATATTCTAATGAATTGATCAAAGTACCGTAATGTTAATTTGGTATCTATTTATATAACCTTAGTCGTAGCATACGAGGTCTGTTCAAAAAGTACCCGGAATTTTCGTTTTTTCAAAAAAATATTTATTTATTCGTCTACATTAATGTGGTCCCCTTCAAAGTAGTCCCCCCCAGATATAATACACTTATGCCAGCGTTTTTTCCAATTTTCGAAGCACCCTTGATATTCACTTTTTGATATGTCCTTGAGCACTCTCAGCGATTTTCTTCAATCGAGGAAAACCGCCGTCCTTTCATGGGTCTCTTCAACTTTGGAAATAGGAAAAAGTCACACGGAGCCATATCTGGTGAATTTTTGCACTTTGCAACACTTTATTTCATTTTTTACGCAAAATTTAATACAAATTCTTTGACTTTTCAATTCTTCCATTGTAAAAATCGCCGAGCTCAGAAAAACACGTCGAACCTTAGCGACTACCACAGACAAAGTAAACAGTGAATATAGCTGAAAATTTCATCATACTTTAGGGGCATGTATACCAACACAATAAAAAAAAAATTTTGACAATCAGACACTCCAGACCCGCGAAATTTAATTATTAGTAATTCCGGGTACTTTTTAAACACACCTCGTATTTGCAATTAAAAGATAAATATCCCGTCTAAAAGTTGCAAGCGTAGATGGATAAAAAATAAAATCTTACAATTACTGATCTTACTTATTACTGAAGTATATAATAAAAATTTATAAGAATTTACTCAAAGCATTGAAGACAATCAATAATATTTAAGTTAATGTCAAAAAATGCTTCAATTAATTATATTAAATTTCTTTTATTTTGCTTTGTGTATTATTTATAATTTTTATCATAAAATATTATTGATTTCATTTTTGCCTGACAGCGTATAAATGGTATTGGATATATACATAATTTCAACAAACTTTCTCTGTTTGTGAATTATTTAACGAACCTAAAACTTACATAATCAAATCTAAATTTTGTCATTATGTCGATAAATGAAATCTTTTGAAAACTGTATTTTAATATAAATTATCATTAAATTTTTCCTTATCAAGTTATCAATTCATGAAAATAATTTTTTTTTATATATATTTTACATTGCTTTTACAGGGCTACTGATATTTTCTGATATATTTTTCCTTATTTTCTAGAAAATTGAACTGCCGAAATTAATGGTAAACAATCAAATAAACGTCAAAAAGAAATAAAATATAACTGTAATAAATTATGTATATTCCTAAAGTGACTTGACAAATAAAATTTGTCATTTTATTACTTGATTTATACTTATTTTATATACAATTTATTTTTATTTTCGATATTTTTTATTTGACACAAAATAGGTACATTTACCGAATAAAATATGCAAAAAAATTAGTTTTCGCTTATAATCTTTATGATGTACTTGTATCAAAGTATAAAGTTATAGTATAGAAGTTATGGTATAGAAGCTGAGCTAGGTTTTTCATTATGAAATTAATACCATTTCGTATTAAATCAGGACGAAGCACATGTATGTGCGATTATTTAACACAATTGCAAGTGAAGTTTATTAGCAATGCAAAATAGCTATTTTACTTTTGATAAGTAATAGTATTGTGAAAAATTTAAGGAAATATACTCTCTATCATGTACATTGTTTTTACTACAAAAAGTACTCGGCGTCTCCACCGTAATTTGCAGTCCATTCGCAATTTAATACCATACCTAAATTATATTAGTTAAGATATGATTTTATATACATAATATATATATATATATATATATATATATGTATATATAAATGTTCTAATTAATGAATCTAGTTAATTTAGTAATCAGAATATGCCCCGTCATTTGGGTAGTGCCTCTCTGCTTCGCCTATTTACGGACCGAGTTTCTCGTATCTGACCTCATACGAATTAGTACTGTAAGCTCTCTTTACGCATGTTCCTAATGTGTTTAACGCAGGTTTTGGGGGTATTTATAGCCGTACTTCGGTTATTATTCATTGGCTGTATACTCGGGTTGCGATTCTATTTGGCTTGTGAGCATATCAAACAAATCATTGTTATTGTTTACCTGCGAATGTCATTATGCGTTAGTTCTATGCATACGTAATGGGTCGTTTTGATGCTGCGCTATACGCCCGGAGCTATTATTATAAGGCTTCGATTTGTTACATGCAATATACATTAAGTGTGATTCAATAGTGCACACTGCAGTTGCCTCAAGACATTACGTTGGATTGATTGAAGGGTTTCGGTACGCTTTTGTGTACTTTCTTGGACGGAGAACTATTCATGCATACATATATTGTAGAAATGCATGCGCATATATTGATATGCGTATTTAATGCAAATTAATTTATAGATGTATTTAGCGCCCTCGTTTAAATATTCTTTACTAAAGGAACGTCATAAACATTTTCAATGCACAAATATATTTGAAATAATAAAAATATTTTTAATTAACCTTCTCGCTACGAGAGTGTTTTACGAAGGAGTGTCGCTGCTGTACAGGAACTACAATACATTTTAGGGTTTTTCTATCATGATCAATAAATCTGTGCTGAAGAATTGCACTTCTAATAGACTAAAAACTATAAAAAAAGGTTAGAATTACAAATAGTGTAACTCAAATTGATGAATCTTGAAGCGAAGTCTGACACAGAATATGTCATCCGGTTGTCGTTCATGGACGACACTTGTATCGAAAGGGTTTAAAACGAATTAAATTGATGTTGTAAAAATCAAACATACATTTCATCAATATTTGTAGGTTCTACTATTTAGTACACGACGTACACTGATATCTAGTTTTTATCAAGTACAACTTTATTGATTAGGATTAACATTCTTCCTGATTTCGGCATAAGCAGCAATTTCGAAGGTACGGCGATAAATTTTAAATACTTGGATTCATTTTTCATACTATATAATTATTTCATTCATTATTATAATTTACAACGAAATTTGAAATTTCGTTAAAGATTTAGAAGTTAGTAGCTTTTTATCTATTTTAGTATACGGTTCTAATAAACACAGTATCTTGCTCACCTATAAAATTCAGAATTTTAATATGGGTACCTTTTTTTTGGATGTAAGGTATCACTTTATAAATAGTGCGTACCAGATGTTACGAGTTAAAAATGATTTTCTGAAAATTTAGAAAATCACAAAAACAAAATCAATATTTTGGAATTTCCAATAATATGTCATATTCCAACATATTCGAAATACTTTCGTAAAATAATTATAATTTTAAAATATGTATAGAATCTGAAAGTTGACACTAACAGCAGAAATATGTTGCTAAGGCTCAATATGTATAAAAAATTAAAACTCAATAAAAAAATATAATAATTTGATATGAATATTATTAGAATTTTCTTAACAACAATAAACTATTTATTTTTACATTTTTCTCCATCTTACCGTTGATTTTGCTTCTACCATAAAATAACCAAATATTTTTTTAGTCATTAAATACGTTTGGTTCGTTTTAAACTATTATTTTCAATGATTCTACAAGTTTACATAATTTTTAACATTTTTGAAAATCACTTAAAAAATTAGAAATCTAAATCTTATTATTTTAAACGTTGAATTAAATATAAATTCAAGGATTTTTGACATTTACTGCAAAGAAGACTGGTTTATGGCGAAAAACCATGGAAAAGCAATGAACTTATTTATTAGATGTCGATATATTCAGAATATTAGCCATTTCTAAGTTTTAATTACTGACAAAACTGGTTTATTGTTACAAAACCAAAGTTTCAGGGGGGAGACCGCGGGAAAGCCATGAACCATTATGAAGTTAAATAACTAAATGTTTATCAAACTTTATCTTTTAACATAACGCTACTCGTATTTTGTCAATTCAATGACGTTATAACTTTTGTTCCAGTGCCTCGTGTGGAGATCGTGGACGAGCGCGGCCTGGCTGTTCCGGATAAGTTTTACAAAGCGGGCAGCACAATCGAGCTGAAGTGCGTCATCAGCAAAGTACCGCAGCCGAGCGGCTATGTCACGTGGAAGCACGGCACTCGCATGCTTAACTACGACACCAGCCGAGGCGGTATCAGGTAGGCGTTTTATTGCAATTTAAACATACTTCGTCGTTAAACGAAAAACACCAACTACATTTATCAAACTACATCAGAATCTCAAGTTGACCATGTCGGAGTGTACGATTTTGGTAGTCGATAATTATTGATTTATTTGGGATATTTGAAGCAATATATCAAAAAGCGACGATTCATGAACGTAGTTGGTGCTAGTATGAAATTATGTATTTATCTAAACAAGATTTATTTTTAAACATTTTTGACGTTATGTAATTTTAATATTCATGAACCTTCAACTCTTTGCGGTTCATGTCTGTTTTGATTTTGATATGACCTGATCCTGCTTTACTCATGTATCATATATACACTTGTATATAATACAAAATTGGCAATAAATTCTATAATTCTTCTTTCGCTGTCTGAAAAACACTATGCTTTAGTCGGTACCTTGAAAGTGTATTTGATTCTATGATTTGATTTCCTTATTTGGTAAAGCTTCATTATGGAGCTTTTTATTTTAAACATGTCTTTGCACTTTGTTGTATTTATCTCGGTTGAAATTACGCAACAAATATAGAATCGATTTCGAAATCTTGAACTCTTGAAGACAGCATGAGATAGTCTTCTGTACGTTTCTTTTATTGGATGAAATATATATTCTAATATAAGTAAATTGTATAGTTTGAACAATATCTCGATTTCCACAATGTTGATATCCCCGTGGTTCCATTGCATATTTTGCAATTCCTTTCATAACATATATCTAGTTGACTCTTTAAAGCGTTCATGTTATTATCTACGATTCTGGTGGATTACAGACGTCCACAAAAAAAGTTGTCTGTATTTGGTATACATCATATGTTTTTAATCTAGTTATTACCTCTAAACACAAATCTGAAGCCAAAATTGGGGTCAAAGGGCAAAAAGTTTCAAAAATAGAACAAACATCTTGATTAATATGCATAAGAATGACTAGATTGCAGATTTTGTCGTTTTTTATTTAGCTAATTTTTTTACCATTTTACCCCCAATTGTGACTTTAGATTTGTTCAGCGATAGAAACTAAATTCAAACAAATGCCGTACACCCAATTCAGACACATTTTTTATTTTGTGGACCTGTGTTATTACAATGATCGATAATCAGAGTTACCTACAATTGTACATATTCTGAAGCATATTGAGCGCTATTAAAAATATTATTAAATAGTTTTTACTTCAATTTTTATGTTATTTATAGCTGATTTGTATCTTAATAAAATTAATTGATCTGGAACCTTTATAAAATTGATTGACAAAATAGTACTGCGCTATCACCCTGTCGATACTGATCTGCTTCAAACACATAAGAACATTTTCTTAAGCCTTCATTATATTTTTAATCTTTCTGTATAATTAGAAGGTTTATTTATAGTTTTTTCATTGTCAATAATTATTATCGTTCAATTATTTTCTACGATAAGTGAAAAAAGCTAAATTATTATCTCACGTTCTCATTCGTCTTGTAGTTTAAAAAATAACCTATTTTAAGTTGTCTTCAGCACCGCATTTCAAAGCCTTCTAGTTACTTTCTGTCGGCCTTTCTTAGAGTCCCTATCTCTGATCCGTACAGAGCTAGAGACATATGACTTTATATACGCTTTCGCAAGTTGAGACTCAGCTTGTTCGTCGGTAACATTCTCATTTTTTGAATGTAATAATAGGTACAAAGTATAACTGCTTGCATTACTATGTTATGAAAGAAAGAATTATCTTCGTTTTACCTTATAAGTTACACATTTGAATAATGTCTAATACTCATGTTCAAAATCTTATTCTCGCTACTTATAGAAATCAAAAATCATTTTAATTTTTCATTATTATTTTTTATTATTTTGAACAGCAATCAGAACTCAAAGGTCCTATAAAGTTGTGCTCATTGCTATACTTAATACTAGTCAGTTCTACAGATGGCAACCCAATCAGTTGTCCTATCTTTGTGTGATGAATTATTATTACAATATCCGAAATAGGGCAATGAATGTGTATTGATGCAGCAATAACGTATCAGGGTTATTTTAACTTTGAATTATATTGCTATCTGTAATTCCATATGAAAACCGAAGTAATTATTGTTTGACAACAGGTTGCTCGAAGCGGGATTGAACCCGGGACGAGTAAGCCCTATTTTAATTTAAAGGTGTTGATACGTTATGTACCAATGCAACATCTCCCTGAATTCTAATTCATGTAAGTACTAATAATCACGTAAACTTTCTTATAATTCGACACATCCGACGGTAGTCAATGTATCCGATAACAGTGAACAATTATTAAGTCTAATGCGATACGTCGGGCTGCCTAACCTACGTACATATACACTGTTCTACGTTATAGACGTAGGAAACTACAGAAGCCATTATAGACGTTATAATAGCTGCTATCCCATAGTGATACGATAGCATTTCAGATTACGTGCAACAATATAGCATGACTATATTTGAACAATGACTTCGGCATGTGCTAAAACTCAATGCACATTGTAAACCATTTGAAATACGAAGCCAGATTAGAGATTTGAATTGATAAATAATGAAATCCTGATTCACGGCTTCCGGCTATATATGCAATTTGTCAAACGTAGAAATAGATTATACGTTAGTTTGTTATGAACGGATTACTGCTCAGGCTATTTTCAACACCTGTGCAGGTAATTGAACTTTAACCGTATAAGATGTTAGAAAATAATTAGAATTACTTTTTCTTTGCTTGTTATGTAATAAATTAATTTGATAATCTCAAAGTTTAATAAGTTTCTGAAGAAGTTTGTTTTCGCGAAAAAAACTGAGTTGCAATACCAATTTTAAAAATATATTAGCATTCTATGTGTATTACTTTTATTATTATTTCAGCACATAATCTGGAATCGATGTAAAAATATCAAAAACTGTGTGAAAGATATTGGCTGGTAAATCGCGTTGATTTAGACAATTTTGATGAAATTTTGCATAAAGATAGATTTCGTAGTCTAAAATAATATAATAAAATAATAAAGGCCTACAATCATAGGTTGCATTACAAAAAAAATTCAAGATTGTTTAAGCGGTTCTAATCAGAATCTAAATCCAAGCATATGCACGTTCCGTGTTTCGTATGTATCTAGATCTACTGATTACAGTAGACGTCCACATCTAAATAAAATACATTTTTTGGACCCAAAGTGAATTAAATGAAATTCAGCAAACAAATGAATTTAATTCAATAATTGCTGATATTATAGGCATGTTTGAACGGCATCAATTAGAAATCGCATTTATTAATTTGTAGTGAAAGCAAAAACTTTATTTTTTGCTAATAATAGCTGCCTCCTATTTTTTATTAATTAATTTAATTATGTATGCATATCGGGCTACTTACAATTAGTTTAATGTTTTTTTTTCTATTTGATGTATTTGAATAGTAGAGTACGTTTTCCTGAGTCGTATCCCAAAACAAAATAATTCTCTTGTGTTTAGTGCAATTAGGTAAGAAGAAATTTTATTAAGTTGTCTTATGACTTGCAATTACTGATTTTTTTTATTAAAACAGGTGTTTATATGTCTTTTAAAAATGTGTTTTCGGTACAGTCAAGGCGCTTTGTTGCCTGAATCGTACTACATTAAGTAATTCAGTATTACCTGCTAATGAACAAATGTATAGAATTCAGTCTGATATTAACTTATTTTAGTTATTAGTTACTAAATCCAACATAATTATCAAAATAATACCTAAATTAAAATGATAATCTCAAAATCTACTTATAAAATAATTTAGTTTCTTGGGCTGCAACTATGATCTTGTCAAGTTAAGGTAAAACGTTTAAAATAGAAGTGTTTGGACGTATTTCAATTTTTGACATGATACAAACCAAAAAGCCTTACATACACGTAAAAACAGACCTCCTATGGAAAAATGGTTCAGTAGCATATAGATTTTATTTTGTTTAACTTCAAGGATTATTACAGCAGCATGTTTTGAGCACTTTAGTAATTTGATATAATTAACTTTAGAACGTAAACTACTGGGGTGCATGTCATCGTGCCTTAAGGCAAATTGCTGAAACTTCTCGTACCGTAATTGAAAATCTTGGTACGGAACCCAAAAAAATACACAAAATAAGTACATATGTGAAAATAAACTTGGTGCACATTATTAAAATCTCTATAAAATATCTGATAATTTGATATACATACATCTAATAAACATTTTTGACCACCAAATGAATTTTTTTTAACTTATTTTTATTGAGTGTCCATAGCCGCTGGACCTGCCTTCCTAAAAATTCAATCAGTTCTTCATCTTGTCAATACAAGTAAAATTTTATTTGAATTATTAAAATCGAACGCTCCATTTTCTTAAAAAATGAGTTACCGTTTTTGACACTTTTTGCCACGTACGAGTATATCGGAACGGCTAGACCTGCTTTTGCCAAAAATTAGCACCTCTCCACATCAATACGAATCGAATGTTTTTTTGAATTATTTGCACAGACACATACACACATACACGCACATACACACGCATACACACACATACACACATAGAAGAAACCTTTGAAACGATATATAAAAATTTTCATTTTCGATTCTTTTGCGATTACTATAACTTCTCCTACGGGAAATTAAAAAATTAACATATCGAAGTATTATGGAATTGAAAGAACTATAACAAAATTAAGGTCTAAATGCAATCGATGTCGAATAACCCACTACACATATAGTGTCTCACATACAATATAACCCTATCTTATAGAGATAGATAATCTATTTTCTTTGTATGTTTCATAATGATTTTTACTGTAATCAAAACCTATGTCTTTTTATTATAAAAACATCGTTCCACCTCACATTTCATACCATGAAATAACTCAAATATTACCTTTACGATTTTCGTAAACGATTCCGATATTCGGTTAAACAAGAAGAGTTTTGCAAATCCCCATTCGATTTCTGTAACTACACGACCATCATTTGTTTGAAGAGATCTTTAGGCTTTCAAATATTGAAATGATTAGCATCTGACCGCGTCTAAAGTTATCATTGATGGTCAGAGCACGTACGAGATTCGCGCGTGACCTGTTGGACGTGACTTGGAGTGCCTTGGCGGGCAATGGTTTGAGGTTTTGGGTCTTTGAAGTATATAAATACCGATGCGTAGGTGCCCTATCTGTACATGAGGCATAATCCAATTGGATATATAGGTCAATTCGTATACCACACATCGAATGTATTTCCTTGTACGCTTTTTGATTATTACCAGCGGTTTTGTTTATTATTGCTTTTGGGACTTTGATTTATTACTTTTCATGTGGGATGAGCAAAAATGTCATATTTTTGCAATTTATTTTTTAGATTTTTTAATTTCCTATTTCATATGTTTCCCTCTTTTTTATATACAGCCATATTTTTTATATACAGACTCATCTCATATATTAGAATTTCTTTTTATTATCTTTTATATTTACAACTGTCCAGTAAAGGACATTCAATAAATTTGATGAATTTATAATTACACTAGAATATTTAATTACACATATATCACTCTGCAGTTAGAATATTTTATTGCCCTAAGCTTAGCTTAACTTATATTCTCTTGAATATTTTATTCTATTTACTATAATTATTTTTGTCAATTTACCGATATTTTTTTGTGTTTCAATATTTTATCTGTACAATTTCAAGAGGAAATCTTTTCTGTTAGTAGTTTCATTCTCGCAGATGAATTTTTTACTACATACGCATTACTTACCTTTTACAAGACTTACAATATTCTATTTGAGATTTATAATACATCCTGTGATGCAGCTATATAGATGATACAATAAAAGTTACAAGAAATTATATAAAAAGATTTTTTTTTATTTATATACTTAGAACGTAAGGATGCACTAACTTTTTTACTAGGGTATTTAAATAATTAAGCTGTTTCTTCTGACTAAGCTTTAGTACCCAATTTTTGATAAAATAAAACTATACAAGGTGTCCCAGAGCTCAACGTCAAATGGAATCGAGGTGCTATAATGTATAGTAACTATCATAAAAAATATAAACTAGTGGGGTGTATGACATCGTGCCTTAAGGCAAATTGCTGCAACTTCCCGTACCGTAGCAAAAGTTCGAGGAATATTGAATGTTTTCAAATAGATTACATTATAAGTATTGTAACATTGTCTAATATTTATAACAATTATATAAATTGAATTGCAAAGTTGAAATTATTTGTTTAAAGTATATTAGAACTATAGTCAGAATTAAAAATAAAATCTGAATTATTTGAAAAAAGAAAAAAAAAATGAAAGAAAAGTTCAAACAAATTTTTTTTCTCCAAAATCAATTATTTTGTTAAGACAAGCAGAAAGTTCTTTGAATCATTTAAATCGGACGCTTACTTCTCTCAACTCTGCCATTTTTTGCACATTTAGCTCCGTATCTTCAAAATGGCTGGGCCTGCCTCTGCCAAAAACTAATAAACACTTCTCCCAATCATTAATAATTGAATATTTTTTAGATCATTCAAATCGGATGCTCCGTTCTCTCAAAAACTCGATTTCTATTTTCTGCACTCTTTGCTCCGTATCTCCAAAACGGTTTGACCTGTCTTTGCCAAAAACTAATCAGCACATCTCCCTATCAATACAAATCGAATGTTTTTTGAACCATTCAAATCGGTTGATCCGTGCGCCCGAAAACGTGATCGAAAAATTGTATCCATACATACATACACACACACAAACACACATCCATTTTTTCTGAGGTATGCCAAAATGTTCAGAAACCTTCAAAACGTCGAGAAATGTAAAAAATTTCAATTTCGATTTTCGGCCCATTACAATAACTTACCCTACGGGAAGTTAACTAGTGGTGACTGGCATCGTGCCAATTGCTGGATCTTACTGTACAGTAATGAAATTTTCGAAGAATATTACATGTTCCCACGTAGATTATTATAAATGCTGATACTTTCATATTCGTATTTTATAGACAAAATATAAAAACTTATAAATTTTATCACGACGTTTATAGATGGTTACAAATATCTACAAATAAACAAGACTTTATTTGAATCATTCTAATAGGATGCTTGCAAAAACGGTCAATTTTTGCACATTTAGCTCCGTATCTCCGAAACGACTGAACTCACCGTTACTAATTGAATGTTTTTTAAATTGACTGAAAAACTCTAGATCTATTTTTTGCATTCATTGCTCCGTATTTCCAAAACGGCTGGACCTGTCTTTGCTAAAAACTAATCAGCACTAAAGTCTCCCTATCAATAGTAATCGAATGTTTTTTAACTTATTCATTTTTCGGCATTTACAACAACTTACTCTAGGGGAAGATAAAAAAAATTGGTACGTGGTTTCTAATAAATTGCGACTTTTTCAATATCATTGAAAATTTTGAGTAAGTTTGGCTTGCTTTGTTATAATATATAAATTTTTAAGTGCTTTCTGAACTGATTAGTTTCGTTATGTGCTTGCAAATCTCTTTGTTTTTAATTATATTGATACAATTGTATTTTGCATAAATAAATATCACGTATGCACATGTATGTTTTGTGAAGTGATCACAATGTGAAACCATTATCATTATTCTCCACAGTGCCATGTTCTATTTGTGAAAATAACAAATGTAAATTCAGAATGAAAATTATAAAGCAACACATCTTTCTAGTTTATCAGCAGACATACCCTTCTGCCATACCCATGAATTTTACTTGAGAAAACTTTATAGTGGTTGCCTTGTAATAAATATATCCTGCTTCTGCAGTGGATACAGACACTAATCTTCTGATCTATATTCATAATATTTTTAAAATATCAGCTGCACCTGCGCTACATACATGTTCGGCTATAAAGATAGCAACCGCACGCTATTGCTATGGGCTACGCTTTGTTATGCAATAAATAATAGATTTGTTTGAAGTCACATGGATAAACAATGAACTTCAAAGTATCCAAAACCGTTCAAACGATCCAATGTTTTCTTTTTTATATAACTTGAATCTCATGAATTATTCATATGCTTGCGCAATACATTCGCATACTATGTATGCATTTCGATACCCAATATCCATAAATATTTTAGTTAGTATGATCGAGAGTTGGGTAATTTTATTATTATGATCATTTATATGGTAACAATTATTTATACGTATACATACCAATAAAATTTAACAAAATTAAATTTGCAAAGAGCCAAAGTTAAAAACTAAACTACTGTTGTATGGTATCAAGTCTTTAGGCAAATTGCTGAAACTTCCGGCACTGTAATAAAATTTCCGAAAAATATGAAATGTTTTCAAATATAATATTTCAAATTAACTCTTGTTATTCGTATTTAGTTAGACAAAATATAAAAGCTTCACATGAAAAGTAAATAAGCAAAACTAAATGATCCGTTACGAAAGAGAGTTAGAATGAAGAATATGTTCTCATAATTCTTAGAATTATATAAACTAAATTGCAAAGTTAAAATTATTTATTTCAAGTATTTTAAAATTCGAGTTATTTTTGATATGGAAAATATTTTTGTAAATTAAAAAAAAAAAAATTTTAAAATAGATATTTTTTTTTGTTTTTCCCAAAAACAATGGATTCGTCAACATAAGCAAAAAGTTTTATGAATCATTCAAATCGGATGCTTCATTTTCTCAAAAACTGCCATTTTTACACATTTAGCTCAGTATCTATGAAACGGCTGGACCGACTTTTTCCAAAAACTAATCAGCACTAATCTCTATTAGTAGGAATCGATTGTTTTTTAAATCATGCAAATTGGATGATCGGTACGCCGAAAACGCAGATAAAAATAACTGCACACACATAATTTTTCTCAGAAACCTCTGAAATGTGAAGATATGGAAAGATTATCATTTTCTCTTTTCGGCCTATGACTCTAATTTACCCTACGAAAAGTTAGCAAAGTTTAAAAGTCTGTTGATAGTTTCTCAATTAACGGTTGATCAATCAGGCGATCAAACATAATATCTACTAAATCATCCGCTCACCTTTATGGGGGGAGGCTCTAGAATTCTAGGATTCCCACTAGTCACAATTCCATTCTCGCCTTTCGAACATTGTAAAAACTTCGGTAACAAAAGTGTCTACAATATAATGTTAGTATTTATAATTATCTAGGTACTTATTAGCTCAATTGCTCATATGCACTTATGAAGTGATGCTTCTAATAACTTACTAACCAAAAATACTAGAATATATACATTATGCCATTTTCTACATATGTATTTCTTTTAAAATTGATAGAACAAAGGCTACGTATTTGTAAATTTGATCAGCATTCATCATGAAAAATACAACATAAAAATAAGACATATTTTTTTCTAATTAATGAAATAGATGAATAAAATTCGAACATTCGAATTGAATTTCTGTACAGGTAAAAATTGAGAACTCTTTGGTGAGACACTTTATAGTTTGAATTTGTGGATGACAACTTATGAGCTATTACATGGAACTTTGTATTGTTTGTTCGTTTTGTTCAGTTGTTTGGACAAAGAACAACATGATTACAAAACCAATATAATTATGTAAAACATGATAAATTATATTT
>NW_020537324.1:51541052-51601932 GCF_003426905.1 Ctenocephalides felis | reverse complement strand
TGCTTTGAAAAAAGTTCAGAATTTCCAAAATATTTCAAAATACACTTTTCTTCAGAAACTCTTTTTTTTCAAAAAAAGTAAATTTTTGTCAAAATTATAGTTTCTCAAAATCTAATTTTTCAGAGTATTTTTTTTTCAAATGTTAATCTTTAAAAAAAATAATAATTTTGGTACGGAAAGTTCCAGCAATTTGCCTTAAGCCACGATGCCATGCGCCTCACTAGTTAATTGATATTTCTTGAGTAGCACCGAATAAATTTCTACAAAATGAAGCTAGATAGACGCTTAAACTATTCCTCTACAAAATAAAGCAGAAATAATTGCAAATCTGTAAATAATTGTTCATTATATTTGCAATTAGTCATTCTTAAGAAAAAGTGTATACTGTAAGACAGTAGTTCACAATAGAGTTTTGCATAACACAATACACATGTGCATAAATATTACAAATTATAAATTGAGTATGTAAATAATTCTTGTATGTTACTTACTCTAAGGTCTTGTTTCATCTAACCCCAGATGTGATTTTTTTATTATTCAAGATAACTATTTAAACTGAATAAGATATATAAAATTTGATATCGATTTAATTGTATTATATATATTGCATAAAAATGACGCACCTGCACAGTTCGGTTTACAACGTCGGCCTGAGGAACAAAAGTTAAGACAACTATTGAAAAATGCTTATTACTATATTTTTGCCTTTTTTATAAAACAGCCCCTAGCTTCCTTATAATATTTTTTATAATTGAATAAAAAAAATATAGCCATACCCAATATACTATTATAGTACCACTGAAATCAATGTAATATATATTATTAATGAAGTAAATGCTTTTTAAATATTTGGTGATATGGCGAGAGTATATATTGTATCATACATTAAGAAAAAAATATATATTTACATAAACAATTTTATGAAACCATTGTAGTTTTCTGCCGTAGAAGTTATTTCAAACAATTTAACGTATTAAAACTTCAGCAAAAAATACACCTACGGATCATACTCTCATGCAGATGAATGCACGCGCAGACGGACGCCGGTATAAATAAATATGATGATGAAAGAATGAATGCATAATGCATAAGTATAACGAAATTTGCATGTTTCACGGGGTATTTGCGAAATGCATAATTCGAAAATTCCGCGCGAACAAGTCGCTTAAAAGAACAACTGCCAGAGATAGCTTCTCCGGCTCGTATTCATTAATTTCCTCACTCAACATCTGCTGCAAGAGCACCGACGAACTTCGAGCGAACGCTAACAGGCGCACTTCTGCTGCATTAAATTTTAACACTAAATTTGCTGCGACACCATTATCTATTTATAATTTAGACATTAATTTCGTGTAAACTGTTTAATCATTTCAGATTTTAGATACTTTGAGGAATTGCCTCAAAATGTCCTAAACCTTACCTCACAACTAACTAAACTTTCATACTTGTTTAAACATGACCTTTACGTTGGCAATTGTGCAATCAATAGGAAATATTGAATAAAAAATAGTTCAGAAAAATCTTACAAGAGATTGATTGAAGTATTAGTAGTCAGTCGACCTTTGCTGATGAATACTTCTTTAGAAAACCAGATCCAATTTATGTACAATGAATGCAATCTTTAACTAGTTCACGCCTTAAGGCAAATTGCTGTAACTTTTCGTACCATAACAAAATGTTCAAAGAATATTAAATTATTTCAAATAGATCTTATAAATAATGTAACATTGTCTAATATTTTTAAACTGAATTACAGAATTAAAATTAAGTATATAAGTGAGCTTAGAACTTTAGCCAGTATTAAAACTAAAATCTGAATCATTTTCGATATACAAAAACTTTTTTTTTGAAAAAAAAACAAAAAAAATTGATTTTTTTTTCAAAAGTAATTGTTTTGTCAATACAAGCTACAGAACTATTTTGAACCATTCAAATCGGATGTTTAGATCTCCCAAAACTGTCATTTTTTGTACATTTAGCTCTGTATCTGTAACCACAACTTCTCCCAATCATCACAAATTGAGTGTGTTTTGGATCATTCAAATCGGATACTCCGTTATCTCAAAAACTCGATTTCTATTTTCTGCACTCTTTGCTTCGTATCTACTCCGTAACGGCTAAACCTGCCTTTGCCAAAAACTTTTTAGCACTTTCTATAAAAAGGCATGTTCTTTGAACTATTCAAATCGGTTGATCCGTACTCTCAAAAACGTGGACAAAAAATGGTAACTCCACAAAACACCACACACCTTTTTTTTTTTGACGTGAGCCAAAATGTTTTGAAATTTCTGAAACGTGAAGATATGCAATAATTTTCATTTTTGATACAGAAAGTTAAAAAAAATGTTTCCGTGACATTGATCAAATAATCTGGTTAATATTTTGTAAAATTCTTCGAAATTAAAATAGACGTTGGATGTGATTGCCCCTATATGCTCCGCTCATGGAAAAAAACAGCCACATGACAAATCTTTGAAAAATGATGTTAAAATTTATTTTTATAATCAGGAGTTTTATTTTTCGATAGTTGTATGTTTAATAGTTGTTATGTAGACATCAAGTATATAGGCAGTATGAATGCTGAAAATTCAAATTAACGTTTGTGCCTCGCCCTATTCGATTACAGATAGCAGTATTTTCGAAAATAATAAACAAACCCAAATTAAATAGTTTCTATGTACGTTTTAAAGTAGGTTTTTTATTACGATAGTTTATTATTAGTTTATTATTATCGCTGATAATAAAAAGTTAATTGAATGCATTCAACAACTCAAAGTTGTATATGTACAATTTCAGTCGCCAGCAGAAGCTTAAAGACTTTACCGTAAATTTAAATCCAGTGTTCGAGTATTATATAAAATATCTGCATCTGCATATATATTGCGAAGTGTATTCCGCAATATCGCATTAGTTACAAGACTAAGCACTGCCGTGCCGAGAGATATCAAAGGCGTTAAGCCTGCGTATTAGCCGGACATTGTAATAAACATCATTGTGTACCAGCATCTAAACGCCATGGGCAGAAATAGGGGAGAACGGGACAGTTTGTAAGGATTATTGATTACTACTTAAGTACTGATAATTTGAGACCGTCACGTCATTATTTAAAAAGAAAACTAGTGGGCATGGCAGAGTGCCTTAAGACAAATTGTTGCAACTTTCCGTTTCAAAAAAATCTTCGAAAATTATTGAAAAAAAAACATTGTAAATCACATATTTTTAGAATTTTTGAAAAAAAACGACTTGTTTGATCGTTGAACCTACCATTACAAACATGTTCTCTCTTTTTACACCGTATATTGAAACGGCTGGACTTGTCTTTGCCAAAACCTAAATCACGTTTTCACATCATTACGCATCGAATGTTTTCTGAATTATTTAAATCGTTTTAACCGTGTCCCCGAAATCACATACACCCCCACATACACATACACAAATACATTTTTTCTAAGATGTATCAAAATGTACAGATAACTTTGAAACGTGAATATATAAAACTTACATTTTCTTTTTTGCGATTACTATAACTTGCTCTACCGGAAGTTAACTATATTCAATAATTCTGCATATCAAGAATATTACAATAATTATTGTTAGTACATTGATATTATATTATATTCATATATATATATATACGAGGTCTGTTCAAAAAGTACCCGGAATTTTCGTTTTTTCAAAAAAATATTTATTATTCGTCGACATTAATGTGGTCCCCTTCAAAGTAGTCCCCCCCAGATATAATACACTTATGCCAGCGTTTTTTCCAATTTTCGAAGCACCCTTGATATTCACTTTTTGATATGTCCTTGAGCACTCTCAGCGATTTCTTCAATCGAGGAAAACCGCCGTCCTTTCATGGGTCTCTTCAACTTTGGGAATAGGAAAAAGTCACACGGAGCCATATCTGGTGAATTTTTGCACTTTGCAACACTTTATTTCATTTTTTACGCAAAATTCAATACAAATTCTTTGACTTTTCAATTCTTCCATTGTAAAAATCGCCGAGCTCAGAAAAACACGTCGAACCTTAGCGACTACCACAGACAAAGTAAACAGTGAATATAGCTGAAAATTTCATCATACTTTAGGGGCATGTATACCAACACAATAAAAAAAAATTTTGACAATCAGACACTCCAGACCCGCGAAATTAATTATTAGTAATTCCGGGTACTTTTTGAACACACCTCGTATATTATATATATATTATATATATATATTATATATATATATATTATAGAGAGAGAGAGAGAGAGAGAGAGAGAGAATTTTTTTGTTTAATACTGTGTTATTTTACAGATAATTCATCTTATATCATACATGAGGTAAGTTTTTTGCATATTTTCTTGGCGACCTGTGTGTACAAGTGTCGCCTAATGACGAAATAAAGTGTGTTAAATCTTGCCTCTAATTGTGAATTTTAATTCATTATTATAATTTTTAGAGTATTTTTAAAATTTTTATTTACATGTTTAATGTTTGGAAAATCTTAAAATATTTTGTGTGCCAAAAACGCCTCCTTGAAAGTAGTTAGAATTAAATTGATATATTTAAGCAAAGTTCATTAATAAGAAGTCTGACGACAGACTAATATTAATACAAAGTTTCTGAGAGCCCAAGCCATTCTCTCTAGAAATGAATAAATCATGGCAGAATACATAAGTCTATTAAAAAATATATCTGGTTGTCATATTTGTGACACAATATTTGCTTAAAGCCCAGTATTTGTATAAGAAAAGATAAAATTTATTTATAAGATATCTAGGCAATAAGTGCGTTCTTTTTGAATACTGCAATTTATTGCATTCAAATAATAAAAATATTTGGTGACTAGAAACACAGTATTTATGATATTCAATATATTTCACTAATTTTAAAATACCATTAGCACACCCATTTCCAAAGAATCATAAATAACATCGATACATAAAGAACAATATTCATTTTTGAATATTCCATAAATATTAAATTTGAAATGCTACATAATAATTATACATGGAAGACAAAGCAACTCAATGTATTGTTAATAACACATTTTTATACTTATATATGTTGCACTACAATTCAAAAGATTATCAGTTATTAATAATATTGCATAAGTGGAATAATAATAATGAAAACTGCCTTTGAAAAAACTTTTTGTTGTTTTAAGGCATTAATTATGTGGCATCTTAATTACGTGAAATTCACATTATATTATAAATTGGTTCCAAATAGAGTTGTACTTTTTTTACTAAACGTTTTGTGGGTAGGAATAAAAATCTAAAAATGTAATCAGTTTAAGAATACTCTTTTTTAATTAAAGTTATGAAAATATGTTCTAAATTAAATTCTAAACTATCAAATACGATATATTTATTTAATTTTTAACCCAGGACTGATAAGCATTGTACCTATATTTTTGAATCTGAATGAAAATCATATCTTCATTGTTTTTATCATAACAACTTATGTATTACGAATGACCCCAGTTTCCTTTACATATGAGTTTGTACCTATACTAGCGCACCTGACAGGAATTTCGAGTAGATGACTCCAATGCGTGTAACATTCTTCTCTTCAGCTCACTCTGTGTATAACGTGATCACATTTTATAATGAGTTTTCTAGTTAATTAATTACAAGTGGGCCATGCTTCTCGAATATATTGAGAAATTGCTTCAGTAATGTATTCCTATGATGAAGTTCATTCCAATAGAATTTTCACGAAATTGGCAATTAATTACAGAATCATTTAATTTTTACCACATGATGTACTTAATCTCTTGTTTGAGGCTGTATTACATCAATGATTTTAATGTTTTGCGTATCATTTCATTCGCCTGGTCGTCTACATAGGTAATACCCGTTAATTAGGTTTATGAGTGAAATGTCAATTTGATATAATGCAAAACATGATCCATATTCTAATGAATGATCAAAGTACCGTAATGTTAATTTGGTATCTATTTATATAACCTTTAATCGTGGTATGTTTGAAATTTAAAGAGAAATATCCCGTCTAAAAGTTACAAATTGAAATGCTAACATAGATGGTTAAAAAATAGAGTGTTATAAATCAGTTATTATAGAGTAATTTATCAAATATAACTAAAGTATATAACAAACGTTTATGAAGATCTACTCAAAGCATTAAAGACAATATTATTCAAGTGAATTCTCAAAAAGTTGCTTCAATTAAATATATCTTTTTTTTTTCATTTAATTTTGTGTATTATTTTTAGTTTAAGTTGATTATGTAAGCTTCTAGTTTGTAATATTAATTACGAACTAAGAAAGTTTGTTAAAATTATGTATACATTCAATGCCATTTATACGACAGGCAGAAATTTAATTAATAATAGTATTTGGTATAAGTCATATTTTAATATTTATTATATAAATATGTAGCAGATGTAGCATTTGCTACATAGTTATCATTTAACATACCTAAATTGTCATTTAATTTTACCTTTTCTATCTCTAATAAAATGGAACTGCGAAATTATTGATAAACGACTAAATAAAAGCTAAACAAAAATAAAACATAACTGCAATAATATATATATATATATATATATATATTACTAAAGTTATTACTTTTTGTTATTGTATTTTAATTTTATACTGTTATATATGATTTATTTCTATTTTCGATATTTTTATTAGACACAAAATAGTTACATTTGCCGAATAAAATATGCGAAAAATGAACTTGTTTTCTGTATTAAATGCTTTTTTAATTTAGCTTATAATGTTTATGATGAAAAAATAAAGATATTTAAGAAGCTAGGCTAGGTTTTTCATCACGAAATTAACTCCATTTCGTGTTAAGTTTAATACGAAGCACATGTATATACGATTATTTAACACATTTGCAAATAAAGTATATTAGCAAATAATGCAGAATAGCTATTTTACTTTTAATAAGCAATAGTATTTTGAAAAACTGAAGGAAATATACTCTCTATCGTGTGCATTGTTTTATTACTACAAAAAGTACTCGGCGTCTCCACCGTAATTTGCAATCCATAAAAGCATTCGCAATTAATACCATACCTAAGTTATATAAATTAAGATATTTTATATATATATATATATATATATATATATATATAAATGTTCTAACTAGCGAATCTAGTTAATTTAGTAATCAAAATATGCCCCGTCATTTGGGTAGTGCCTCTCTGCTTCGCCTATTTACGGACCGAGTTCCTCGTATCTGACCTCATACGAATTAGTACTGTAAGCTCTCTTTACGCATGTTCCTAATGTGTTTAACGCAGGTTTTGGGGGTATTTATAGCCGTACTTCGGTTATTATTCATTGGCTGTATACTCGGGTTGCGATTCTATTTGGCTTGTGAGCATATCAAACAAATCATTGTTATTGTTTACCTGCGAATGTCATTATGCGTTAGTTCTATGCATACGTAATGGGTCGTTTTGATGCTGCGCTATACGCCTGGAGCTATTATTATAAGGCTTCGATTTGTTACATGCAATATACATTAAGTGTGATTCAATAGTGCACACTGCAGTTGCCTCAAGACATTACGTTGGATTGATTGAAGGGTTTCGGTACGGTTTGTGTGCTGTCTTGGACGGAGAACTATTCATGCATACATATATTGTAGAAATGCATGCGCATATATTGATATACGTATTAAATGCAAATATATTTATGGATGTATTTATCGCCCTCGTATTAATATTTATTACTAAAGGAATGTTATGAAAATTTTCGATGCACAAATATATTTGAAATAATAAAAATAATTTTTAATTAACCCTCTCAACACTCGCTACGAGAGTGTTTTACGAAGGAGTGTCGCTATTGTGCAGGATCTACGATATATTTCAGGGTTTTTCTATCATGATCAATAAATCTATGCTGAAGAATTGCACTTTTAATAGACTAAAAACTATAAAAAAGGTTAGAAATACAAATAGTTTAACTCAAATTGATGAATCTTGAAGCGAAGTCTGACACAGAATATGTCATCCGGTTGTCGTTCATGGACGACACTTGTATTGAAAGGGTTTAAAACGAATTAAATTGATGTTGTAGAAATCAAACATGCATTTTATCAATATTTGTAGGTTATACTATTTAGTACATGACGTACACTGGTATCTAGTTTTTATCAATATAACTTTATTGATTAGGATTAAGGGGGTTGTTCGTTTTTTTTTCGATTTTGAGATTTTTTGATATTATGAAAGCTAAACATCTTAGAATTATTAAAAAAACAAAAATCTCAATATCTATTTTTTGACGAAGTTATAGATATAGATATATATATATATATATATATATATATATATATATATATATATATATATATGTATGATCCTCTGAAACCGTTTATTTCATCGCCCCGCAAGCTATTGTATGTCAGCTGCTCTCTTTTTTATTATGATACCTCATGCACATAACCTTTTTAATGATGACCCTCTTTGAACACCATGGTGTAATCAGTACATTAAATTAGATGGTGTATTTAGTACATTATATTAAAAACTTTAAATACATTTTTCTCAAAATGACTTTTTTTAATGCGGTGCCACAAATTAAAAAAAAACTACAAGTCGGATCGACTTGAATTTTTTTTTAATTTGTTCACTACTGCAATACCTAGTCCCCCTACCTCAAACAACTTGATAACATAACGCAAAAATTTTTTGCGAAGTTTTTCGTCCCAATAACAAGGCCTTTTCTAACACTTTTTTTTAAAATAGCTGTCATTTTTTTCCTTCTTGCTTTATTTCTTTCATTTTGGTAGGGAGACTGGATTCAAACTTCTTCGTCAACCTAGATTTTTTTTTTGTTTCGGACGATGCGCAACGGATTTATCTGTGGCAACGCAAAAGAGATCGATTTTGCAAACCGACTTTGGCGCCTCCTGGTTAAAAAATGACAGTGAAAAAATAAAATTCGTAATATTCTATGATTTCGTAATTTTTGATTTAAAAAAACCGCATGTTTCTATGATAAATTTCGAGAAAAACAAAAACAAATACTTTGCATTTTTTGTAAGAGAGAACAACCACCTTAACATTCTTCTTGATTTTGGCATGAGCAGCAATTTCGAAGATACGGCGAAAAATACTGAAATTGGACATTTTTAGGGTGAACATACATTCTACTTGATATCGTTTTCTGACCGTTTTTTTAGATTTTTAAAGAGGTTTTAAAACTATAAATCCCTTCTGAGATCAGTACCAATATATGATAATGTGAAGAATGGATAGAAGATTGACGTCAAAGAATAAATTTTAAATACTTGGTTTCATTTTTCATAATATATAATTACTTTATTCATTATTATAATTTACAACGAAATTTGAAATTTTGTTGAAGATTTAGAAGTTGGTAGCTTTTCATCTATTTTAGTATACGGTTCTAAAAAACACAGTAGGTATCTTGCTTACCTATAAAATTCAAAATTTTAATAAGGGTACATTCCTTTTCGGATGCAAGGTATCACTTTATAAATAGTACGTACTAGAATTTAGGAGTTGAAATTGATTTTCTGAAAATTTATAAAATCACAAAAGCAAAATCAATATTTTGGAATTTCCAATAATATGTCATATGCCAACATATTCGAAATCCTTTGGTAAAATAATATTTTAATTTTAAAATATGTATAAAATCTGAAAGTTGACACCAACAGCAGAAATATGTTGCTAGGGCTCAATATGTAAAAAAAAACTAAAACTTAATAAAAAATATAATAATTTATTTAATATAAAAATATAATAACAACAATAAACTATTTATTTTTAACATTTTTCTCGATCTTACCGTTGATTTTGCTTCTACCATAGAATAACCAAATATTTTTTTAGTCATTAAATACGTTTGGTTCGTTTTAAATTATTATTTTCAATGATTCTACAAGTTTACATAATTTTTAACATTTTTGAAAATTACTTAAAAAATTAGAAATCTGAATCTTATTATTTTTAAACGTTGAATTAAATATGAATTCAAGGATTTTTGACATTTACTGCAAAGAAGACTGGTTTATGGCGAAAAACCATGGAAAAGCAATGAAGCAATATGCAGTTTGATGGCTGAACGGTATTCTGTCAAATAATTAGAAAAACTATAAACTTATTTATTAAACGTCGATATATTCAGAATATTAGCCGTTTCTAAATTTTAATTACTGACAAAACTGGTTTATTGTTACAAAGCCAAAGTTTCAGGGGGGAGACCGCGGGAACCATTATGAAGTTAAATAACTAAACGTTTATCAAACTTTACCTTTTAACATAACACTACTTGTATTTTGTCAATTCAATGACGTTATAACTTTTGTTCCAGTGCCTCGTGTGGAGATCGTGGACGAGCGCGGCCTGGCTGTTCCGGATAAGTTTTACAAAGCGGGCAGCACAATCGAGCTGAAGTGCGTCATCAGCAAAGTACCGCAGCCGAGCGGCTATGTCACGTGGAAGCACGGCACTCGCATGCTTAACTACGACACCAGCCGAGGCGGTATCAGGTAGGCGTTTTATTGCAATTTAAACATACTTTGTCGTTCAACGAAACTTGATGTCAACACCACGTCAGTATCTCAAGTTGATTTTGGTATTCGATATTAAATAATTTACTTGGGATATTTGAAGCAATATATCAAAAAGCAACGATCCATGAATGTAGTTGGTGCTGGTATGAGATTATGTATTTATCTGAATAAGATTTATTTTTAACCATTTTTGACGTTATGTAATTTTAATATTCATGAACTTCATCTCTTGCGGTTCATGTCTGTTTTGATTTTGATATGGCCGATCCTGCTTTACTCATGCGTCATATATACACTTGTATATATATATATATATATATATATATATATATATATATAATACAAAATTTGCAGTAAATCCCATAATTCTTCTTTTGCTGTCTCATCAACACTACGCTTTAGTCGGTATCTTGACAGTGTATTTGATTCAGTTATTTGATTTCCTTATTCATCAAAGCTTTATTATGGAGCTGTTTATTTTAAACATGTCTTTTCCATGTAGTAGTCGGTTAAAATCACTCCACAAACATAGAATCGCTGTCCAAATGACAAACCATGATTTATTGGATAAAATAGACATTCTATTATAAGTAAATTGTATAGCTTGCACAATATGCGAAGCTCTCCCGATTCATACAATGTTGATAACCCCGTCGTTGTTAAGATTAATCTAGTTAGACTAGATGTGACTCTATTTGAAGCGTTCAAGTCATCATCTGACATGTTAAATAAATAATTGCGATTTTGGTAGATTCCACAAAAAAGTTGTTTATGTTGGTTGTGCGGCATTGGTTTTTTAATCTAGTTGAACCCAATTTTAAAGTTCAAACTAGGGGTCAATTGGCAACAAATAGAAAAAACTGACAAAATTCTTCATGATATTTAAAATCTTATGATTTTTGTCGTTTCCTGGACCTTTCTACCTTAAATGAGCATTGAGTATTCATTTAAATGACTTTTTCATTTTTTTTATAAAATACAGCAGTATTTTGCCAACACATTTTCAGATATTCAAATTGCCAACATGGCTGAAGCATTCGCAGGTAAAAGGGAAAGTACATATGTTTGCATATTATTTTATTAAAACTCAATAGTCAATTGAGGCAAAAAGAACCAGGTAACGGTGGAAATTATGAGATTTGGATTATTATGCATAAGAATTTATAGATTGGAGATATTGCGTTTTTTTAACTTCCCGAAGGAGAAGTTTATGTTTTCATAAAAAATCCGATTCGCTAATTTTATATTTTCTCGACGTTTCAAGCCATTCTGAATCGAATGAGACCAAACTTGGAAAAAGTATGTGTGTGTGTGTGTGAACAGACTTTTTGCCGTAAATCGACGTTTCCTCAAAAACAGCTGGATCGATTTCAATAATTTAAAAGCTTATCGCTGTATCGCGGTGAGGACTAGCGTTTATCAGTTTTGCGCAACGATCAGCCAAGCCATTTTTTTTTGTAAATAACAGAAACGTGAAAAAATTTTTGCCCACGTTTTAGCCCGAAGTTCTGAATCGATTTTGAAAGTTCAAAAATTGTTCGAAAGATATTGGTAGGGAATCGTGCTGATGAGTTTGTGGCAGAGATCGGCCGGGCCGTTTTCTTGTAATAAAGTGTTGAAAAATTTTTTATTGACGGTTTTTATTGTTATTTTTTGACGGTAGATACCATAGTCTTCTAGATCATACTAAAATATTACGGCCCTACGACAACTCGTTTAGCTTTGAAAATTTGTCAAAGTTTGCAAAAATTAGTATCGCTTTTTTGGCATTTGTCAAAATTAGATCTTTCATCGACGATTGCTCAAAGACGCCTGAACCGATTTCAGAAATTTAAAAACCATTTAATGTGTCTCAATGAGGGCTATCGCTTGTCAGTTTTGTGCGATAATCGGCCGAGCCGTTCCTTTGAAATTTGGAAAAAAGTGTTAAAGTTTTTGTCCATATTTATGCTCATACTACCGAATCGATTTAAAAAAATCAAAAACTGTTCGAAAGATATTAGTTGGGAATGATACTGATTAATTTTAGGTGAAAATCTACCGTTTTCTTGTAATTCGTTATTGAAAAAAAAATTTAGCCGATTGTTATGAAATTTTTTTTGATGATATATATCATGGTCTTATACAACTTGTTGAAATATTACGGCCTTACGACAAGTAGTTCAATTTTAAAAATCCATCAAAGTTTGAGAAATTGAGTAGTTATTTTAACGTTTGTTAAAATTAAAATTAGACGATTTACTTGGAATAACGATAGAGTACTTGGTCTTAATAAACATACTAAACCATTGAAGTTCTATGGAAACTGGTTCAATTATAAAAATATCGATGTTTGAAAATCTGCTTTTAGAGAATACTCAGAGTTAACGTGTTCGTTCGCTTTCAATTATGCGTAATAAATCTACCCGAAATACTTTTAATCACTCATAAATCGATTTAGTTTTTATTGATTAAGTCGATTATTTACATATATCGGGAAGTTCATGTAACTTGTCTCAATTAAAAATATCAATACCAACTAGTTTTTTTATTATTTTGAACAGCAATCAAAACTCAAAAGTCCTATAAGCTGTTGTGCTCATTTGACTTATTGCTATAATTAATACTAGTCGGTTCTACAAATGGGAACCCAATCAGTTGGTCTATCTTTGTGTGATGAATTATTATTACAATATCTGAAATAGGGTAACGAATATTTATTGATGCAATAACGGATCAGGATTATTTTTACTTGGAAACATATTGCTATCTATTTTTCCAAATGAAAACTATTGTCAGTACTGCTTGACAACAGGTTGCTCGAACCGGGATTGAATGAGCAAGTCCTATTTTAATTTAAAGGTTAGCAATATGTACCATTGCAACATCTTCCTAAATTCGAATCAGTGTAAGTGTAAGTACTAATAATCACGTTAACTTTCTTATAATTCGACACATCCGACGGTAGTCAATGTATCCGATAACAGTAAACAATTATTAAGTCTAATGCGATACGTCGGGCTGCCTAACCTACGTACATATATACTGCTCTACGTTATAGACGTAGGAAACTGCAGAAGCCATTATAGACGTTATAATAGCTGCTATCCCATAGTGATACGATAGCATTTCAGATTACGTGCAACAATATAGCATGACTATATTTGAACAATGACTTCGGCATGTGCTAAAACTCAATGCACATTGTAAACCATTTGAAATACGAAGCCAGATTAGAGATTTGAATTGATAAATAATGAAATCCTGATTCACGGCTTCCGGCTATATATGCAATTTGTCAAACGTAGAAATAGATTATACGTTAGTTTGTTATGAACGGATTACTGCTCAGGCTATTCTCAACACCTGTGCAGGTAATTGAATTTTAACCGTATAAGATGTTAGAAAATGATTAGATATACTATTCCTTAGTTTCTTATTTAAAAAATTGAATAATTTCAAAGTTTATTAATTTCCTGAAGAAGATTGGTTTCGCAAAAAAATCCGAGTTTCTAATTTCATGCTAATGGCGTGTGTGAGTACAGATGTGAATGTGAACCGATTTTTAATCTTTCGTCGACGTTTTATCGGCTGAACCGATTTTGAAAATATAATAGCATTTCATGTGTATCAGCTTTATGCGTCGATACGCCATTTTTTTGTAATAAGTAGAAAAATGTAAAATTATGTGAGCACATAATCTTGAATCGATTTAAAAAAATCAAAAACTGTTTGAATGATATTGGCTGGTAAATCGCGTTGATTAAGACGCGAGATGGATTTAGCAGTCTGAAATAACATAATAAAATAGTAAAGGCCTACGATCAGCGGTTGCATTATAAAAAATCTCCCAAGATTGTTTTAGCAGTAATCAGAATCTAGGTCGAAGCATTTGCACGTTCCGTGTTTTCCAGTAGACGTCCACATTTAAATGAAATACATTTCTAGAATCCGAAATGAATGAAATTTTGGTAAACAAATGAATACAATTTAACAATTGCTGGTAATATAAGCATGTTTGAACAATATCAATAAGAAATCGCTTTGATTAATTTGTAGTGAAAGCGAAAACTTTATTTTATGAAAAAAAAGTTGAACATTTCACCTTTATAGCTGAATCTCATTTTTTGTTAATTAATTTTATTATGTATACACATCGGGCTACTCACAATTAATTTAATGATTTTTATAAAAATTGTTAAGAGTAGGGTGATATTGCCTCAGTCGTACCTCAAAACGAAATACTTTAGTATTTAGTGCAATTAAGAAAATAGAAATCTTTATTTAGTTATCTTATGATTTGCAATTACTGTTTTTCTTATTAAAACAGATATTATACGTCTTTCAAAAATGTGTTTTTGGTAAGTCAAGAAGTTTTGTTGCCTTAGTTTAGTCATATCTGCATAAAATTTAGTCTAATATTAATTTTTTTTTAGTTATTAGTTACTAAATCCAACATAATTATCAAAATAGTATCTAAGATAAAATGATAATCCCAAAAAGTACTCATAAAATTATTAGATTTATTTGGGCTGCAACTTTGATTTTGTAAAGTTAACGTAAAACGTTTAAAATTGAAGTGTTTAGACGTATTTCAATTTTTGCCATGATACAAACTAAAATGCTTTATATACACGTAAAAACAGACTTTTTTAAAAAAAAATCAAGGATTTATACAACAGCATCAATCAAGCATTATCATAATGCGATATAATTAATATTAGAACGTAAAAAAATCGAAAATGAAAGTATTATGGAATTGTAAGAATTATAACAAAAACTAAGGTCTAAATGCAATCGATATTGTATAACGCACTACACACATAGTGTCTAACATGCAATATAACCCTATCTTATAGAGATAGATAATCTATTTCCTTTGTATGTTTCATAATGATTTTTACTGTAGATATTCAAAACTTATGTCTTTTTATTATGAAAATATCGTTCCACCTCACATTTCATACTGTGAAATAACTCAAATACTACCTTTACGATTTACGTAAACGATTCCGATATTCGGTTAAACAAGGAGAGTTTTGCAAATCCGCATTCGATTTCTGTAACTGCACGACCATCATTTGTTTGAAGAGAGCTTTAGGCTTTCAAATATTGAAATGATTAGCATCTGACCGCGTCTAAAGTTATCATTGATGGTCAGAGCACGTACGAGATTCGCGCGTGACCTGTTGGACGTGACTTGGAGTGCCTTGGAGTGCCTTGGCGGGCAATGGTTTGAGGTTTTGGGTCTTTGAAGTATATAAATACCGATGCGTAGGTGCCCTATCTGTACATGAGGCATAATCCAATTGGATATATAGGTCAATTCGTATATCACACATCGAATGTATTTTCTTGTACGCTTCTTGATTATTACCAGCGGTTTTGTTTATTATTGCTTTTGGGACTTTGATTTATTACTTTTCTTGTGGGATGAGCAAAAATGTCATATTTTTGCAATTTATTTTTACAATTTTTTAATTTCCTATATCATATGTTTCCCTCTTTTTTATATACTGCCATTGACTCATCTCATATTAGGTTGTCAAATATCTCCCTTCCGCTTTTTTGCTATTGGTTTATGATACAAAAAGGCGGAAGGGAGATATTTGACAACCCAATATATTAGAATTTTCTTTTTATTATCTCTTTTATTTACAACTATCCGGTAAAAGACATTCAATAAATTTGATGAATTTATAATTACACTAGAATATTTAATTACACATATATCACTCTGCAGTTAGAATATTTTACTGCCCTAAGCTTAGCTTAACTTATATTCTCTTGAATTTTTTATTCTATTTATTATAATTATTCTTGTCAATTTACCGATATTTTTTGTGTTTCAATATTTTTATCTATACAATTTCAAGAGGATATCTTTCTTGTTAGTAGTTTTATTCTCACAGACAAATTTTTTACTACATAAGCATAACTTACCTTTTACAAGACTTACAATATTTTATTTCAGATCTACATCCTGTGATGCAACTATATAGATAATACAATAAAAATTGCAAGAAATAATATAAAATGAAATTTTTTTCTTATTTATATACTTAGAACATATCGTTAGGATGCACTGTTTCTTCTGACTAAGCTTTAGTACCCAATTTTTCAAAAAATAAGACTATGAAAGGTGTCCCAGAACTCAACGTCAAGTGAAAACGGGGTGCTAGTATGTATAGTAACTATCATAAAAGAAAATATAAACTAGTGGTGTCTGGCATCGTGCCAATTGCTGAAACTTTGCGTACAGTAATAAAACTTTCGAAGAATATTACATGTGCTCAAACAGATTATTATAAATGCTGTCACTTTCATTATTCGTCTTTTACAGACAAAATATAAAAACTTTATGACGACGTTCATACAAACATCTACAAATGAACAAGACTTAATGCAGCGGTTATTTGAATCATTGTAATCGGATACTTCGTACCTTCAAAAACTGCCAATTTTGCACATTTAGCTTCGTATCTCCAAAACAACTGGGCCTGTTTTTGTTAAAAACTAAGCATACTACAACTTACCGTTACTGATTGAATGTTTTGTAAATCGACTCAAAAACTCGATTTCTATTTTTTACACTCATTGCTACGTATTTCCAAAACGGCTGGACTTGTCTTTACTAAAAACTAATCAGCACTATAGTCATCCTATCAATAGCAATCGAATGTTTAAAATTATTTACTTTTTGACATTTACAACAACGTACCTTACAGGAAATTAAAAAAAATTGGTACGTGGTTTTTAATAAATTGCGACTTTTTCAATATCATTGAAAATTTTGAGTAAATTTGGCTTGCTTTGTTATGGTATATAAATTTTTAAGTACTTTTTAAACTGATTGGTTTTGTTAGGTGCTCGCAAAACTCTTTGTTTTTAATTATATTCATATAAATGTATTTTGCATAAATAAATATCACGTATGCACAAGTATGTTCTGTAAAGTGATCACAATGTGAAACCATTATCATTATTCTCTACAGTGCCATGTTCTATTTGTGAAAATAACAAATGTAAATTCAGAATGAAAATTATAAAGCAACACATCTTTCTAGTTTATCAGCAGACATACCCTTCTGCCTTACCCATGAATTTTACTTTAGAAAACTTTATAGTGGTTGCCTTGTAATAAATATTTCCTGCTTCTGCAGTGGATACAGACACTAATCTTCTGATCTATATTCATAATATTTTTAAAATATCAGCTGCACCTGCGCTCCATACATGTTCGGCTATAAAGATAGCAACCGCACGCTATTGCTATGGGCTACGCTTTGTTATGCAATAAATAATAGATTTGTTTGAAGTCACATGGATAAACAATGAACTTCAAAGTATCCAAAACCGTTCAAACGATCCAATGTTTTCTTCTTTATATAACTTGAATCTCTTGAATTATTCATATGCTTGCGCAATACATTCGCATACTACGTATGCATTTCGATACTCAATATCCATAAATATTTTAGTTAGTATGATCGAGAGTTGGGTTATTTTATCATTATGATCATTTATATGGTAACAATTATTTATATATCCGAACAAAATATATTTGGATCTGAAATTACTTTGCATTTCACGTACCAATAAAATTTAACGAATTTAAATTTGCAAAGAGTCAAAATTAGAAATTAATCTAGTGGTGTACGGCATCGAGTCTTAAGGCAAATTTCCGGTACTGTAATAAAATTTTCGAAAAATATGAAATATTTTTCAAATATATTTTAAATAAACTTTCATTATTCGTATTTTATATACAAAATATAAAAGCTTATAAATTGGACGATGATGTTCATATAAGTTTACATGAAAAGTAAATAAACAAAACTTAATGATTCCATTCCAAGGGTAGTATAGAATGAAGAATCTTGTCTCATAATTCTACGAATTATATAAGCTGAATTGCAAATTTAAAAATAATTATTTCAAGTATAGCAGCTATAATTAGAATTAAAATCGATTCGATATTAAAAAAAATTGAAAATAAAAAAAATAAAAATTTGAAATAATAATTTTTTTTGCTCTTCCCAGAAACAACACGAGCAGTTTGAATTTTTCAAATCTAATGCTTCTCTCGTTATCTCAAAAATTGACACTTTTTACTCTTTTAGCTCTATATCTTCAAAAGGGTTGGACCTGTCTTTGCCAAAAACTAATCACCAAGTCTTCTCATCATTACAAATTGAATGTTTTTTGAATCGTTCCAATTGGATGCCCGGCAAAAACCAAGTTGTCATTTTCTACACTCTTTGCGTCGTATCTTGTAAACGGTTGGACCTTTCGAAAAAACTAATCAGCACATCTCCCTATCAGTAGGAATTGTTTGCTTTTTGAATTATTCAAATAGAATGAGGGGTACTCCCGAAAACGTCTTTAAAAAATTGTATCCGCACATACATACACACATTCATTTTTTCTGAGGAATGCCAAATGTTCAGAAACCTCTAAAACATAAAGATATGCAAATATTTTCATTTTTGATTTTTGGCACATTACTATAGCTTATCCAACAAAAAGTTAATTAAATAGATGAATAAAATTCAAAAATTAGAATTGAATTTCTGCACAGGTAAAAATTTAATACTCTTCGGTGACAAAACTTTAAAAATGGTTTGAATTTGTGGATGACAACTTATGAGCTACTACATGGAACTTCGCATTGTTTGCTTGTAATGTTCAGTTGTTTGCACAAAGAACAACATAAATACAATACCAATATATTCATGTAAAGCATGATATATTATATTTCAGGTTCAATTTATAATCTAATATTTTAGCGTAATTTTAGGTAATTATTATGAATTTAAATTACTGCTACAAAAGCAAGCATAAGCATGTTTTGAATAAACATGTTCTTTTTCGTATTTAACGTTCATTTAGGTTGTTGATTCATGTTGAACCATTGCAATATGATACCCTACGCATACACAATTGTAACTGAAGTGAATTTCACGCTTGCACATTTGCATACACAAAAATAAAAACAGAAATATGGTACAAAGCATAGACATAGCGTTGATGTAAAAGTTTGACTGAATTTATTTCACTCTAGAAGTGATTGTTCATAATAGGATTTCAATCCAATACATATACGGGTATGTTTCATAGTAATGCTATTTATTTATGATATTTTATTAAGATTAAAGAAGCACACTGAAAAATTAAACATAGAACTATATTGAGGGAGACTACATCTTATTTTATTAAATAATTAATAAAACTAGTGTGGTGTATGGCATCGTGCCTTAAGGCAAATTGCTGGAACTTCCCGTACCGTAACTAAATGTTCGAGAAATGCATTGAAATTATTTGTTTAAAATATATTAGAACTTCAGTCAGAATTAAAAATAAAATCTGATTCATTTTCAATATAAAAAAATGAAAAAAAAAATTGAAAAAAAAATATTTTGAAACACATTTTTTTCCAAAATCAATTATTTTGTTAAAACAAGTAGAAAGTACTATGAATCATTTGAATCGGACGCTTAGATCTCTCAAAAAACTGCCATTTTTTTAACATTTAGCTCTGTATTCTTGAAATGACTGGGCCTACCTTTGCCAAAAACCAATATCCACATCTCTCAATCATTATTAATTGAATGTTTTTTCGATCATTCAAATCGAATACTCTGTTCTCTCAAAAACTTGATTTCTATTTTCTGCTCTCTTTGCTCTTTATCTCCGTAACTGCTGGACCTTCCTTTGCCAAAAACTAATCAGCACATCTCCCTATCAATAGGAATCGAGAATTTGAATTTTGAACCATTCAAATCGGTTGATCCGTGCGCCCGAAAACGTGACCGAAAAATTGTATCCATACATACATACACACACACATGCATTTTTTCTGAGGTATGCCAAAATGTTCAGAAACCTTCAAAACGTCGAGAAATGTAAAAATATTTAATTTCTGTTTTTGGACGATCACAATAACTTACCCTACAGGAAGTTAATAAAAAAAATAGATTATTTTTTTAATGTAGTAAATATTATTAATATTATAATAAAAATATTTTTAGTTTAGTGCATATTAGTACTGTATTCAAAAATAAATGACTTCTTCCGATTGATGAATTAAGTTTGTATTGAACTTTAGAGTTTAATGCTAACTAAAGTGTTTTAGACTATATATTACCTTTGAAAGTTATTTGTTGTTTTATAGTTCTTTTATAATTGTAAAACCTTTATGAAGCTTGTACCTATATGATGCCACATAAAATTTACACGCGGGACTGCAAATGATGGTTCATTGTTCACTTTATGTTTACTACCCATTTTATGATTACGTTAAAATCATTCATATTATTACATTCATTGCTTTGCTGTCAATATAGGGATAGTAAATTTCATCTATGTTATATAATAATAAACTTACAGTAGATTAATCGCAACTATAATTTTTAGCTTTATCTATAGTTTGTTTATATTGTTTTAATATCTTTACGTTTTAGAGATTTCTGAGTATTTTGGTATACCTTAGAAAAATTGATGCATATGTGAGTATGCGTGTCTGAGTGTATGTGTATGTGTGTCTGAGTGTGTATGTATGTGTGGATACAATTTTTCGTCAAAGATTTCGGATGCACTGCTCAACCGTTTCGATTGATTCAAAAAACATTCGATTTTTATTGATACGTAGAAGTGCTGATTAGTTTTTGGCAAAAATTGGACCAGCCGTTTCGGAGGTACGAAGCAAAGAGTGCAAAAAATGACAATTAAGTTTGCGAGAGAACAAAGCATGCAATTTGAATAATTCTAAAAACATTCCGCTGGTGTTGGCCTAAGGAAGAGTTGATTAAATACGTATAATTGATCGCAGAATCACAATTAGAGAAGTTGCTGATGTAGTTGCCATATCAATTGGGGTCTTGTCATAACATTTTTTCAAATGTTGGAGGCATTTATTCCAAAACTTCTCAGGCATTTGGTCACTCGTCGTTGCATTTTTGGTCATAAACAATACAATAGTCATGCCCCTGCCACCAAATTCATCAGATATTACTCCGGTTGACTTTTACATGTTACCAAAGTTGTAAAAACCTATGAAAAGACGACATTTTTCTTTTATTGTTTAAACAAAGCAAGCATCGCAGTATCATAAAAAGCACGTCGAATCTTAGCGACTACAATAAACTTTTAGTCAATAAAGCTCTGACAATCAGACTTTCCAGTCCCGAAGAATTTGAAAATTCCTAGTACGAACATCGTAATGTTTCATTTCATTATTTATTATTCATTAAAATGAAACTAATTTTACTAAATCATCTAACATAATTTTGAATAAAAAGTTAACCAACTTTCTGCTTATGTGTTTTATGAACTGCATCCGTTCGGCGGTAATAGAGCCACGCTTGTCATTTGCTGCTATGTGGCACATGTGACGCGCGGTGTCATGCCGTTGACTGCAACCGAGGCCCTACACGGCCGCAAATCATGTTTGCACGCTTTAGTGAATCTTGCTGCCGTTTTATCGAGCCCACGCGTGTAGGAAATGAGCCGAGTTATCTGCATGGTGTTATTCGCACTTTATAAAATTCTAATAAAATTATTTTACCCCGCATATGTTTATAACTTAATATATAATAAATTTTTACACAACCACGATAAAACCATGCAATTTTAATTTTTATGTATACACATTTAGCTATAGACACATAATAGTCTCTATGAAATTTTTCACCTATTTTTTTTAATTTTTTTGGTATTCCTGATTGCAGATTATATATTGAAACAAATAAAATTAAAAAAAAAAAAAAAAACGACAAAACCGCAAAATTTTTCTTGTGCATTTATTATTTAGAAATTGAATGTAATAAGTACCATTTTACAGTTATATATTATCATAAAATTTCAAACAGTGTTTGTAGGTTGTACATCATATTGAAAAAAACTCATACATATTTTTTTATTAATTTCTTATTTTTGTTTCATTCTTCTACAGTACTTAATTTTGTATTGGTCACTTTTAAATGTACATTTAAATTTTGTTGTAATATTAATTCCGTTATTATAAAATTAGTTTGAAGCATGGTATTCAAAGAGCAAAACACACAATTTCTTCAAGTGATTAGGCTTCATACAGTATTCAATTAATCTGAATTTTATTTTTAATTTCTACGTGCTTATTTTAGAGCTATGTGCTAATGCATTTAATAAAAATTTAACTAATTTTAAGATGGTAATTGAGGCAGCGCATAAAGAAGCAACTATTGCTTCTTAGCATTTGCAAAAATATTAAAATAAATTTTAAACATAGTAATAAAAGTGGAAAACTAAAATAAATTCGCCTGAATCCAGCTATATTACTTTCAGTCTTATCAAGGAACTGCCGGAAAATAAATATTAGTAAGAGCTAAATTTCCAAAAGTCGGAGAGGATGGAAACGGTTGTGCCAGAGTGCGGTAGTGACAGTCATCATAACAGATTAACTTCAGGCGACAATAATTATCAATACGACGATAATATTGATTATCGTCACAATATTGCTTATGAATTGGAGTGAGAAAGATATAATATGTTAAAAACAAACTACCATCATTACTATCAATCGGCGCTCAAAATTATCATGAGCTGTAGACCGCATTGCTTTTAAACTATCAAAAGTAAGTTTTTTGTTGTAAGTTTAGCATTGGTAGTTAATTACCAATTAATGTAGCTCAGTCATAAAGATGATTTGTTCTCAAAAGTGCGCGTTGGGTATAAATGTGACAAATTTTGTTGGTACGGTTTTGTCGTGCATTTCACGTTTTTTTTCGAGCTAAATTTTAAGAGAAATCTAACTAAGAATACGAAAGAGAAAGAAGAAAAATTCAATGCAAGAAAAAAAAACTATAATTTATTGTTAACTTTGTTTAAAAAAATTACGTTTTGTTATATTATGTTTACAAACATTGCTTCAATCATTATGTTGTTTTGTCTCACATATTACTGACAAAGTCAGACATTAAGTAAATCTTTTGGCAATTAAATATAAAAAATGGCATCGATATATAAATAGTGAAAAATACACAGTTGCATTTTTCTTTTATAAGAAGTAATATAATGTGACACGAGTGATTACAAGCTAATTAAATCACTAAATATTTTTCTTTTGAGTCTTCGTGTTGTGTTTGTGGATAGCAGTGCATTGGCCAACTCGTTTGGGTATTCTTCCAGTCTATCTTTGTGGTTAACAGCGAATGTTTTAACTTCCTCGGCTACAGTGCGCATATGTGTGTCATCATGGATCAGCCAGGTGGGAGTATATTTTGGGGCGCCTAGAGCGATCCTAAGAACTTTGTTCTGAAACCTTTGAATGATGTTAAAATTACTTTTAGATGTGGTGCCCCAAAGTGCTATGCCATATGTCCAAATCGGCTTAAGTATAACCTTGTATACCAGTAGTTTGTTGTGTACAGGAAGATGGAATCTCCTACCCATTAACCAATATAGTTCACATAACTTTTCCTTAAGCTGTTGCTTAACTGTTGCTGTTGTGTCGTTTATCCTCGTCACGATCGTCTTGTGCGCCCTTTTTTGTATGCTGTGTTTTTATGACTAATCCATGGTATTCAAGGACAGTATTTCAGAATTTTGACGTTGACAAGTAAGCATTCAATTTACGTATCAAAATTATTTATGATCAAATAAAAGTGGCAAAACCGTACCCAGTCTTCCCTACCGAGAAACTGAGAAACTATCCCAATTCACTTAAGCAAGATTTCAATAAACTATTGACGAAATGAAATGAAGATCAAAGTAAAAATTGCTCACCATAGAAATGGACTTAATAGATTGATAGATTGTACTAAACACAAAAAACATGTTTATTTTGCACAAATGTAATTTGAAGTTTGATTAACTTATTGCATCACAGATTAATATCTCACAATATCAATATTCAAGAATCCCAGCTCCATATCTGTCTTGTCGACTATATCATCACGCATGAGGTGGTGCCTGGTGACGCCGCTGATGGGAAATTAGAATCATTCTGGGTGCAAACATGTCATCCGCCGTGCGCCGAACGGCGAACTCTGCGCTGCCTGAATGCAGCTATGTTCATTGTTCACTGATTGGCGTACGCGTGATTGCTTCTCGTTGTTGCTGCGTTCGATCGCATGATCTCGATATTGTGCATGGCAGTATTGACTCTACAAAATATTTTGTTGCATGTTGTAAAACCTGGTTTAATTTAGTTCACTTGACTTATTAGAAATTTTAGTTCAACAATTTAATATCGAAAATTAGCTCTTTGAAGTTACTGTATTATTTTTGTATGCAGTCATAATACATCCATCACATGGCGTTATGTGAAATTTTTATAATTGATTTATAATTTTTTCTGATTGCGCTTACAAACACTTACCTTTAGTGTAGCAATTTGTTCTAAGATTCAAGCTTTGATGGCGATCTTGATTTGACGAGGAGCTTTTGTATATATATATATTTTTTTTTTAATTTTTTTAACAGCAATCAGAATTTTACGTCCTATGAGCTGTTGGGCTGAAACTTCTCCTTACTTCCTATTTTTTAGATTGTAACCCAATGGTTAATCCATCCATATTTTATGATTTTGTTATTAGAATTAATCTAATAGGGCTGACTTTTTATTGGTGCAGCAATGCCGGGCAAGGGCTATTTTCACTTGGAAACATATTGCTATCTATATTTCCAAGTGAAAATCGTTGTCACTGCTGCCTGACAACAGGCTGCTCGAAGTGGGCATCGAACCCGGGACCTCTGACACAAGCTCCGTCGCTCTTAACCGCTTATCTACGAGCGAGCCCAACTTTTGTATTCAACCCGAGATCCTTCGGGGTAGGGTTACGCCTATGGATATATCTGTACTTCATTATAAATTTTGAGAGTTTAGTAAAGAGAATGAGAGAAGAGCATGCGAATTAAAAATTTATTTATATACCGCAAAATGAAAAGTTGTTTTGATTCACTTTATCTTGGTTACGAAAAAATTCTTACTAACAATCTGCTAAATAATGAATTAATTAATGCTATCCCCATCTGATGTTCATCCCTTTTTATGTTTATGAACTAATCAAGTTGATTTGTCAAATTTCCTGAAGTGATATAAGTAAATTGTAATAATAATGAAAACTTCGAATTAAAAGACATCGTTATGAGCGACTCGTTGTGTTAACAGCTTATAGTGTTGTTCATTGCTCACAAAATATTCATCAATTCCCATTTGTTCAGTTCAAATATTCAGTACTAGAATTTACTGCTGTGCAAAAATAATTCAAGTTGTCGATTGGTAAGAAAATTATCTAGATTACAGGATATTTTTTCTTAGTTTTCCACGTTCTCAACTCTACAGAACAGGTATTTAAATGTTTCTTGAAAAATTACTAACAATAAGTATTTTATTAAACTACAATTTTTTTGCAATTATTTATTTAATTTGCACACCTTGAATTTCAAGTGTAAACAAATCAATGCTTACATTAAAATTCAAAATCAATAATTTCAAATAACAATGTTAATACATAGTTGTAATTTGTGTTTTGCCTTCTAGCAAAATACAAAAAAACTTAATGTGTGTAAATATCGATATAATTCCTAACATTTTATGCGCTTATTATATTTTATGCGCTTTATTATATTTATTAGTGCATTCAACCTTATTATCAATGAAAGTTTAACGACAATCGCCAAAAAATATTTGTCCAATAATTACTACAAAAAACGCGGCAGATCTGTACCAAAAATTAATTAGTAATATTTTCAAAATCGGTTCAGGACTTTTGGCGAAATGTTGGCCTATCATCTCGCAATACTATCAAACACCAGTTTTATTAGAAAACGGCTATACAATGGTCATTATGGTCAAATTTTAAACACACATACATACAAGTTTGAGCCAAGGTATGTAAGGTTAATTCATCAGGACACCGATACACTCCCAATCAGTGATGAAATTAAAAATAGCGCGCTTAACTTCAAGAGCAAAATTGACTATCATGCAAATGAATTGACAGCAAGTCAGTTCACAACACAACACACAATATAAGATTTAAAAAAGCATTTAATGGTCTAACGCTTTAATCAGTAATAAGTTGTTCTACCATATTATTATGATAAGTTTGTGTATGTATGTGTATATGTAGTCTGTGTAATGTAGGGTAGGGCGGGGCTAGTTAAGCAAATTTTTACTTAAACGGATGTAGCTCCTCAATAAAAAGTCTCAATAAATTACTATATGGCTTAATAGATCTGTAGTTTATCGCTTAACAAAAGTGTTAATACTATTTTTTGGTAATAAGTAAAATTTAAAAGCTACAGCTGTTTAAATGCAAAAAGTCAATGTACCCCATAGGTGGGGCAAGTTGAGCACTAAGAAAGTATAATGAAATCATAGGTTCAATGTCAATTTGTGATGAAATAAAATAAGTTTTTAATAACCAGTTATATATTTATAGTCTTTATTGACAGAGAGAACAAAACTAATAGTAATTTGCTTTGAATAATTAACGAAAAGTAGAATCAACAAAACAATATTGTATGTTAGGAACTATTTTGCCATTATATTCAGTATTTTTGTTTAAAATCATTATTTCTTTATATTATAACTCATAGACTTAGCTTAAATCTTAATAATAAATTAATTTCTGGAAGTTAATGGTAATTGTCTTAGTGACAGAACAAGTTTATCGACTATGCTCAACTAACCCCAACTCGGAATTTCAAAATAAAAGTGAGCTTATAAAAAAGCCGTAATACCCAGAATCTCTGTGCATATTAAAAGTACTATAATTATATGGAAGAATAAAATTTACCTGGTTAAAAATAAATAACATTTGACTAAACTAAACGAAAACTCGTGATGAATGACTTTTTTACTTTTTGGTCTCAAAATAAACAAAACGCCCGTGAGTCTCACTGATTTGTCCAGCGGCCACTAGCGATCGCGGGATGTTTATTTTTCCCAAACCTCTATCTTGCCGCCATATAATGCCTAAACGGACGGTGAATAGTTTTCGAGATATTTCGATTGCTCAACTTGCCCCTATGCTCAACTAGCCCCGCTCTACCCTACTATGTTTATAATTGTATGTATACATTTGAGTTTCTTTTTTTCTTTATAATATCAAAATTTATAATTTAGTACATTAATAAAAGAGGAACCACTGGGTTTTTCTTTTAAAATTTTATGTTATTTGTCAAACTAATTACTCAATGTCTTTCTATTTAGACAGATTGTAATTTATAAGATAATAAAAAAAATTTAAAAAGTTCCAACTTTTCATTCTATGGTTAAACAATTCAGAACGACTTAAAACGTCGGAAACATCGTTAAAAACGTTTTCTTTTTGATCCGTGAACTGTGATTAACGAATATACTTATCATGGGGAAGTGGTAGAGTTTTTTGTATTGATGTATTTTAACTTTTTTACAGTTGAATTGTAACTTTTAAAACAGTAGTGATTTTTTCATTTTCATTTTATGCCAGTATAAATTACACTGTGATTGGCAAATATACACCTCATAAGCTTGATTCCATCGATTCAAAATTGTGCACTTGTTCGATGTTAGTGACAGAGTTAATCTATTTTTAAAATCTAAAAGAATTTATTAAAATATTAAGTTGAAGGTATTCTAATAACAAAATCATTGTTACTTCCAACCTATTATATAGTATGTTCGACCCCATCTTTGAAATTTTCTGTTCCACTAAAATCGTAGATATCAGATAATTCTCTTAAGGGTTCAGGAAGAGATTACATTCGAAGGAATAGATTACATTTTATACATTTCACAACATTTATATGAATGAGGCCGAAGTTCTAGATCTCGTAGCTCGCCAAGTCCGTCGGCCGTCGCCCGTCGCCTGTTTAATCGGATCCCGCTGTCGCGTGAAATAACGACGGTGAAATAGCGAAGAGGACGCGCCCTATGCCGCGCGATGTCGTAAAGTCGACACAACTATGTGAGTCGCGAACTCGAAGGTTTGATACATTCTTTGCAGCCCGAGGCATTCCGCTGGGGTTGCGGGAATTGTTCTAATTGAACACATGCTGTGAATTTTTAACGAGTTTAATGAATCACTTTAGTGAAGACCGGAAAACAAGACAATACTGTGTTTTCGGTAATGTGTTGTTTCGGGAAATGAATCACGTGTTTGTAACGATATTGATACTAATCAATTAATATGATTTTATAGAAGAGAAGAGCATGCGAATTAAAGATTCATTTAAATATGATTTTATAACTTCATTTAGTTAAAATACATTTGTCAACAAATCATTAATTTTGTCAATATTATTCCTAATCTTTGATTTCGGTAAAATTTGTTTATATGTTAGGTCGGGACCCAATGGTTCAATTTGTCTTTCAATAATTATACTGTCTAAAGCAAATTAACTACATCACAAAACATAATACGTATCAAACAAACAACTATCGTACTATGTTCAGTAAAAATGTCCAGTTAATTCATAATGTCAGTTAATTCATAAATATAAAGTTTTTTTATCATTTTTCTAAAATTTCTCATCTCCATAACTGTTTTTACCCCACATCCGGGGGTAAAAAAATGAGACAACCAGGGAGCAAACAGATCGAATATCTTATTTTTAATTTTAAAGAAATTTTAGTATATAATAGCTACAATATTCAACCAATGCTAAATATATTTTTTTTACAAAAATAGTATCGTATAGAACCTCGATCTGGTATTTTGTCAGAAATATTTATTAGTTTCATAATTATTAACTTAATATATATTTTGTAAAATTGCTTTTTTAATTAAATTTAAATTTTTAACTTCCCGTAGGGTAAGTTATAGTAATCGCAAAAAAATCGAAAATGAAAATTTTTATATATCTTTACGTTTCAGAACTTTGGTACGGAACCCAAAGAAATGTAAACAAAATTTATACTCATTGTTAAAATGTCTAAAAAATATCTGATAATTTGATGTGCATATGTCTAATGATCATTTTTGACCGCCAGGTGGCATTTTTTTTACTTTTTTCACTAGATCTCCGAAAGCGCTAGACCTGCCTTGATCAGTTCTTCTTGTTAATACATTAATGTTTTTTGAATTATTAAAATCGGACGCTCCGTTCTATTAAAAACTGAGGTACCGTTTTTGGCACTTTTTGCCCCATATCTTCGGAACGGCTAGACCTACCTCCGCCAAAAACTAATCAGCACGTCTCCTTATCAATACGGATCAAATGTTTTTTAAATTATTCAAATTGCTTCATCCGTGTTCCCGAAATCGTCGACGAAAGTTAGACGGCGGCGCGGCGCTTACCCGCTTCGATACTTCGTCTCTATGCAGGCAATCGTACTGATTGCTTTGAAAAAAAGTTCAGAACTTCCAAAATATTTCAAAACTTTTCTTTAAAAAGTCTTTTTTTTTTCAAAAAAAAAATAAATTTTAGTCAAAAATTTATAGTTTCTCAAAAATCTAATTTTTCAGAGTAAATTTTTTTCAAAAATGTTAATTTTAAATTTTTGGTACGGGAAGTTCCAGCAATTTTCTTTAAGGCACGATGCCATGCGCCTCACTAGTTATTGTTTGCGCCTTTATCAGTGTTAAGGTTCACTAGGTCCTTTTTACCCTGCTCACAAGTAAGCTATTATAGAAAATGCATAAAAACATATGTTGAATCTAACGTAAAATTAACAATACATATTAAGAAACTATTAAATTGTATATAATTGAGAACTATTTTATATATTATACAAATGAAAAGAAAAAATAAAAGTTCATACATACACCAAAGCAAACAAATTGTTCGGCTTACTATAACCTATGAAAATATGTTTTGCATTCCAAAAATTTTTGCCATTTTCCTTTCTATTTTGTCAAGTTTTTCATATTATATATGGAATATATTATATTCCATATATTGTGAATTCGTAGTACTGCTATTATTATAAAAATGAATTTATTCAACCCTCTGAAATGAAATACCATAGATATGCATTTGAAATTTGAATGCATTTAAATTACAATGTTTATATTAGGTTCGAGAAAAAGAAATCCATTATTAGCAAATCTATGCAAAATTAATGTATTTTTTCCCCTAGCCTAATATTTTAGATGAATTTAGTTTTATAGTAACGCCCCATTTACAATCTAAAACTAAGTATTTTATCACATTAAGTCTTAATTTAAAATTTAATATTATCATTTAATAAAACGAACTTAATAAAATTTTGAAAAAATTCAATTATATTTTATATTATAATTATTGCAGTTTGTACATATAATATGAACAGTATTCAGAACTTAACGAGTTCTATAAGCGATGTATTTTTACAGATGGCAACCCAAACTGTTGTTCTATATCTATTTGATGAATTTATTATTACAATTTCTATGTAATATGTAATGATGATTTTTACATTTTTTCATAATATTTCATCATATTATATGAAAACCGAAATAACTAAAGCTTGATATCAGCCTGTCCGGAACGAGCACCAAAACACGAGCTTTTGTTTGAAAGCTCACACATCTAATCAATAAACTAAGGAAAGCCTTAACTTGTATTTGAGAATGTATTTATATCTTTTAAATATATTCATTTTAATTCGCATAATTAGGCGTCAAAATTCATATTTATTGTTAAATTATAAATAGTTTTCAAATAACTTGAGAAACTTATATTAAATGCTAATCCAGATAGACAACAAACATCATCACGAATAATTAGTGAATTTCTAGTGAATTGATCTTTCTAAATTGATCTTTCTGAATTGAATAAAATTGATATTGTAGGTGACATTGAAAATTACATACAAATATGATAAATTTTTCGTATTTCGCTCAACTAGCAAATGACGTTCAGCGAAAAAAACTAATATCATATCATCTTCGTCTCGTCCTAATGACTCCTATGATACAAAACTATCTGCTTTTACCCCAAATATTCCGCACAGGGAAATGACATGGCCACGTTCCAACCAAACGATTTGGACTGACCATCAGCTAAAATGCTTTGTACAAACAAATAATGACTTGACAGTGTTACGTAATATGCCCCACAGAATGCGAATATGCATACCATGGGCAATTAATTCCTAGATCGAATCAAGCCACAAATGAATGCAATATAAATTATTAATGCTTAATAATTATAATTAGGCAATTATTAATTATTAAAAATTATAATAATTTAATATATGGTAAATATGATAATTCACGAACAATTTACTTTATAAAATGTTTTGTAATCGGCTAATTTAAAATTCGAGTACTCTTCTTATGTTTTCCAATAAATTTATATTTTGCTAATGCGGTTTTTAGAAAAATTATTCATGAAAAATATTAAAATAATATGATACCATAGATAAATTGAAATAATGGTCAGTTAATTGTCTGTTTTATATGTTTTTATCACAAATTTATATATTATTACCGATTGGCTTGTATACGTACTATTTAATAATTTCAAATTCATTACTGAAGTGAGTAGTAATTCAATTTTTTTATCAGAAACACAAAATTTTACGAAAAGTTAACTTTTGATCTTTGTAGTTATAATTGGACTTACGTGGAGTAAGTTACTGCTAAATTCAAAAATGAAAATTTTTGATTATATTCACATTTCGAAAGTTTATGAACATTTTGGCATACCTCAGAAAAAAACGAAGTGTGAGAATGTATGTGTGCATATATATTGATACAATATTTTGTCCACGATTTCGGGCGCACGGATTAACCGATTTGAATAATTCAACCTAATTGAACAAAAATTTGTAGTTTTTGAAAGAACGAAGCATCCTTGCTCGAGTTGATATTGTTAAGATACCATTAGTTTTTTTAGCAAAATATCATTTTTATTTCTAATTTACCAAAAAAAAATTTCTTAATATTGAAAATAATTCGGATTTTTTATTTAAATTCCAGCTAGAATTCTCAAGCTCAATCATATATTTCGAAAAAAAAAACTTTGAAAAATTCAGTTTATATGATTCTTAGACATAAAAAAATAAATTTCATAAGAAGATAAAATTCTTCATTTTAAATCCGCTTCATTAAATTTTATTTTGTCGTCCAATTTATAAACTCATTATATGTAGTCTATAAAATACGATTAGTGAAAATTACAGAATTTTTAATAATCAGTATTTAAAAACATTTAATAATTTCCGAATATATAATTTCGGTACGGAAAATTCCAGATATTTGCCATGAAGCACGATGCCATGCACCACTAGTTCCTATATTCTTTAATAATACATGCACGTTTTCTTTCTCATAATCTTAATCGTAAACTCAGTATTTTTTTTTTACTCAAGAAGTTAAAAAAAATACAAGATTTTACAAAGCGAATTTTTTTAACAAAATATTTCAAATATATCAATTTGCTTTAATATTTAAATTTTTCATACTATTTATATGAGCCCTTAGGCCACGTATACCATTCAAAATAGATTGTAAATTGTAAATTAATACTTTAATTTGATTTGTTCTTAAAATATTTGTCCATCAAACGTGTAATTCTACCGGATTGCCTATTTATTGCATGAATTTTTACAGTGACGATATCATATAATTAACTTTTTCTTCAAACTAGTCTATAAGTTAATCTCCTAAGAAACTTTTGTAACCGGTAGCACAAGATGGCCTAGATACGTCATGCAAGCATTATCTAATATTGTCAATTAATTTTGAAGAGATTTAATTCTAGCCGTCGCCTAAAGTTTACTTTTAACTTATGCTATTAGTATAGTAGAGTCTTTAAAAACGAAGCAAAAATATATTTAGTACTCATAAAGTGAAAAATAAAATCAGTGTTGAATATTATTTCTAATACAACAAATGTACTTATTCAATACTTTGCTGCAAATACTATAATTTCTATTTTCTTGTTTTTACTGAATAGTTTTGATTTAAAAACTCTAGAGGTTTACTATCTGTTACTCAGTCTTTCTGTGTTGTTGTCGTTTTTTTCTCGTTCTTTAGTGCATTTTAGGTCATTTATCACCATAACAGAAATGTACATTATACTTCTCCTTGCTCACAGCACTTTGCCGTAATGTACTGATTTATCATGTACGTCGAGCAACTTTTTAACCTCTTGCGTGTATATCATCAATAAACTTAATAATAAAGTAATTCACTTCAGTTCTTGTTTTGTCGATCTTTTATTCATCAATTAGTATTATCATCCCGTAGGATATGTTATAGTAATGGGCCAAAAGTCGAAAATGAAAATTTTTGCATACCTCCACGTTTCAGAGGTTTCTGAACATTTTGGCATACCTAAAAAAAGTGGATGTGTGTGTGCTTTGTGTGTCCGCAATTTTTTGTTCACGTTTCGGGCGCACGGATTCGAATGGTTCAAAAAACATTCGATTCCTTTTGATAGGGAGATGTGCTGATTAGTTTTTTGGCAAAAGTAGGTCCAGCCGTTACGGAGATACGGAGCAAAGAGTGCAGAAAATAGAAATCGAGTTGTTAAAAGAACAGAGCATCCGATTTGAATGATTCAAAGAACATTCAATTTATAATAATCGGGAGAAATAGTGATTAGTTTTTGTCAGAAGCAGGTTTAGTTATTTCGTAGATACAGAGCTATATGTACAAAAACTTGTAGTTTTTAAAAGAACTAAGCATCCGAATTGAATTATTCACTTTTTGCTTGTTTTGACAAAATAATTGCTTTTAAATTGTATTAAATTTTTTATTTCATTTTTTTTTCAAATATTTGTTATTGTATATCGAACATTATTAAGATTTTAATTCTAATTCTGGCTAAAATTCTAAAGCTCACTTATATACCTTAAATAAATAATTTTAACTTTCCAATTTAGTTTTTATAATTCTTATAAATATTAGACATTGTTACAATATTTATAATAATCTATTTGAAAACATTTAACATTTCTGGAACATTTCGTAGAGGTATGGGAAGTCCCAACAATTTGCCTTAAGGCACAATGCCATATACCACTAGTTGTTTATATCAATTGGTGTCTAAGTTAACAAATTTGCTAAGTAAACCACCAATAAAGTTTACCCATTTTTCTCCAAACCCATATTGTTCTGTTTTATGATAAGGTTTATATGACTGCGTAGAGTTTAATTTTGTATACAAACACCATAAAATATATTAAGTGGAAAACTTTTTCAATTAACTCTTATTTAAATATATTTCGGCTCGGAATTTTGGGAAATAAGGATAACTTTTCTCAATTTTATTTCAAAACTTTTTTTAGTCTAATAATAATGTAGTAAGGAATTTCTTGAACAAAACAATCTACAATAGTCTGTGAATATAAATACCATAATGAATTAATATTCATTCAAATTATTATATATACTAATTGGTACTGGTATTTTGCCTTGAGGCAAGTCACATGAACTTCCCGATAAGTGTAAATAATCTACTTAATCAGTAAGTCTCGTAACAAGTTCTTGTAGGACTTTAATGGTTTCGTATGTTCATTAAGATAAAGTACTCTATCGTTATACCAAGTAAATCATCTAATTTTAATTTAAAAAAACGTCAAAAAACTACTCATTTTCTCAAACTTTGTTGAATTTTTAAAATTAAACTACTTGACGCAAGGTCGTAATATTTCTTTAAGATCTATAAGACCATGATATATATCGCCAAAAAAAAGTTCAATAAAAATCTGCTTAAATTTTTTTTTCAACAGTTAATTACAAGAAAACGGCTAGGTAGATTTTCACCTAAAACTAATCACTATCATTTCCAACTAATATCTTTCGATCAATTTTAGATTTTGTTTAAATCGAATAGGTAGTGTGAGCTTAAATGTGGACGAAAAGTTTAACGATTTTTTCCAAATTACAAAGAGACGGCTCGACAGATCGTCGCACAAAATTGACAAACGATAATCCTCATCGCGATACATCCAATGGTTTTTAAATTTTTGAAATCGGTTTAGGCGTTTTTGAGCAAACATCGATGAAAGGTCTAACTTAGACAAATGCTAAAAAACGATACTAATTTTTGCAAATTTTGACAAATTTTCAAAGCTAAACGAGTTGTCGCAGGGCCGTAATATTTCAGTATGATCTAGAAGACTATGGTATCTACCCTCAAAAAAATAATAACAAAATCGTTGAAATTTTTTTTTTTTTCAACACATTATTACAAGAAAACGACCCGATCTTTACCAAAAACTCATCAGCACGATTCCCAACCAATATCTTTGGAACGGTTTTTGAATGTTCAAAATCGATTCAGAACTGCGGGCTAATACGTGGACGAATTTTTTTTCACTTTTCTGCTATTGACAAAGAAACGGCTTGAATGATCGTCGCGCAAACGTCGAATGGCTTTTAAATTTTTGAAATTGATCTAGTCGTTTTTGATAAAACGTCGATTTACGACAAAAAAAAGTCTGTTCACACACACACATGCTTTTTCCAAATTTGATCTCATTCAATTCAGAATGGCTTGAAACGCCGAGAAAACATATAATTAGAAAATCGTTTTTTTATGAAAACATAAACTTTTCTTTCGGCAAGTTAACAAAAACCTGTTAATTACTTATTAAATTATCATATAAAAATCATCCTAGATTAAAGTTCAACATAATTGCAGTTCATTCAAATATTCCGATTCAACTTGGTATTAGTTCTGCAAATTTATTTAGTTACATGATTATACATAAAAAAGTAAACAGTTCAATTTAAATTAATGTCGGTTTATTATCAACGATATAAAACGTGTAATAATTTTATTTCGTATTTCAACAAGTATGTTTTAAAAATCGGAACCTCTTAACGTTAACTTTACTACGTATAATATGATACTTTTAAAATTTCAAAGAAATTCAGAAGCGGATATGAAGTCTGTTCCGGTGCAGGATGTCGTCCGGAAGACTGCGCTCTTGAAACTCTTCTTCACGCATAGAGCGCGCGAATTTTAAATAATTCATTCTACGAATTCAGAATCGCGGACACATAAAAGGATTCCTCTGGAACGGAGCGGTATTAAAATACTAATTACCCAATTAACAATTAAAACGTGCCGAAGTATGCGGATGATGGAAAAAAGTTTCTCTTTGAGAAACGACTCGAAGGCCGCAAAAAATTACTGCGTTTCATATTACGGGGAGAGTTTTCCTGAAACTGCGTCACAAAAAAGGGTTCTGGATGGAAATTTGAATCACAAAATCAATTTTAATGATGAAATAATTAATAGTAATTTCCAAATGTACACAAATGATTTCCTGTTGATTAATCGGATACCTGACTGATTCTACAGATTTATTTAATAAGATCATAAATATAAAATTTACTGTTATCGAGAATCAAAACTTTTTTTCTTGCATGCTAATATTTTTCTTCACTATTATTTTGTTTTTAAGAATAATGCTTTCTTATATTTTCTAGTTTTTAAATTTTATTTGCACTTAAAAATGCTGCTTAAATATGTCACATAGGTAGAGTAAATAATATTTCATATAATCTTCTATCTTCTTTTATATGTAAGTTGTAATCTATCTTCTTATGCATATGTAATTTGTATTAAAAAAATTCAAAAGTTTGATGTAATGTAGAGAAAAACTGATAATATAGGTGAAAGTAACTCGTGGTGCATAGCAAATTGCTGAAACTTTCCGTACTTAAGTAAAATATTCGAGGATTTTTATATGTTTTCAAATAGATTATTATAGATACTGTAACTTTATTTGTATTTTATAGATAAAATAAATATTATTTGTATTTCGTAGAGCTTATAAAATGGACGACAATATTCTTTATAAATGTTCACATATTTATAAATGTTCACATATTTATAAATGTTAATAATATTTATAAATGTTTGCATGAAAAGTAAATAAACAAAACTTAGTCAAGCGGAGTTAGAGTGAAAGACTTCATCTTATATTTCTGAGAATTATATAAATTGAATTGAGAAAATAAGCTTATTTCTTTCAAGTGAGCTTTAGAATTTTAGCTAGATCCGAATCATTTTTGATATTTCGAATGAAATTATTTTCCAGATATCAATTTTTTTTTTAATTTATTGAATAAAAAATACATTTCTTTATCCAAAAACTAATCATTTATTCACACTGCCACACAAGCAAAATGATTTTGGAATCATTGGAATCGGACTTAGCACTATTTGCTCCTTTTCTCCCAAACAGTTGGACCTGTCTTTGCCAAAAACTATCCAGCACGTCTCTCCGTCAATAAAATTGGAATTTAATTTGAATCTCTATAATCGGATTGCCTGTTCTCACAAAAAGCAAATTTCTATTTTCTGCACAGTTTATTCAGTGTCACCGAAACGGCTGAATCTGCCTTTGCCAAGATAATCAGCACGTTTCCTTATTATTAGGAATCAAATGTTTTTTGAATCATTCAAAATTTAGAATGGTTGATCTGTGATCTCGAAAACGAGACGAAAGACTATAGGCAATAGTATGTATACATACACACACATCCTTATTTTCTAAGTTATTCGAAAATGTTCAGAAACCTCTGAAATGTAATCATATTATATATTTTTTTTTTTATAATTATTATTTTACGTGTTGTAATTTTCAAAATGTTAGTTTAATATAACCACGTTCGTATTTTGTTCTCAATTTTGCAGACTATTAAAAACATATTAATTATTAGGTAATTAAATCTATGTATTTGACAGCTTCTGTTTGAGGTTTTGAGTAAAAAATAGACAGACTAACTATATAAGCAATTAAAATTTATTTTAAGTATGCATAAGAGATTTAAAGGTTTTAAGTCAAATAAAATTATTGATGACAATTACACAATTACGAATACTATCAATCAATAACACATATTATGCTAATTATGTTCCAGTATAATAACTGTAATAATGTAATTATTATTCAATGTTCAATATAAACTGATAATAGCTCAAGATCTTTTATCAAAATGTTTGTATCGATTATTTGCTTCTTGTATATTTTTTTTCAATTCATTTCAATGAGCATAAAGTTCATTACATATTACTACAAATATTAAATACAAAACGCATGTACAGATGAAAGTTTCTAGCTCCTGATATAATCACGTCTGGATTAATAAGCGTATATAAATAGACAGTAGATATCACGTTATTGCACAAAGGATTCACGATCCTGACATGAAGGATATATGACAGTAATTAATAGCATATTATCCTACTCAAGGAGATTAAGCTAATGCTTATTGAAAGCTACGACTCTAAGGCAATGCTTCTCATGTATGTTCCTCCTTAGAACGAGATTAAACTCTATATAGCTCCAAAGACGACTGGAGACATTTAAAAAGGATTGGAAGAAATTATCGATATATTGGTTACTTGGTTTAATTTAAATTACGAAAATATTTAAGAAATATATAGAAGCAAAGAAACTAAATAGCGCGATTAAATTAGTAATGGATATGTTTAATAAGAATTAGCGTACTTGCTTAGGACACTTACAAATTCATCAGTCAATTAAATTATAATTTGAAAAAAAAACACTATTAAATAATTCTGCTTATAATTTTTAACTTCCTGTCGTGTAAGTTATAGTAATTACAAACAAATCAAAAATGAAAATCTTTATATATCTTTAAGTTTCCAAGCCTTCTGAACATTTTGGTATACTTGAAAAATATGAATGTATGTGTGTTGTAGGTATGTATGTATGTATGTATGTATGTATGTAGTTGTGTGTATATAAAATTAAAGTCAGTTTTTTTTGCAAAACATTGCAAATTTTCAGAAATATTTTTTTTTCTTAAAAAAATTAAAGCTTTGTATGTAAAAATTAGGAAAGTAGCAGACCGACAGATAGATTGATTAAATTTTCACATATCGGGAAGTTCATGCAACTTGCCACAACGCTAACTGCCACTTAAAATTAGTTAACTTTATATTATAGGTATATTTAAAACTTTAAAATTCATTAAACAGTTCAATTATTACTTTTTATTAAATATGTATTATATGCAATATTGAATTGAAATATAATTGTATAGACATAGATATAATTGTTGGGTCACTCCCTTCAAGAAACATTTATTAAGATAACGTATGTAATCTTTAAGTAGTAATACTAGAATGTTAATTATTTAATGAAGCAAAGGGGAATCAAATTTTCTTCTATATCTTAACATTAAAAATTTGGAAGATTCAGCTATCTGTATTAGATCAGAATATAATATTAGTTTGTTAATAAGATTCAATTCTTGATAATTTGTTCATCAAATACTAAATTCACTTGATGGTAACCGTTTGATTTTATAAGTATTGATATAAGGTAGAACGGGGCTTAAAGGTCCAGGGGTAAGAACTTTTTAACAACAATATTTGAAATTAGAAAGAAAAAGATATATAACAAGCCATTACCTTGATTCTTACGACGATGCTATCAGGAGATAAACAGATAAATGTTTGAAAATTCATAACAAAAAATTTTCTTTTGTTGTTAATTATTTTGGTTGAGAGCACAGTGCTTTAGTTTAAGAAGACCATAGTATAATTTTATGTATGTTTAAATTTTAAGTATACGTTATTTAATTGTTTTACAAGATGTGTTATTAATTTTAAGTTGGATTTAACAGTTTTTGAAGTAAAACCTTTTTAGGCGCGACTAGGATGTAAATCCGTACAAATGCAACGGAAGTGCGTTAGATAAGATAAGATAAGAGTCGAGTGCCAATTATTCGTCATTCGTTCTCGATGATATTTCAAAACGGGTCAATTGTGATTCGTCGTCACGTATGTGAATAGTAACGTACCGATATCAACAAGGAAATTAGCATAGATAAATAAATATTTTAAAGTTACATCGTAGTACAAATGTTGATTTAATAAAAAATGCTTGAATCAGAAGAATATTTTACCCTGTTCCTTGAAAATAATAAAACAAATTTTAATTCATTATAAACAAAATGTATTGATTAGAAATTATTTCTATATTATTCGTAGTTTCTAAAAATCTTTGAAGTTATTATAATGGAAATATTTTTTAGGCAAGACAGATATTATAGCTATTCAAAGGAAGAGATTATATAGCCAGCGAAAAAGTAAAAAAAAGACACGCAGTCAATAAATGTATGTTAATTTTAATTACATAAAGTTCTTCAAGCACAATTATTACATGATGAGTGAAGTTGCGAAATATTCGTTTAGGCATTGTTTAATATAATACACTGTGTGAATGAATATTATAGAATTTATTATTCAGCAATCACTTCATTTCTCTAATGAAGGTTCATTTCAAAATGCTAATTACAATGACAAACCGATCATGTCATATTTTGAAGGATGACTTTAATTACATTATTGTTTTTAAATATTATACATATTTTTAATGCTATTATAAATATATAATTTATAATTTATCATTATATAAATGTGTACAATGGTTGACACTGATAAATACGTGCATCACGAGTGTTACCATATTACTAATAAACATCATTTAAAATTGTTATATGATGTCTTTATTTTTTCTTAAATGCCATCTTGTACAGTAGCAAAACGGTTTTACTTCAATCGCATGTGAACCTTATGCGCACTCTTTTTTTATAACCTCTATCTAGCTTATACTTGCAATTTTACAATAGATAAATGGAATAACTGGTTAATTTAACCCTGCTGATTAATATCTCTCACGAAATACTGAATCAAGATTATTTATAGTGTTGAAATGTAAAAAATGCGCTCATGATATTTATATTTTGCACTGGTTTAATATTTTAGCTATTATTTTGGAAATTTTTTTAAAAATTAAAATAAAACAATGAACCTATTTGCGCCCTGGTCGTCCCCGTCCTTTAAGTTTTCGAAAAACAGAAAAAATATTTTTACAATGTTGAATTATGTGGGAGTTTTACTGAACATAGTTAGATAGTTGTTTGATATGTGTTATTACTTATAATATAACTGATTTGCTTTTCACAGTAAAATTGCTCAAAATCAAATTAGTGACCCGCCCTACCTTATAATTTAAGTAGATTCTCCAATTCATATTCTTCAGCATATTAGAAAATCCATTTACCTCACTGATAAGCCAAGCAAACCACAGTGCGTTACTATATCATTGCATTAGTCAAATCCGTGATCCAGTTTCGAAACTTTATATTCACGTTCGGGTGAGTTCTCTTCGTCAAACTTTTCCAGTTCGAACCGATAAACCATCGCATTTATATTGTGACGTAAATCACTCGTGCGAGGATATTGCAAAAACTATGAAATGAGATGGTGAGCTGATAAACTGAAATCAGTATTAATAGTTCGCGCCATTGAATCATCTATCAATGTTCTCCTGATTGTTATTTGTTTGAGTGCTTTCGATGGAGGCAGTGAAGAATAGTAAAAATTATTAGAAATTCCAAGATATTTCATGATGAAGTGAGGTAGATGTTTTGGTTGATTGTTTTGCAATATTAAAGAAAAATTTTGTTTGTTAGAAATTATTATTAACTTTCCGTAGAGTAGTTATAATAATGGGCCGAAAATCGAAAATGAAATATTTTCCATTTCTCTACGTTTTGAAGGTTTCTGAACAATTTGGCATACCTTAGAAAAAATAGATGTGTATGTATGTGTGTGTGTGTATGTTTGATTTGAATGGTTTAAGAAACATTCGATTCCTAATGATAGGGAGATGTGCTGATTGGTTTTTGGCAAAAGCAGGTTCAGCAGTTACAGAGGTACGAAGCAAAGAGTGCAGAAAATACAAATTGAGAGAACGGAGTATCCGATTTGAATGATCTATAAGGCAATTAATTTGTTATGATTGGGAGAAGAGGTGATTAATTTTTGGCAAAGGCAGGTCCAAGGGTTCCAAGATACAGAGCTGGATGTCCAAAAAATGCTAGTTTTTGAGAGAACTAAGCGGAGTCAGATTTGAATGAATTGAAGAACTTTCTGCTTGTTTCAACAAAATAATTGCTTTCAGGAAAAAATTAGTTTCAATATTTTTTCCAATTTTTTTTTCCAAAGTTTTGTTTTGTATATCGAAAATATTTCAGATTTTAATTTCAATTCTGACTTAAGTTCTAATATATTTTAAGCAAATAATTTCAACTTTGCAATTCAGTTTATATAATTCTTATAAATATTAGACAATGTTACAATATTAATAATAATCTATTTGAAAACATTCAGTATTCCTCGAACATTTCACGGTACGGGAAGTTCCAGCAATTTGCCTTAAGGCACGATGCCATACACCTCACTAGTTATTGGTTTATTTCATGGCTAAAATCAACTAAATTCACTTCCTGGAATGTTGAAAAAATTATTGATTATAATAAAAAAATACTGACAATTCTACTACCAAATTACAATGGGAACCTTGATATCAGTTTGAATTTAATAGTAAATCCATGTTAAAATTAGTTCGTAATTATAGGTGTTAAACATTTTTTTACTAATTTTGCAAATTAAAGACAGTTTGATGAAGTTGTTAGGTGCAAATGCACTTGATTACTTCCTGATGGAGAGAGATCTATTCACTTCTTTGAATTTAATAAACTGTTTGTTAAATCTTTTGTCAATTATAAAAACAAAAATATTTTATATATTTTACCCACTATTTGTGGTCTGGTCTTACCAGACAACAGATTGAGACGTTTCTTAGTATTTAACAAACTACTATTTATTTGAAATATATCATATTGAAATCGAATTTGTATTTTGGTAACTTTTGATTGCAAACTATACTATACAATTATTATTAAAAAAATATTTGTTGCAATTTCAAACAATTCAAAAAGAAGAAAGAACTGATAATTTTTCAATTAATTTCATTGACTGCTTTTTTTAAACTTTGTTTTATTCAGCAATCAGAAATACATAAGGATTCCTATAAGCTAAATTGACAATATTTGAGAGCGATATATAAAAAGAACTCCAGTGAGATCTTCTTAGTCAAACAATTGATACGGTCATATATTGAAGCTAATCTAAGACTAAATCTGAAAGCCGTTGACTGATGATTGAAAAATAATATTTTTTATAAAAAGATTATTATGTTACATTAATTTTAATTAATTACGTAGATTTAATGGCAACACCTATATTGTTAGCGCAGCACGCAATATTGTTAGCGAGCATTAATTTTACCATTGTTTTTCTCTGGTAGTTCTGATTTGAATTGAAATTTTTAAAGATTCAGAAAAATCATATTTAATTGCGAATATTTATGGAAAAGGGTTGAACGGGCCTAAGAGGTTTGCGAGTAAGAAGATCGACCGCCATTAGTGTATAGAAAAGTAAAAATGTGTATAGAAAACTAAAATGTGTAACCAGACATCATCTTCATTCAATAGCTTTTTTGGTTTTGGGCGCTTTTTGATTAGTTGAATATAATTTTGAGATATATGTAATTTATTTATTTCGCAAGATAAGTCGTGTTACGTTATATTTCACATGTTAAATAATGTAGCTATTATATCGTGAAATCACTTTAAAATTGAAAATAAAATGTAGGATTTGTTTGTCCTCTAGATGCCTCTACTTACCCCGCTCAAAAGGAAAAAAGGGATTGATGACAAATTGTAGAAAAACAGTACCGAAAGTAATATATTTCTGATAATTTCACTAAATATAGTTCGATAGTAGTATGTTGATACTGTTATGTGTTGTTATTTACATCATTTAGTTTAGACAGTATGTATAAGTACTTAAAGTCAGATTGGACCTTTGTTCCCCGCCCTATCATATTAGTTTGATACGATATATGGAATTTGGTCACAACACAATAAATAATAAGGCCAAGGATTGCTAGCTTCTATTTTCCTATTTGATTATATATCTAAGTTTATAAGTTTAATTGACAGAACTAAGTGTAACACACACTACAAAATGTGTGAATCAATATTTAATAATATAAACCGGAAACGTGAAAATAGTTTATAAAAATTTACTGTATTATTGGATCCGTTTTCCAACTAAATCGAGAATCTGATACGTTTTGAAGGAAATTCTTATCGTTTTGACTCTTTGATCTCATTTCAAATATGTTCCAAGGGATGTATACGCACAGGTATAATTTGTTCGTGCGATTGTACAGAAATTTGAATTAAAGATAAAATTATACACTCTTCCTTATTACGAGGTAGAAATGTATGTACGAACGCGATATCAAAAGAACTGAAAATTCAAGCCGAGCATCGCATGGAATTCCAATAACGTCGGGGAATGTCTCCTAGTAAGTGGAAATATCCCGCTCATTCGCACACTGTGCGTGACATTTGTATATATGTGTATGTATTGATATTTATATGCAGGTATTTGTATATATGTGTATAAGTTGAAATGGTACTAAAGAAATAGGACCAGTCGAAACCTTATCCAGAAACTTAAGTTCTCTGGAAAAAAGCTAACACAGGTGTGAATTTAAGTTGAATGAGCTGGGTATTAAATTTTAACTTTAAACGTTTATTCTGATAGAACCAACTTCAACAACATCAGCAATAAGCTAAAAAATAAATTGAAGAAATTCGGTTCCTATAGATCAGACCATTACTATAGGTTAGAGACCATTCAAAAGCCGACTTTAACCTTATGTATGTCCACCTATTTAATGATTAATGATAGAATAAAAGCAAACGAAAAAATACAAGACTTGATTTTATTTATATCTGAACACATCATCCGTGCAGATTTTCCATTAGTCCTGATGGCATCTTCATTTTATTTTGAATCCACTCTAGTATAGTGGGTAGTAATATCATTCCTGGCACAACCTCTACTGAAAAAGACCATACCTTAGACAACATACTCACTATTCTGTTCCAGACAGAATCGCCCTTTGGAGGCAAAAATATTATCATTGGGGTAATAGTAATTGGAAAGAGACGCCATACCTTAGACAATATATTGACTATTCTGTTCCAGCCAGAAACGCCGTTTGGAGGCAAAAATATTATCATTGGGGTAATAGTAATTGGAAAGAGACACCATACCTTAGACAACATATTCACTATTCTGTTCCAGCCAGAAACGCCCTTTGGAGGCAAAAATATTATCATTGGGGTAATAGTAATTGGAAAGTGACACCATACCTTAGACAACATATTCACTATTCTGTTCCAGCCAGAATCGCTCTTTGGAGGCAAAAATATTATCATTGGAGAATAGTAAGAGATAATGATAAATCAATATTGTTAAACTAAATGTTTTATACAAATAAATTTCAATTGCTATACAAGGATCCTGTCCCGACTTGTCCTGGTGACGAAGTGATAAGGTCAAACCAGAGGTTTTTTGTTGAGTTCTTGTGCTTCATACTAACCAAACACGACTTAGACAAATCATAAACCTGTTAGCAACATTGTCATCAACTAATTCCTGTTATGAATAAAAATAAATCTTCTCTCTGAAAAATATTTTTACAGAGATTTCAAAAATCAAAAACAAAAAATCTCCAGGAATCCATATAATATTGTCTAAGATGTTAGAGAAACCGCCAAAAAAAATAATTATTTTTCACTTATATATTTAACGGTATTCTAAGAATGGCCAAATGGACTTTTGGCCAAAATCTGATGAAACTTCACTACAAAATTCATATAAATCTCAGAATTTGCGAGTGGGTAGGGTTCAAATGATTCCAAAGCCTAGACAGGATCAATACATAGTTACATCGTAGGCCTATTTGCCTGTTTTCTAATTATCATCAAAAATTCGAAAAAAATTGAAAAACTTTTATTGCAAAGTCACTTTTAAGCCATCGCTTAGATTCTTACGACTTTGATATTGGGAGAAAAACGGCAATGTTTAAAAATGCATAACAGAAGACTTTTTTTCGTTGTTATTAGTTTTTACTGTGATCACTGTTGCTTAGTTTTTCAGACCCTGATATAATTTTTATGTATACGTTATTTAATGATTTTATAAGATATATTATTAAATTTAAACTCAAAGTCTAAACCTGGTTGGGGTAAAAAGAACCAACTAAACCTTTCAGTCTGGCACAGGTGTAGAAAATAAAAAATAAGATACAAGAAAGTAAATTGAGTTAATATAAGCAATTTCATGAGATATAAATTAAATAAATAGTTATTCCTAATGAATATTTATGACGAAATACTAGATAAAGATTATTTACAGTGATATTTCTATAAAAAATTTACCTATGAAATTTATATTTTGCAATGGTCGAATAATGTACCAATTATTTTGTAAAATCTCTTTAAAACTAAAATAAAGCATTGGACCTGTTTACCTCCAGGCCCTCCCATTTTATCCAAATTTAAAGGATAAATAGAACCAGGTTATAAATTTTTGAAAAACAGCAAAAAAGCTCATTTCTAGAATGATTAATAAGCATAAAAATTATGTTTGGTATGTGTTATTTGCTATGATATAATTGTTTTGGTTTTCACAATATAATTGCTCAAAGTCAAATAAGATCTTGGTGCCTCGCCCGACCCTATAAAAAAAAACTTTCAATTTTTATTGATGTGAATACCGATTATTAGAACTCAATTCATGTATGTTACATAAGTATCATATTTAAGATCTTAAATATTTCTATATCATATTGACCATTTTCTTTTGGACTTTTCTTTCAATATTCTATATACCGGCCCTAAGGCGAAACCGTTTGATATTGCAATACTTTTCTCTCCGTTTTCTGGATTAGAGCGAACCGAATGCCTTTTGCGGTCCTCTCTGACGTCTCTCCTATTTATTTTCATACGCCCTGGGATTGCAAGCCCTCGGCCTTTGTCGATTATTCACGACGCACTGTATTGGATTTATATGTAAATCACATATGTTTACCTGTAGGTATGGAGATCTATAGGACTCGTAATATGTATTATTACAATGTATAGACATGTGGGATGGAATGCCGACGATATGATGAGCCCCGGATCGACTTCTGATGGGGAATGAACGGTCGTTGAAATAAATTTGATGAAATGAACTGTTGATTAACATGGTTTGTTGGTTATTAGGATTTGTGACATTATTAGTTGTTCTAATTCATACAGTTTGTAAAAGTATATTTGTGCTACTAGCTATTCTTCAGCTACTTGTAAGTAGACCACGCATTTACTATGTCTCTAGTATATCATAACATTCTTTGTTGTAATTTCAGTAATTACGAGCAAAATGCATCTTTTCTATGATTATCATATATGTTTATGTATATACATAGGGTAGCGCTGGACACAAAAGTCCAATTTGACTCTTGTCAATTATATTCTGAAAACCGAACCAACTACATCAAAACCAATAATACATATCAAACAAACAACGACCTAACTATCTTTATTAGAATACTTAGCTTATTCATGATTGTTGTAATATTTTTATTTTTTGCTTTTGCTCAAAAATTTCCCACCTAGTCTTTTTCATACCATAGACAGCGTGCAATGGTATAGCCATGGGCAAACAGATCCAATGTCTTCTTTTTAATTTGAAAGGATTTTTTAAGGATGAGTAATTTTGTTTTATGATATAATAATGCGAATTTAAGTTTACAAAATTCAAAATATTAGAAAGTGTAGAGTAAATTTACCTATTGAAGCTAAACAAAATATTATTAGAAAACATTTTAAACATATGTTTATATTGTTAGTACCTAGGTCTGCACTTAGATTCCAAACTCACCTGTAGATTCCATATAAACAATAAAATACAACAAATAAAACTAAAAATGCAATAGTTAAATTAGCTTTTTAGGTAAAAAGTCAAAACTTTCACTGTATAACTACTTTCACTGTTTTAATCTACAATGCAGTGCTGAAACCGGTGTGGGCCTACGGCATAGAGCTGTGGGGATGCGCTAGCAAATCACATATAGCGAAGATGCAGAGAATGCAAACAAAAATTCTCAGAACTCTAGTCGATGCTCCATGGTTTGTAAGTAATCATATGATACATCAGGACCTAAAAATACCATATAAAAAAAACGTCACCAAGGATAAAGTCTGCACGCATCTTAACCAAATCGCAACACATGCCAATAAACTACTAAAACCACTTATGAATGAAAATATATTTTCATACAAACCGAAGACTCGAAAGAAAGTGGCCTGCCGACCTGACCATGTAATCTCTGCCTGACTTTCTTCACTTAGGATTAACTCAATGGAGGCATCCTAACGTACTTATTTTTTCTAATTTGCTTATAATCATATTATTTGTATTTATTTATAATCTTTATTTTTGTATCTTTATTATTTATTTGAATTACTTTATTTAATATTGTTAGAGACAGCATACTTCCTAATAATATTTTGCTAGTATGATTTATTGCATTCTTGCTTGCGCTTATGTAACAATCCCTTTCATATCTAAATATATTAGACAAAACAATATATTCTGACAAATAACATCTGAGAAAAATTCTAAACTACAAGAATGTCAAAACCGCTGTACTTTTGAAATAGAACCAAAGAAACTTACAATTTCAAGACTGACAAAAGCAAAATTTATAATGTCTTAAAAATCATAATTTACCTACATTGAGATTGAAATTCAACTCAACGCATTTGTTTAGTAAGTAAATGATTTAATTGAAGTACTGTAATTATTTTACCAAGCATCGCACCGTGAAACATTTTCATTATCTCATGAATATTTGAATTTAATTAACAACGGTGACCCAATCTAATATTTACTTTAGAAGTGTAATCTAATGTTATACCTCTCTAAATACCGCTTTTTATATTATTATTATATATTTTTGGTCGGTAATGCTATATTTAGCATATGGGAACATGTAGAAACACACTTCAAGTATAAATTGTGTTTCCAAATTTCATGTAACTAATGACTAGGCATAACAATAGTGGTGCATGGCATCGTTTCTTAAGGCAAATTGCTGGAACTTCCCGTACCAGAATTAAATATTCGAGGGAAAAAAATCAGTAATCAATGAATATTGATCAATATTTATTAACAATTGTTTTAAACATTTTCAAATAGGTAATTTGGATCACTATATATTTTATCGTTCATAAAAGATACAGTGACCATCATATTGTTCAAAACACTTGAAAGTTTACATTAGCAAGAGGTGCCGAATTAATCCGTCTGAGAATATATTTCTTACGATTAGAATAATGTGTTTGAAATATGTACGAGTACATTTTCAAACTGAATTGTAAATTCAAAATTCTTATTCGAAATATGGCTTGCCCGTAGGTTAGCGGTTAAGAGCGATGGGACCTGAATCAGAGGTCCCGGGGTTCGATACCCACTTTGAGCTGCCTGTTGTCAGGCAGCAGTGACAACGATTTTTACTTCAAAATATAGATAGCAATATGTTTCCAAGTGAAAATAGCCCTTGCCCGGCATTGCTGCACCAATAAAAAGTCAGCCCTATTAGAATAATTCTAATAACAAAAATCATCAAATATGGATGGATTAACCATAATCCAAATATGGATGGGTTACCATCTAAAAAATACGAAGTAAGGAGAAGTTTCAGCCCAGCAGCTCATAGGATGTAAGGTTCTGATTGCTGTGTAAGGTTCTAGTTGCTGTTAAAAATTAAAAAAAAAAAAATTGAAATATAACCCTTTGTATATATTTTTGAAAATTAAAAAAAAAACTTTTTCTGAAAATTTTGAAATATGCTTGAACCGTATAAGTAAACTTTAAAAATTAACAATCTTAATATGAAACAAAATTAGTACTCATTTTTAAACACTTTATCGAATATCTGTTAATATGATCTGCATTATGTCTAATGATCATTTTTGACAGCCAAATATCATTTTTTTTTTACTTTTTCCTCTGTATGTTTGAAACCGTTAGACCTGTCTTACAAAAAATTACTTAAATTCTTTATTTCGTTAATACAAGCAAAATGTTTTTTGAATCATTTAAAGCGGGTAATCCGTTCTCTCAAAAACTGAATTACCGTTTTTGGCATCTTTTGCCCAGTATCTTCGAAACGGCTGGACCTGTCTTCACTAAAAACTAAACAACACGTCTCCTTATCAGTAGGAATCGAATGTTCTTTGAATTATTCAAATCGGTTGATTCGTGCGCCCGAAATCGTTGACGAAAAGTTGTATCCAAACATGCATACATACATACGCACACACACATACATCCATTTTTCCTAAGGTATGCTACAATGTTTAGAAACCTTCAAAACGTAAAGATGTGCAAGAATTTTCATTTTTGATTTCTTTGCGATTACTATAACTTACCCTACGGGAAGTTAATAATGATGTAAAAAGTTTTTAAAATTCAGTTTATTCGAATATATCATATGAAATGTATCTACAGAATTTGGCATGAAATCAATTCTACTCAAATCAACAAGTATTGATGTCTTAAAAATCGAGAGACAATATATATTTCTAGTGTAATGCATTTTCGTATAGAAAAATATATTTCACATTGTCTCTGTCACATTAGGATAAACTTTTATTTTGTTTTATAGAGTCGTATTGATAAATTGCGTATGATATCATGAATTTTGGGTGCGTTTTTCAAATAATTTTTCAAAATGGTCTTCTGGGTCGGAATGTTTCTGCGTTTGTGAAGTATATGTTAAAGTGCCCTAATAAACCCAATAAACTGAATTCGTTTGACAAGGAAATTATCCGCGGGCTTAATGCGGTGAACAGTGTAGCGAAGTCCACGATTTCCATGAATAATGAATAAAGTTCACGAAATGTTCGCGGATTGTTCAGTTGCGGTCGCTTTTGTTGTCTAATGATGAATGGAATGCACTCCAGGCCGGTGTACGGTTAGTAGATTGCTTAAGAGCTGGCACATAAATTTCAACTACCCGAAATAAATGAATGCATTTATGTATATTCAAGCATTTTCTATAGTAGGTACCCAAAATTACAGTAACCCTGCTTCGTAAATATATTTAGTTTCTTGCGCTCTCCTAAAAGTGATAAACAAGAAGGTACTAAACTAGTTACACTAAAGTTATAACTAGTGCCTATTTATCTTAGCTAGAATACAAATTTTTATTCTATTTATAAATTCTATTTATGTTAGTTAGAAATTCCAATAACTATCACAGGTTTCTACTGACTGTTTAATTACTATATTTGTACCTTGATACACTAATTGACTTTTCTTAGGGTAAGTTAGAGTAATCGCAAAAAACCGAAAATGGAAAATTTTGCATATCTTTATGTTTCAAAGATATTGAATATTTGGGCATTCTTCAAAAAGTGGATGTATGTGCATGTGTATATGTTTGTATCTGTATGTATATGTCCGGATACGATTTTTCGACGACGTTTTTGAGAGCACGGATCAACCGATTTTAATGATTCAGAAAGCAATCAATTCCTATTGAAGGGTAGACGTGTTGATTAGTTTTTTGAAAAGCAAGTTCAGTAATCAAAAAATGCAAAAACTGGCAAATCAAATTTTGAACCAACTGAAAATCCGATTGGAATGACTCAAAAAGCGTTTTACTTGCATTAAGGGAATGAAGAAAAAGCCTTTACAACTTTTCAATAATGCATTTCCATCTAAATGTTTTATCCTAAGAATATCAAATATTATTATAAATGTTGACTCATAAAAAATAGCGAATTACGGAGTTACGTAAATGTAATGAAAAATTTAATTAAAGTTTTAAAAATTAAAATGATTTTTTCTTCGCCATTTTTTAGACTAAAATTTGCCTTTTTATAAAATAACAATCCTAAAATATTTAAATTATTGCGCATTTCTTATAATAATTATACCGCGCGTTCATATTAGTATTATGAGCAAACAAATTAAGTGAATTATATCAGTTTATGTTTAAAATTCTAATAAATCTATAATTCTTTTACTGTGAACAAGTGTACAAGTTGTGAAAGAAATACCATGCATGTCAAACCTGAAAATTAAATTTGTCAAGGTTAGTAGGGTAGTTTTTATAAAGAATGTGTGCAATTCTTTTATTTTTGATTATTTTTTTAATTTTAGGCAATATGAGATAAAAATATCTTTATCTCTTCATTATAGTCTTGTCAATGCATATATAAAACGAGTATTGAACTGATGCTAATATTGTAAATGTTAGCTTATGTTTGAAAAATGAAATGAAATGAAAAATATTACTTTAGAACTAACAAATAAATGTAACCCTGTAGTTACTCTTTGTAATATATTTCAAATATTTTCCAACTTATTTACCAAGATTTCTACGAAGTTCTGATTTCTAATAACCAATTATCCTAATTGATTAAAGAATGTGAAATAATTTGTACTTTGCAACATTCTAGACTAATCCTCACATTATTTAAAGAATGATTTTCTGTGTATATGGAGGCTACATATGTTTCGAAATCTGTGTGTTGAATTTATCACTTAATGCCTTTTTAAAAAATGTGGATTTTTATATTTATATGAAAAGCACCCCCACACTTACTAGTCGAGTATATGCTAGTTCACTGAAATTTACTAGAGTTTATTATAAACCGCGGTAGATATGTTTCAAAGATATAGATAAATACAGGACAAACCTATTCAGCGGTTGTTTTGAGTATTAATGCATTTAGTGTAATCAGCGTTATTTGAGTTTGAGATAAATAGCATTCAAATGCATGTTCATGTTTGGTTGAATTCGATAAAATTTGTTTGCATTGTAAATATTAGCATAAATATATGCCATCTAATTTGGTAAATATATTCCCTTCGAATGCTGGCATACATGCATGACGTGTAATGAATGTTTAAATAGTGTGCAAACTACATTTTCTGCATAATGCATTTATATTTGAACAATAATTTTTTGCCATTATGCTATTTGAATTTTAACGTCATTAATTTTTTTTTAACGTTCAATAGTTCAAATGATCCAAATCCAACAATGTGATAATTTTCAAACATTTTTTTTTGCATTTCATAAGAGATGCGACAGATTAGTTTACTTATTAATCTTTAATTTTAATTTAATCTTGGGCATTTGTTGAACAATACGTCTCACTACTAACGAAAAGATGTTTTAGTTAGACATAGTTGTTTACTAAACTATCTGTATAAATGTTTAATTTATACAATCTATATAAATATTTATATTTTGATATAGCAATGAAAATTAAAAGGAAATAATAGAGTTTGCAACTTCTAGTAGGATTTGGTATTATGAAGTGAAAATGCTTAGCTAGTGTTTAGTTTACTTTTATTTCCAAGATATTTTTTTATGATATATCAATTCTACTCGATTTAAATAATTACCTTTAATTCCTTGCAATGTAATACTGAAAACAACTTTTATGGACAAATTCAGCCAATCAATTTAACTATTACACATGCGCATGTTTCACAAATTAATGTGAAATACCTACTGCTAAGAAGGATAAAAGATGTTGTTAAAATAAATAAACCACATATACTCCTTTTTGCTGTTCATTTATTTACGTTAACGTTTGTAGATGTAGATAAATTAAAGGTTTACTAATAACTGAATACAGCTTAAAAAATGCATTAGTTAACAAAAACATATTTTTCTCCTGAGGTCAATACGCATCTTAGATTCCAACAATGTTCTTCTGAAAGAAATATTTTTAAACTTACGAAATTTGACTCTCTTGTTTTGCTTGCTTGGCGACCTGTGTGGACGAGTGTCATCTACAGACTACATCCTAGGTGTCGACGTTTGCTTCAAACTCTCAGTTAAATTATTGAAAATTCCAATTCGTTATTTCGCTTTAATTATTTATATGTATTACTTAATTTCTAAATGCATTTTAATTGATATTGATAGAAAAATCGGGTAAATAAATGTGCAAGCAAATCGTATCACTTGTAAAATTTGAAAATTTTATAGTTTCAGATTGTAGGGATAGTGACAATTTAACACATTTATCACAATAACTTGCATGTACATTTCAACTTCCCTTAGGGTAAGTTATAGTATTTGCAAAAAAATCGAAAATGAAAATTTTTATATATTTTTACGTTTTAAAGGTATCTGAACATTTTGGCATACCTTAGAAAAAATGGATGTATGTGTGTGTGTGCGGATATAAAATTTTGTCGATGATTTCAGGAGCACGGTACAACCGATTTTAATTATTCAAAGACATTCGATTGCTGTTGATGAGGAGACGTGCTGATTAGTTTTTGGTATAGGCAAGACTAGCCGTTGCGAAGATACGGGGCAAAAAGTGCCACAAACGGTAACTCAGTTTTTAAGAGAACGGAGAGCCTGATTTCAATAATTCGAAAAACGTTTTACTTGTATTGACAAGATGAACAACTGATGAAATTTTCATGAAGGCAGGTTCAGCGGTTTCGGAGATCTAGTGAAAAAAGTAAAACAAATGCCATTTGGCGGTCAAAAATGGTCATTAGACATGTGCACATAAAATTATCAGATATTTTATATATAAGTTCAGAACTTCCAAAATATTTCAAAATAAAGAAGACATTTTTTTTCAAGAAGTCTTTTTTCCAAAAAAAAATTTTTTTTTTCAAAAATTTATAGTTTCTCATAAATCTAATTTTTCCCAAGTAAATTAACTTCAAAAATGTTAATCTTTTTGATAATAATAATTTTTAGTACGGGAAGTTCCTGCAATTTGCCTTAAGGCACGATGCCATGCGCCCCACTAGTTAAAATATTTTTTGAAGTATAGAAAGAGTTCATAACACACTATAAGCATGACACTAAGCAATTTTGATACTCACATTAGTATGATTGAAATTGATAAAAAATACTAATAATATTTACGCTGTATATTTTTATAAAAAAAATTAAATTTCTCCATATATCAAAATGAAAACTTATGTGAATAAATCCGAGTCCCATTGAGAATTTCTAAAAGAACAGTAACATGTAATTCGGATAATATTTATAGTATCAATTCTGCTTAGATGCATCGCACTGATTCGATCCAATATACTCGCGGATCGGTTATTTACGTCCGTGCTTTTTCCCGGTATCCGTCGTATAAATCACGGTCGCTCATTGAACCAGTGCGATAATGAAGAAGTTTTCGCGTTCCTCGGGCGAGCGACGTGCTAACACTCGGACCTTTCGCTTTGAACTTTAACTGGGAAAAAGTATCTATTACGTTCTCAATCTGGGTAATATTCGGATGATGTTTTTAAATTTGTGTAATTAAAGGTGATCTGGATCACAACATTGGATTATTACAAGTCGACGTGATGATTTCCGTTTTTAACTTTCCTTCCTTTAGTTGTAGTAATCGCAAAATAATTGAAAATAAAAATTTTGATATATCTGCGTTTCAGAGGTTTCTGAACATTTTGGCATACCTTAGAAAAAATGCATGTTTGTGTGTATGTATGTGCGGATACAATTTCTCGTCGACGGATTTGCGAACACTGATCAACCGATTTGAATGATTCAAAAAACATTCGATTCCTATTGATAAGGAGACGTACTGAATCTGATGCGCATATTTTTTAATGATTATTAACTTCCCGTAGGGTAAGTTATTGTAATGGGCCGAAAATCGGAATTGAAAATTTTTACATTTCTCGACGTTTTGAAGGTTTCTGAACATTTTGGCATACCGCAGAAAAAATTGATGTGTGTGTGTGTGTGAGTGTGTCTGTATGTATGGATACAATTTTTCGTCCACGTTTTCGGGCGCACGGATCAACAAATTTGAATGGTTCAAAAAACATTCGATTCCTATTGATAGGGAGATGTGCAGATTAGTTTTTAGCAAAGGCAGGTCCAGCCGTTTCAGAGATATGGAGCAAAGAGTGCAGAAAATAGAAATTGAGTTTTTGAGAGATCGGAGCATGCGATTTGAATGACCTAAAAAACAATCGATTTGTATTGACGGGGGAGAAGTCAATATAAGAAGGGGTGATTAGTTTTTGGCAGAGGCAGGTTCAGCGGTTTTGGAGATACAGAGCTAAATGTGCAAAAAATGGCAGTTTTTGAGAGAACTAAGCGTCCGATTTAGATGATTCAAATAACTTTCTGCTTGTTTTAACAAAATAATTGATTTTGAAAAAAAAAAAAATTGTTTCAAGTTTTTTTTTATTATTTTTTTTTTAATTTTTGTATATCGAAAATAATTCAGATTTTATATTTAATTCTGACTAAAGTTTTAATATACTTTAAACAAATAATTTCAACTTTGTAATTCAGTTTATATAATTTTTATAAATATTAGACAATGTTATAATATTTATAATATTCTATTTAAAATTCAGATTTTATTTTTAATTCTGACTAAAGTTCTAATATACTTTAAACAAATAATTTCAACTTTGCAATTCAGTTTATATTATTCTTATAAATATTAAACTATGTTACAGTATTTATTTATAATAATCTATTTGAAAGCATTTAATATTCCTCGAGCATTTTGTTACGGTACGGGAAGTTGCAGCAATTTGCTTTAAGGCACGATGCCACCCACCCCACTAGTTTTTTTCACCAATTTTCCTTGCCACTATGCCATGCACCTCTAGTTTGTTCAGTTTTTAGTTGTTTTTGAACGAATACTGATGTAGGAAATCGGAGGACTTGTTTTTTTTTTAATTTAATCGTGTTTTTCAAATTATATATCGTGGAATCCACAAATTATATTTACATAAAATAAAGCAATATAGATGCTTAAATTATTCCTCAAGTAATCAAGTAAAAATCATTCCATAACTATTGTTCGTTATTTCACAATTAATTATTTTCTAGAAAAGTGTGGTGTTATAACTTACTCCGCATTTCGGGTTAATTGTAATTTTTACCGGGGTAAGTGTAACAAAAAAAACGACAATGATACCTCTGATAATTTATTCTTTTCTTATTTTTAGAAAACCCGATTCTTTCTAAGTTATTATTTTCCTAAATCAACGTAAACTATAATTAATATAAATAAAATATATGTTTCCTGTAATATACATTGTTTCAATAAATCAACGTAAACTACAATCAATATCGTAATACAAATAAAACAATTAAGGGGCACAGCTTTTTTTCAAATTTTCAAAAAATCGAATTTTCAATTTTTTCATATCTCGATTGGTTATACCTTTAAAAATAACATACCGAAATTTTAAATCGATATCTTAAATAGTTTTTGAGTCACAGCCATTTAAAGAGTGTATATATAGTATATAGTATATAGTATATATATAGTATAACGATCATTTAATCTTTAAACGCGTTTTTCTCGAAACAGCATTTTTCGAATTTGCTGCAGCGATTACTTAAAACAAATGATCCGATCACTATCAAATTTTTTTTACATGCTCTATATATAGTTCTCCGTAAAATAATCTCTCTAATTGTCATGCATCCTGTCTCTAAATCTATCATCATACCATAAATCTCAAGTCATTTGTTTCTGTCATTTGATTTTCGCCTAGTTTATTTAAAGTAATTTTTTGGCGGATTTAAACCATAATAAATATATAAAAATTGATTTTATGGCAAATCAAACACGCGCGTGAGTTTGTTAGTGATCTTATACCTAGTTCAGTGTGATTAATCAGTGTTTTTGTGTAAATAATTTTTGACAAATCACTGTGCTAACTTTACACAACTTAGAGAAGTGTCACCCTGCGGGGGACACTATGGACAAATTTTCCATTACGGAAACATATAACGTGCTTTACGACGATTCACTAACATGTTCTGAATATGTCAATAAACAATTGCGTCTGAAGGAAACAGAACTTTCGTCTGCTAATAAGCATATTTCAACATCAAATACCAATATGGACGTCGATCTAATGCAAGTAGCCAATATTGAACAAGCTATTCAATGCATTTCACAAGACCCTGCAGTGACTGCTTCAAAGCTGGTATGTAGTCAAAATCAAAATAAGCCCAAACAATTAACTAAGGTTCAAACATACAATACGGAAAATATTTGTACAACTAATCCGAGACATTCGTGGCAACTTGTTACAACAAAAAAAATTGTACAAAGTAAGAAGCGTAAATTATCTGATGATACTAATAGCACTCCGGTAACTCTGTCAAATAGATTCGAACCGCTAAATAGCATAAATCAGTTGCCAAGCACTATTATCAATACTACCAATAATAATGATTTCTCAACAACCAACCAAAAACCTCCACCGATTTTTATTTACGGCGTCGACAATTATAAAGATATGATGGACGAAATCAACACTATTATTGATATCGAACAATACACTTTCCGCTCCTTAAATAATAATGTAACTAAATTAATGTGTCAGAATTCTGATGTTTTCAGAAAACTAACTAAACATTTGCGTGCAACAAATGTTATTCATCATACTTATCAACTAAAAGAGGAAAGGGCGTATCGTGTTGTAATCAGGTATTTACATCATACCACAGATTTAGCAGAAATCAAGAATGAGTTCGTGAGGATAGGTCATGAAGTAAGAAACGTTACAATATACTACACAGAGAAACTAGAAAGCCACTAAATTTATTTTACCTTGATCTTGAACCCGCAAAAAAACAAAAAGACATATACAGCGTAACAAAGATTCTTAACAACATAATTCGTATAGAACCGCCACACTATAATAAATCCGTTGTGCAATGCAAAAGATGCCAACAATTCGGTCACACTCAACGTTACTGCAATAAGCCGTTTACTTGTTCCCGTTGTGGTAACAATCATACTACATCAGACTGCAAGAAACCTGAAAATGTATTAAATTTTTGTACAAATTGCGACGGAGATCATGCAGCTAGTTATCGTGGATGCCCAGCATATAAGAAGGTATATAATCAAAAATTTCCAAAAATGAATCATAATACACCACAAACGTTTATAAACCAAAAATCCAACACAGACATACGGTTAATCCAACTATTACCACTAACCTGTACCCGAATCTAAATCCAAATCAGATCGCTAATCAAGGTCACCCTCGAACATATGCACAGGCGTTAAATAACAACGTTAATCCAGAGTCTGCTTCAGGCATATCTGCAAGCTTCGCTCAGTTCATGCACGAATTCAAACAGATGTTTAATCAATTAATTCATCAAAATGGTGTGGTTTTAACCTGCTAACAACTGTATTAAATAAATTAATCCGTAATGGCTAAATTTATAAGAATTGCACTTTGGAATGCCAATGGGCTCCTACAGCACAAGCTAGAATTAACTACTTTCCTCACTTTGAATCACATTGACATAATGCTAATAAGCGAGACGCACTTTACTAGTTTCTCTTTCTCTGCAAGATTCCGAATTACACACTACACTATTGCAATCAACCCGGATGATACGGCTCATGGAGGATCAGCCATACTTATTCGAAATACAATAGTTCACACCGAACTTCCTCCGTACCAAAAAGAACACCTACAAGCAACAACAATACTTGTCAGTATGCATCTTTACAAATTATCAATCTCAGCAGTGTACTGCCCTCCACGACATAATATCAAGCAAACAGATTTTGAACAGTTTTTCCATCAATTGGGTGCGAAATTTCTTGTAGGTGGTGATTTTAACTGCAAGCACACTTCTTGGGGATCACGTCTGATCTCAAGCAAGGGTAATGAGCTCCTGAGAACCTTAAATAATAATATTATTCATTTCTGTCCACTGGTACCCCGACATATTGGCCTAGTGATCCTCAAAAAATACCAGACCTGCTCGACTTCTTTATTTTGAATAACATAAATGAGAACGTGATGAATATTAAGCCATCATACGATTTATCCTCAGATCACTCTCCAATTGTTTTAACTATAGGAATCACAGTTATACAAAAATAAATTCGAATATATTACATAGCAAATATACAAATTGGGAAACATTTCGAGAAGTTTTGAAAGAGCGAACAAATTTACATATCAGTCTCAAAAGCGACGCTGAAATTGACAAGGCTACTGAAGATTTGCTTCAACACATTAAGACTTCAATTCAAGAAGCAACTCCTAAAACTCAAGCATCACCTGCATTCCAAGATATTCCGTTGGAAATCAAGAGCTTATTCGGAAAAAAAGACGTGCTAGAGGTAAATGGCAACAAAATCATAGACCTGACGATAAAAATACATACAATAAACTTTGCAGAGAACTTAAAAGCAAACTTAGGCAAGTCAGAAATGAAAATTTTGAAAAGTACATTAATAATCTATCCAGATCAGATAACTCGATATGGAAAGCAGTTAGTAATGTGAAGAAGACTAAATTCTTTTCTTCACCTATTAGAAACAGTGCTAATGATCCTTGGGCAAGAAGTGAAGAAGACAAAGCGCACCTATTTGCTAAATACTTGTCTAATGTTTTTTAACCATTTGATTCCACCATTGATAAAGAGATTGATGAAGAATTGCTTAAACCTCTACAGTCTTCACAATCTTTCGAACCTATCAAACCCAAAGAAGTCAACTCTCAATCCAGATGTTAAATACAAGAAAATCGCCTGGTTTTGACAAAATAACAGCAAGGGCGTTGAAAGAACTTCCTAAGAAAACGATTGTTTTAATAACTATATATTTAATGCCATACTAAGAGTAGAGTATTGGCCAAAATCATTTAAGACTGCCCAAATATTAATGATTCCTAAAAAGGGAAAAACTTGACTGAGGTATCT
>NW_020537324.1:51465748-51540052 GCF_003426905.1 Ctenocephalides felis | reverse complement strand
TTCATATAATCTTCTATCTTCTTTAAATATATGTAAAGTGTACTCTATCTTCTTATGCAAGGTATTTGTATTAAAAAAATTCAAAAGTTTGATGTAATGTAGAGAAAAACTGATAATATAGGTGAAAGTAACTCGTGGTGCATAGCAAATTGCTGAAACTTTCCGTACTTAAGTAAATATTCGAGGATTTTTATATGTTTTCAAATAGATTATTATAGATACTGTAACTTTATTTGTATTTTATAGATAAAATAAATATTATTTGTATTTCGTAGAGCTTATAAAATGGACGACAATATTCTTTATAAATGTTCACATATTTATAAATGTTCACATATTTATAAATGTTAATAATATTTATAAATGTTTGCATGAAAGTAAATAAACAAACTTAGTCAAGCGGAGTTAGAGTGAAAGACTTCATCTTATATTTCTGAGAATTATATAAATTGAATTGAGAAAATAAGCTTATTTCTTTCAAGTGAGCTTTAGAATTTTAGCTAGATCCGAATCATTTTTGATATTTCGAATGAAATTATTTTCCAGATATCAATTTTTTTTTAATTTATTGAATAAAAAATACATTTCTTTATCCAAAAACTAATCATTTATTCACACTGCCACACAAGCAAAATGATTTTGGAATCATTGGAATCGACTTAGCACTTAGCTATTTGCCTTTTCTCCCAAACAGTTGGACCTGTCTTTGCCAAAAACTATCCAGCACGTCTCTCCGTCAATAAAATTGGAATTTAATTTGAATCTCTATAATCGGATTGCCTGTTCTCACAAAAAGCAAATTTCTATTTCTGCACAGTTTATTCAGTGTCACCGAAACGGCTGAATCTGCCTTTGCCAAGATAATCAGCACGTTTCCTTATTATTAGGAATCAAATGTTTTTTGAATCATTCAAAATTTAGAATGGTTGATCTGTGATCTCGAAAACGAGACGAAAGACTATAGGCAATAGTATGTATACATACACACACATCCTTATTTTCTAAGTTATTCGAAAATGTTCAGAAACCTCTGAAATGTAATCATATTATATATTTTTTTTTTATAATTATTATTTTACGTGTTGTAATTTTCAAAATGTTAGTTTAATATAACCACGTTCGTATTTTGTTCTCAATTTTGCAGACTATTAAAAACATATTAATTATTAGGTAATTAAATCTATGTATTTGATAGCTTCTGTTTGAGGTTTTGAGTAAAAAATAGACAGACTAACTATATAAGCAATTAAAATTTATTTTAAGTATGCATAAGAGATTTAAAGGTTTTAAGTCAAATAAAATTATTGATGACAATTACACAATTACGAATACTATCAATCAATAACACATATTATGCTAATTATGTTCCAGTATAATAACTGTAATAATGTAATTATTATTCAATGTTCAATATAAACTGATAATAGCTCAAGATCTTTTATCAAAATGTTTGTATCGATTATTTGCTTCTTGTATATTTTTTCAATTCATTTCAATGAGCATAAAGTTCATTACATATTACTACAAATATTAAATACAAAACGCATGTACAGATGAAAGTTTCTAGCTCCTGATATAATCACGTCTGGATTAATAAGCGTATATAAATAGACAGTAGATATCACGTTATTGCACAAAGGATTCACGATCCTGACATGAAGGATATATGACAGTAATTAATAACATATTATCCTACTCAAGGAGATTAAGCTAATGCTTATTGAAAGCTACGACTCTAAGGCAATGCTTCTCATGTATGTTCCTCCTTAGAACGAGATTAAACTCTATATAGCTCCAAGACGACTGGAGACATTTAAAAAGGATTGGAAGAAATTATCGATATATTGGTTACTTGGTTTAATTTAAATTACGAAAATATTTAAGAAATATATAGAAGCAAAGAAACTAAATAGCGCGATTAAATTAGTAATGGATATGTTTAATAAGAATTAGCGTACTTGCTTAGGACACTTACAAATTCATCAGTCAATTAAATTATAATTTGAAAAAAAAACACTATTAAATAATTCTGCTTATAATTTTTAACTTCCTGTCGTGTAAGTTATAGTAATTACAAACAAATCAAAAATGAAAATCTTTATATATCTTTAAGTTTCCAAGCCTTCTGAACATTTTGGTATACTTGAAAAATATGAATGTATGTGTGTTGTAGGTATGTATGTATGTATGTATGTATGTATGTTTGTGTTATATAAAATTAAAGTCAGTTTTTTTTGCAAAACATTGCAAATTTTCAGAAATATTTTTTTTTCTTAAAAAAATTAAAGCTTTGTATGTAAAAATTAGGAAAGTAGCAGACCGACAGATAGATTGATTAAATTTTCACATATCGGGAAGTTCATGCAACTTGCCACAACGCTAACTGCCACTTAAAATTAGTTAACTTTATATTATAGGTATATTTAAAACTTTAAAATTCATTAAACAGTTCAATTATTACTTTTTATTAAATATGTATTATATGCAATATTGAATTGAAATATAATTGTATAGACATAGATATAATTGTTGGGTCACTCCCTTCAAGAAACATTTATTAAGATAACGTATGTAATCTTTAAGTAGTAATACTAGAATGTTAATTATTTAATGAAGCAAAGGGGAATCAAATTTTCTTCTATATCTTAACATTAAAAATTTGGAAGATTCAGCTATCTGTATTAGATCAGAATATAATATTAGTTTGTTAATAAGATTCAATTCTTGATAATTTGTTCATCAAATACTAAATTCACTTGATGGTAACCGTTTGATTTTATAAGTATTGATATAAGGTAGAACGGGGCTTAAAGGTCCAGGGGTAAGAACTTTTTAACAACAATATTTGAAATTAGAAAGAAAAAGATATATAACAAGCCATTACCTTGATTCTTACGACGATGCTATCAGGAGATAAACAGATAAATGTTTGAAAATTCATAACAAAAAATTTTCTTTTGTTGTTAATTATTTTGGTTGAGAGCACAGTGCTTTAGTTTAAGAAGACCATAGTATAATTTTATGTATGTTTAAATTTTAAGTATACGTTATTTAATTGTTTTACAAGATGTGTTATTAATTTTAAGTTGGATTTAACAGTTTTTGAAGTAAAACCTTTTTAGGCGCGACTAGGATGTAAATCCGTACAAATGCAACGGAAGTGCGTTAGATAAGATAAGATAAGAGTCGAGTGCCAATTATTCGTCATTCGTTCTCGATGATATTTCAAAACGGGTCAATTGTGATTCGTCGTCACGTATGTGAATAGTAACGTACCGATATCAACAAGGAAATTAGCATAGATAAATAAATATTTTAAAGTTACATCGTAGTACAAATGTTGATTTAATAAAAAATGCTTGAATCAGAAGAATATTTTACCCTGTTCCTTGAAAATAATAAAACAAATTTTAATTCATTATAAACAAAATGTATTGATTAGAAATTATTTCTATATTATTCGTAGTTTCTAAAAATCTTTGAAGTTATTATAATGGAAATATTTTTTAGGCAAGACAGATATTATAGCTATTCAAAGGAAGAGATTATATAGCCAGCGAAAAAGTAAAAAAAAGACACGCAGTCAATAAATGTATGTTAATTTTAATTACATAAAGTTCTTCAAGCACAATTATTACATGATGAGTGAAGTTGCGAAATATTCGTTTAGGCATTGTTTAATATAATACACTGTGTGAATGAATATTATAGAATTTATTATTCAGCAATCACTTCATTTCTCTAATGAAGGTTCATTTCAAAATGCTAATTACAATGACAAACCGATCATGTCATATTTTGAAGGATGACTTTAATTACATTATTGTTTTTAAATATTATACATATTTTTAATGCTATTATAAATATATAATTTATAATTTATCATTATATAAATGTGTACAATGGTTGACACTGATAAATACGTGCATCACGAGTGTTACCATATTACTAATAAACATCATTTAAAATTGTTATATGATGTCTTTATTTTTCTTAAATGCCATCTTGTACAGTAGCAAAACGGTTTTACTTCAATCGCATGTGAACCTTATGCGCACTCTTTTTTTATAACCTCTATCTAGCTTATACTTGCAATTTTACAATAGATAAATGGAATAACTGGTTAATTTAACCCTGCTGATTAATATCTCTCACGAAATACTGAATCAAGATTATTTATAGTGTTGAAATGTAAAAAATGCGCTCATGATATTTATATTTTGCACTGGTTTAATATTTTAGCTATTATTTTGGAAATTTTTTTAAAAATTAAAATAAAACAATGAACCTATTTGCGCCCTGGTCGTCCCCGTCCTTTAAGTTTTCGAAAAACAGAAAAAATATTTTTACAATGTTGAATTATGTGGGAGTTTTACTGAACATAGTTAGATAGTTGTTTGATATGTGTTATTACTTATAATATAACTGATTTGCTTTTCACAGTAAAATTGCTCAAAATCAAATTAGTGACCCGCCCTACCTTATAATTTAAGTAGATTCTCCAATTCATATTCTTCAGCATATTAGAAAATCCATTTACCTCACTGATAAGCCAAGCAAACCACAGTGCGTTACTATATCATTGCATTAGTCAAATCCGTGATCCAGTTTCGAAACTTTATATTCACGTTCGGGTGAGTTCTCTTCGTCAAACTTTTCCAGTTCGAACCGATAAACCATCGCATTTATATTGTGACGTAAATCACTCGTGCGAGGATATTGCAAAAACTATGAAATGAGATGGTGAGCTGATAAACTGAAATCAGTATTAATAGTTCGCGCCATTGAATCATCTATCAATGTTCTCCTGATTGTTATTTGTTTGAGTGCTTTCGATGGAGGCAGTGAAGAATAGTAAAAATTATTAGAAATTCCAAGATATTTCATGATGAAGTGAGGTAGATGTTTTGGTTGATTGTTTTGCAATATTAAAGAAAAATTTTGTTTGTTAGAAATTATTATTAACTTTCCGTAGAGTAGTTATAATAATGGGCCGAAAATCGAAAATGAAATATTTTCCATTTCTCTACGTTTTGAAGGTTTCTGAACAATTTGGCATACCTTAGAAAAAATAGATGTGTATGTATGTGTGTGTGTGTATGTTTGATTTGAATGGTTTAAGAAACATTCGATTCCTAATGATAGGGAGATGTGCTGATTGGTTTTTGGCAAAAGCAGGTTCAGCAGTTACAGAGGTACGAAGCAAAGAGTGCAGAAAATACAAATTGAGAGAACGGAGTATCCGATTTGAATGATCTATAAGGCAATTAATTTGTTATGATTGGGAGAAGAGGTGATTAATTTTTGGCAAAGGCAGGTCCAAGGGTTCCAAGATACAGAGCTGGATGTCCAAAAAATGCTAGTTTTTGAGAGAACTAAGCGGAGTCAGATTTGAATGAATTGAAGAACTTTCTGCTTGTTTCAACAAAATAATTGCTTTCAGGAAAAAATTAGTTTCAATATTTTTTCCAATTTTTTTTTCCAAAGTTTTGTTTTGTATATCGAAAATATTTCAGATTTTAATTTCAATTCTGACTTAAGTTCTAATATATTTTAAGCAAATAATTTCAACTTTGCAATTCAGTTTATATAATTCTTATAAATATTAGACAATGTTACAATATTAATAATAATCTATTTGAAAACATTCAGTATTCCTCGAACATTTCACGGTACGGGAAGTTCCAGCAATTTGCCTTAAGGCACGATGCCATACACCTCACTAGTTATTGGTTTATTTCATGGCTAAAATCAACTAAATTCACTTCCTGGAATGTTGAAAAAATTATTGATTATAATAAAAAAATACTGACAATTCTACTACCAAATTACAATGGGAACCTTGATATCAGTTTGAATTTAATAGTAAATCCATGTTAAAATTAGTTCGTAATTATAGGTGTTAAACATTTTTTTACTAATTTTGCAAATTAAAGACAGTTTGATGAAGTTGTTAGGTGCAAATGCACTTGATTACTTCCTGATGGAGAGAGATCTATTCACTTCTTTGAATTTAATAAACTGTTTGTTAAATCTTTTGTCAATTATAAAAACAAAAATATTTTATATATTTTACCCACTATTTGTGGTCTGGTCTTACCAGACAACAGATTGAGACGTTTCTTAGTATTTAACAAACTACTATTTATTTGAAATATATCATATTGAAATCGAATTTGTATTTTTGGTAACTTTTGATTGCAAACTATACTATACAATTATTATTAAAAAAATATTTGTTGCAATTTCAAACAATTCAAAAAGAAGAAAGAACTGATAATTTTTCAATTAATTTCATTGACTGCTTTTTTTAAACTTTGTTTTATTCAGCAATCAGAAATACATAAGGATTCCTATAAGCTAAATTGACAATATTTGAGAGCGATATATAAAAAGAACTCCAGTGAGATCTTCTTAGTCAAACAATTGATACGGTCATATATTGAAGCTAATCTAAGACTAAATCTGAAAGCCGTTGACTGATGATTGAAAAATAATATTTTTTATAAAAAGATTATTATGTTACATTAATTTTAATTAATTACGTAGATTTAATGGCAACACCTATATTGTTAGCGCAGCACGCAATATTGTTAGCGAGCATTAATTTTACCATTGTTTTTCTCTGGTAGTTCTGATTTGAATTGAAATTTTTAAAGATTCAGAAAAATCATATTTAATTGCGAATATTTATGGAAAAGGGTTGAACGGGCCTAAGAGGTTTGCGAGTAAGAAGATCGACCGCCATTAGTGTATAGAAAAGTAAAAATGTGTATAGAAAACTAAAATGTGTAACCAGACATCATCTTCATTCAATAGCTTTTTTGGTTTTGGGCGCTTTTTGATTAGTTGAATATAATTTTGAGATATATGTAATTTATTTATTTCGCAAGATAAGTCGTGTTACGTTATATTTCACATGTTAAATAATGTAGCTATTATATCGTGAAATCACTTTAAAATTGAAAATAAAATGTAGGATTTGTTTGTCCTCTAGATGCCTCTACTTACCCCGCTCAAAAGGAAAAAAGGGATTGATGACAAATTGTAGAAAAACAGTACCGAAAGTAATATATTTCTGATAATTTCACTAAATATAGTTCGATAGTAGTATGTTGATACTGTTATGTGTTGTTATTTACATCATTTAGTTTAGACAGTATGTATAAGTACTTAAAGTCAGATTGGACCTTTGTTCCCCGCCCTATCATATTAGTTTGATACGATATATGGAATTTGGTCACAACACAATAAATAATAAGGCCAAGGATTGCTAGCTTCTATTTTCCTATTTGATTATATATCTAAGTTTATAAGTTTAATTGACAGAACTAAGTGTAACACACACTACAAAATGTGTGAATCAATATTTAATAATATAAACCGGAAACGTGAAAATAGTTTATAAAAATTTACTGTATTATTGGATCCGTTTTCCAACTAAATCGAGAATCTGATACGTTTTGAAGGAAATTCTTATCGTTTTGACTCTTTGATCTCATTTCAAATATGTTCCAAGGGATGTATACGCACAGGTATAATTTGTTCGTGCGATTGTACAGAAATTTGAATTAAAGATAAAATTATACACTCTTCCTTATTACGAGGTAGAAATGTATGTACGAACGCGATATCAAAAGAACTGAAAATTCAAGCCGAGCATCGCATGGAATTCCAATAACGTCGGGGAATGTCTCCTAGTAAGTGGAAATATCCCGCTCATTCGCACACTGTGCGTGACATTTGTATATATGTGTATGTATTGATATTTATATGCAGGTATTTGTATATATGTGTATAAGTTGAAATGGTACTAAAGAAATAGGACCAGTCGAAACCTTATCCAGAAACTTAAGTTCTCTGGAAAAAAGCTAACACAGGTGTGAATTTAAGTTGAATGAGCTGGGTATTAAATTTTAACTTTAAACGTTTATTCTGATAGAACCAACTTCAACAACATCAGCAATAAGCTAAAAAATAAATTGAAGAAATTCGGTTCCTATAGATCAGACCATTACTATAGGTTAGAGACCATTCAAAAGCCGACTTTAACCTTATGTATGTCCACCTATTTAATGATTAATGATAGAATAAAAGCAAACGAAAAAATACAAGACTTGATTTTATTTATATCTGAACACATCATCCGTGCAGATTTTCCATTAGTCCTGATGGCATCTTCATTTTATTTTGAATCCACTCTAGTATAGTGGGTAGTAATATCATTCCTGGCACAACCTCTACTGAAAAAGACCATACCTTAGACAACATACTCACTATTCTGTTCCAGACAGAATCGCCCTTTGGAGGCAAAAATATTATCATTGGGGTAATAGTAATTGGAAAGAGACGCCATACCTTAGACAATATATTGACTATTCTGTTCCAGCCAGAAACGCCGTTTGGAGGCAAAAATATTATCATTGGGGTAATAGTAATTGGAAAGAGACACCATACCTTAGACAACATATTCACTATTCTGTTCCAGCCAGAAACGCCCTTTGGAGGCAAAAATATTATCATTGGGGTAATAGTAATTGGAAAGTGACACCATACCTTAGACAACATATTCACTATTCTGTTCCAGCCAGAATCGCTCTTTGGAGGCAAAAATATTATCATTGGAGAATAGTAAGAGATAATGATAAATCAATATTGTTAAACTAAATGTTTTATACAAATAAATTTCAATTGCTATACAAGGATCCTGTCCCGACTTGTCCTGGTGACGAAGTGATAAGGTCAAACCAGAGGTTTTTTGTTGAGTTCTTGTGCTCCATATTCTAACCAAACACGACTTAGACAAATCATAAACCTGTTAGCAACATTGTCATCAACTAATTCCTGTTATGAATAAAAATAAATCTTCTCTCTGAAAAATATTTTTACAGAGATTTCAAAAATCAAAAACAAAAAATCTCCAGGAATCCATATAATATTGTCTAAGATGTTAGAGAAACCGCCAAAAAAAATAATTATTTTTTACTTATATATTTAACGGTATTCTAAGAATGGCCAAATGGACTATTGGCCAAAATCTGATGAAACTTCAATACAAAATTCATATAAATCTCAGAATTTGCGAGTGGGTAGGGTTCAAATGATTCCAAAGCCTAGACAGGATCAATACATAGTTACATCGTTGGCCTATTTGCCTGTTTTCTAATTATCATCAAAAATTCGAAAAAAATTGAAAAACTTTTATTGCAAAGTAGCCATCACTTAGATTCTTACGACTTTGATATTGGGAGAAAAACGGCAATGTTTTAAAATGCATAACAGAAGACTTTTTTTCGTTGTTATTAGTTTTTACTGTGATCACTGTTGCTTAGTTTTTCAGACCCTGATATAATTTTTATGTATACGTTATTTAATGATTTTGTAAGATATATTATTAAATTTAAACTCAAAGTCTAAACCTGGTTGGGGTAAAAAGAACCAACTAAACTTTCAGCCTGGCACAGGTGTAGAAAATAAAAAATAAGATACAAGAAAGTAAATTGAGTTAATATAAGCAATTTTACGAGATATAAATTAAATAAATAGTTATTCCTGAAGAATATTTGTGACGAAATACTATTTAAAGATTATTTACAATGATATTTCTATAAGAATTTTTTTTTTTTTTTTTTTTTAATTTTTATTTGGCCTCGCTTACTCTGAGCATTTAGCCACCTACAACATTTTTATTTATCTACATTCTAATTTTTCATATCAATTTCAATCTATTCTATATCTTCTTAATTTTTTCTTCTTATTTTCTTCAATTCTTCATTTTTCTTTCAAGCTCCAATAGTTCTCTTCTTACTCCTAATTCAATTCAACTATTCGAATTCTGTTAATTCCTAATTTTCTGATTTTTTATTAAACTTCTATTTAACAAATACAATTTTTATTCGATTTCAAATTAAATACACATATTTTTAATGATAAATTCTAGGTCATTGACAGGATTTGATCCGAGGATCCCTGTCGTGTGAATCGAACACGCTACCAATGAGCTATGCTCGCCACTATAAAAAATTTACTCATGCAATTTATATTTTGCCTTGGTCGATTAATGTAGCAATTATTTTGTAAAATTTCTTCGAAACTAAAATAAAACATTGGACCTCTCTACTTCCTAGCCGTTCCCTTTTATCCAAATTTAAAGGGTAAATAGGACAAGGTCACAAATTTTTGAAAACAGCAAAAAAACACATTTTTAGACTGATAAATTTGCTGGTATATTTACTTAACATATTCAGATAGTTTTTTCTTTGATATATGTTATTTGTTATGATACAATTGGTTTGGTTAATAAAAAACTATTTTTATTGATGTAAATACCGATTATTAGAACTCACTCATATATGTTACATAAGTATCACATTTAAGATCTTAAATAATTCCATATCATATTGACCATTTTCTTATAAAATTTTCTCTCAATATTTTACATACCGGCCCTAAGGCGAAACCGTTTGACATGGCAATACTTTTCTCTCTGTTTTCTGGATTAGAGCGAACCGAATGCCTTTTGCGGTCCTCTCTGACGTCTCCTATTTATTTTCATACGCCCTGGGATTGCAAGCCCTCGGCCTTTGTCGATTATTCACGACGCACTGTATTGGATTTATATGTAAATCACATATGTTTACCTGTAGGTATGGAGATCTATAGGACTTGTAATATGTATTATTACAATGTATAGACATGTGGGATAGAATGCCGACGATATGATGAGCCCCGGATCGACTTTTGATGGGGAACGAACGGTCGTCGAAATAAATTTTCTGAAATGGACTGTTGATTAACATGGTTTGTTGGTTATTATGATTTATGACATTATTAGTTGGTCTAATTCATAAACTTCGTAGAAGTATATTTCTGCTAATATCTATTCTTTAACTAATTATAAGCGGACCACGCATTTACGATGTGTCTAGTATATCATAACATTCTCTGTTGAAAATAATTACAGTAATTACGAGCAAAATGCATTTAGATACAGGGTAGAGCAAGACACAAAAGTCGAATTTCACATTTGTCAATTATACTGTAAAAACCGGACCAACTACAACAAAACCAATAATACATATCAAATAAACAACGACCTAACTATCTTTAGCGTAATAACTAGCTTATTCATGAATGCAGAACTATTTTTTTTGCTATTGCTCAAAAATTTGACACCTGTTTTTTCTATACCATAGGCAGTGTACAATGATACAGCCAGGAATGAACAGATCCAGTATCTTATATTAATTTGGAATGAATTTTTTAAGGATAAGGAATTTCGTTTTATGATATAATAATGCGAATATAGGTTTATAGAATTGAAAAAATTAGAAAATGTAGAGTAAATTTACATATTGAAGCTGAAAAAAATATTATTTGGAAACATTACAAATATATGTTTGTATTGTTAGAAGCAACATACTTCCCTAGCAAATAATATTTTTGCTTGTATTATTTATTTCATTCGTGCTTGCGCTTATGTAACAATCCCTTTCATTTAGCGAATTACGTAGATCAATTTGCTAATATATTTAGACAAATAACCTTTTGAACATGAAACCAAAGACTTGAAATAAAACCAAAAAAACTTATAATTTCAAGATGAAAAAAAACAAATTTTAAAACGTTTAAAAATCATAATTTTCCTACCTTGGGATTAGCATTCAACTCAACGCATTCATTCAGTAAGTAAATGATTTAATTGAAGTACTGTAATTATTTTACCAAGCAAGCATCGCACCGTGAAACATTTTCATTATCTCATGAATATTTGAATTTAATTAACAACGGTGACCCGATCTAATATTTACTTTAGAAGTTTACTGGCAATGCTATATTTAGCATATGGAAACATGTAGAAACACACTTTAAGTATGTATAAATTGTGTTTCTAAATTACATGTAACTAATTACTAGACATAACACTGGATGGTGCACGGCATCGTTTCTTAAGGCAAATTTCTGGAATTTTCAGTAACAGTATTAAATATTCTAGAAAAAAAAAATTAAAATATTGATCAATAATTATTAACAATTGTTTTAAACATTTCCAAATAGGTAATTATGATCACTATATATTTTATCGTTCATAAAAGAAACAGTGATGATCTTAGCGCTCAAAACACTTGGGATATGTACATTTCAACTGAATTGTTAATTTAAAATACATATTTGAAGTATAAAACTTTGTATATTTTTGAAAATTTTGAAAAAAATTTTTGTCTGAAAATTTTGAAATTTGCTTGATTCGTATAAGTAAACTTTAAAAATTAACAGTCTTGGCACAGAACTCAACAAAATTGTAACTAAATTAGTACTCATTTTTATCAAATATATCAAACTTTATCAAATATCTGATAATTTGATGAGCATATGTCTAATGATCATTTTTGAGCGCTAAATATCATTTTTTTTTACTTTTCTCTCGGTATCTTCAAAACCGTTAGACCTGCCTTGCCAAAAACTACATCAAATATTTTGTCAGTACAGTGAAATGTTTTTTGAATCATTCAAATCGGGTACTCCGTTCTCACAAAAACTACCGTTTTTGGCACTTTTTGCCCTGTATCTTCGAAACGGCTGGACCTGTCTTCACTAAAAACTATACAGCACGTTTCTTTATCAATAGGAATCGAATGTTTTTTGAATCATTTAAATCGGTTTATTGATGCGCCCGAAATCGTGGACGAAAAATTGTATCCAAACATACATGCATACGCACACACACATACATCCAATTTTCTTAAGATATGCTACAATGTTTAGAAACCTTCAAAACGTAAAGATGTGCAAAAATTTTCATTTTTGATTTTTTTGCGATTACTATAACTTACCCTACGGGAAGTTAATAATGATGTAAAAAGTTTTTAAAATTCAGTTTATTCGAATATATCATATGAAATGTATCTACAGAATCTTGCATAAAATCAATTCTACGCAAATCAACAAGTATTGATGTCTTAAAAATCGAGAGACAATATATATTTCTAGTGTAATGCATTTTCGTATAGAAAAATATATTTCACATTGTTTCTGTCACATTAGGATGAACTATTATTTTGTTTTATAGAGTCGTATTGGTAAATTGCGTATGATATCATGAATTTTGGGCAAGTTTTTCAAATAATTTTTCAAAATGGTCTCCTAGGTCGGAATGTTTCTGCGTTTGTGGAGTATATGGTAAAGTGCCCTAATAAACCCAATAAACTGAATTCGTTTGACAAGGAAATTATCCGCGGGCTTAATGCGGTGAACAGTGTAGCGAAGTCCACGATTTCCATGAATAATGAATAAAGTTCACGAAATGTTCGCGGATTGTTCAGTTGCGGTCGCTTTTGTTGTCTAATGATGAATGGAATGCACTCCAGGCCGGTGTACGGTTTGTAGATTGCTTAAGAGCTGGCACATAAATTTCAACTAACCGAAATAAATGAATGCATTTATGTATATTCAAGTATTTTCTATAGTAGAGACCCAAAATTATAGTAACCCTGCTTCGTAAATTTATTTAGTTTCTCGCGTTCTCTTAAAAGTGATAAACAAGAAGGTACTAAACTAGTTATACTAAAGGTATAACTAGTACCTATTTATCTTAGCTAGATTACAAATTTTTATTCTATTTATAAATTCTATTTATGTTAGTTAGAAATTTAAATCACTATCACAGGTTTCTACTGACTGTTTAATTACTATATTTATACCTTGATATACTTATTAACTTCCCTTAGGGTAAGTTAGAGTAATCGCAAAAAATCGAAAATAGAAAATTCAGCATATCTTTGTTTCAAAAATACTGAATATTTGGGCATTCTTAAAAAAATGGCTGTATGTGTATGTGTTTGTATCTGTATGTATATGTGCGGATACGATTTTTCGACGACGAGAGCACGGATCAACCGATTTGAATGATTCAATTCCTATTGATGGGAAGAGGACGTGTTCATTAGTTTTTTGAAAAGCAAGTTCAGCCGTCAAAAAGTCCAAAAACTGGCTAATCAAATTTTGAATGAGCTGAAAATATGATGGGAATGATTCAAAAAGCGTTTTACTTGCATTAAGGGAACGAAGAAATAGCTTTTACAACTTTTCAATAATACATTGCTATATAAATGTTATATCCTAAGAATATCAAATATCATTATAAATGTGTTATAGATGTCTAAAAAATAGCAAATGACAGAATTGCGTAAATGTAATAGAAAATTTAATTGAAGTTTTAAAAATTAAAATGATTTTTTCTTCACCATTTTATATACTAAAGTTTTGCATTTTATAAAACAACAATTCTAAAATAATTGAATTATTGCGCATTTCTTATGATAAATACACTGCTTGTTCATATTAGTATTATGAGCAAAAAAACTAAGTGAATTATATCGGCTTATGTTCAAAATTATAAAAAATCTATAATTATTTTACTGTGAACAAGTGTACAAGTTGTGAAAGAAATACCATGCATGTCAAACCTGAAAATTAAATTTGTTAAAGTTAGTCTTTATAAAGAATGTGTGCAATTTTCTTCTTTTTGATTATTTTTGAATTTTAGGCAATATGGGATAAAAATATCTTTATCTCTTCTTTATAGTCTTGTCAATACTAATACCAATATTGTGAATATTAGCTTATGTTTATTGTTAATTATTAAAATGAAAAATATTACTTCAGAACAATAACAAATAAATGTACCCCTTTAGCTACTCTTTGGTATTAATTTTAATTATTTTCCAATGTGTTTACTCCAATTATCATTGGTTTCTAACATTCTAGACTAATCTTCAAATTATTTAAAGAATTATTTTGTGTGTGTTTTTTTTATTAATTTGAAATTAAAACGAATTATTAAAAAGAAATGTGGATTTCTATATTTATATGAAAAGCACCCCTATACTTGCTCACTAGCCGAGTATATGCTATTTCACTGAAATTTACTAGAGTTTATTATAAACCGCGGTAGATATGTTTCAAAGATATAAATAAATACAGGACAAACCTATTCAGCGGTTGTTTTGAGTATTACTGCATTTAGTGTAATCAGCGTTATTTGAGTTTGAGATAAATAGCATTCAAATGCATGTTCATGTTTGGTTGAATTCGATAAAATTTGTTTGCATTGTAAATATTAGCATAAATATATGCCATCTAATTTGGTAAATATATTCCCTTCGAATGCTGGCATACATGCATGACGTGTAATGAATGTTTAAATAGTGTGCAAACTACATTTTCTGCATAATGCATTTATATTTGAACAATAATTTTTTGCCATTATGCTATTTGAATTTTAACGTCATTAATTTTTTTTTAACGTTCAATAGTTCAAATGATCCAAATCCAACAATGTGATAATTTTCAAAAATTTTTTTTGCATTTCATAAGAGATGCGACAGATTAGTTTACTTATTAATCTTTAATTTTAATTTAATCTTGGGCATTTGTTGAACAATACGTCTCACTACTAACGAAAAGATGTTTTAGTTAGACATAGTTGTTTACTAAACTATCTGTATAAATGTTTAATTTATACAATCTATATAAATATTTATATTTTGATATAGCAATGAAAATTAAAAGGAAATAATAGAGTTTGCAACTTCTAGTAGGATTTGGTATTATGAAGTGAAAATGCTTAGCTCGTGTTTAGTTTACTTTTATTTCCAAGATATTTTTTATGATATATCAATTCTACTCGATTTAAATAATTACCTTTAATTCCTTGCAATATAATACTGAAAACAACTTTTATGGACAAATTCAGCCAATCAATTTAACTATTACACATGCGCATGTTTCACAAATTAATGTGAAATACCTACTGCTAAGAAGGATAAAAGATGTTGTTAAAATAAATAAACCACATATACTCCTTTTTGCTGTTCATTTATTTACGTTAACGTTTGTAGATGTAGATAAATTAAAGGTTTACTAATAACTGAATACAGCTTAAAAAATGCATTAGTTAACAAAAACATATTTTTCTCCTGAGGTCAATACGCATCTTAGATTCCAACAATGTTCTTCTGAAAGAAATATTTTTAAACTTACGAAATTTGACTCTCTTGTTTTGCTTGCTTGGCGACCTGTGTTTACGAGTGTCATCTACAGACTACATCCTAGGTGTCGACGTTTGCTTCAAACTGTCAGTTAAATTATTGAAAATTCCAATTCGTTATTTCGCTTTAATTATTTATATGTATTACTTAATTTCTTAATGCATTTTAATTGATATTGATCGAAAAATCGGGTAAATAAATGTGCAAGCAAATCGTATCACTTGTAAAATTTGAAAATTTTATAGTTTCAGATTGTAGGGATAGTGACAATTTAACACATTTATCACAATAACTTGCATGTACATTTCAACTTCCCTTAGGGTAAGTTATAGTATTTGCAAAAAAATCGAAAATGAAAATTTTTATATATTTTTACGTTTTAAAGGTTTCTGAACATTTTGGCATACCTTAGAAAAAATGGATGTATGTGTGTGTGTGTGCGGATATAAAATTTTGTCGATGATTTCAGGAGCACGGTACAACCGATTTTAATTATTCAAAGACATTCGATTGCTGTTGATGAGGAGACGTGCTGATTAGTTTTTGGTATAGGCAAGACTAGCCGTTGCGAAGATACGGGGCAAAAAGTGCCACAAACGGTAACTCAGTTTTTAAGAGAACGGAGAGCCTGATTTCAATAATTCGAAAAACGTTTTACTTGTATTGACAAGATGAACAACTGATGAAATTTTCATGAAGGCAGGTTCAGCGGTTTCGGAGATCTAGTGAAAAAAGTAAAACAAATGCCATTTGGCGGTCAAAAATGGTCATTAGACATGTGCACATAAAATTATAAGATATTTTATATATAAGTTCAGAACTTCCAAAATATTTCAAAATAAAGAAGACATTTTTTTTCAAGAAGTCTTTTTTCCAAAAAAATTTTTTTTTTTCAAAAATTTATAGTTTCTCAAAAATCTAATTTTTCCCAAGTAAATTAACTTCAAAAATGTTAATCTTTTTGATAAAAATAATTTTTAGTACGGGAAGTTCCTGCAATTTGCCTTAAGGCACGATGCCATGCGCCCCACTAGTTAAAATATTTTTTGAAGTATAGAAAGAGTTCATAACACACTATAAGCATGACACTAAGCAATTTTGATACTCACATTAGTATGATTGAAATTGATAAAAAATACTAATAATATTTACGCTGTATATTTTTATAAAAAAAATTAAATTTCTCCATATATCAAGATGAAAACTTATGTGAATAAATCCGAGTCCCATTGAGAATTTCTAAAAGAACAGTAACATGTAATTCGGATAATATTTATAGTATCAATTCTGCTTAGATGCATCGCACTGATTCGATCCAATATACTCGCGGATCGGTTATTTACGTCCGTGCTTTTTCCCGGTATCCGTCGTATAAATCACGGTCGCTCATTGAACCAGCGCGATAATGAAGAAGTTTTCGCGTTCCTCGGGCGAGCGACGTGCTAACACTCGGACCTTTCGCTTTGAACTTTAACTGGGAAAAAGTATCTATTACGTTCTCAATCTGGGTAACATTCGGATGATGTTTTTAAATTTGTTTAATTAAAGATCATCCGAATGACAGTATTGGATGATTGCAAGTCGACGTAATGATTTCCGTTTTTTACTTCCCGTTGGGTAAGTTATAGTAATCGCAAAATAATCGAAAATGAAAATTTTGATATATATATTTGCTTTTCAGAGGTTTCTGAACATTTTGACGTACCATAGAAAAAATGCATGTTTATGTGTATGTATGTGCGAATACAATTTTTCGTCGACGGATTTGCGAACATGGATCAGCCGATTTGAATGATTCAAAAAGCATTCGATTCCTATTGATAAGGAGACGTGCTGAATTTGATATTCATTTTTTCAGCAATTTGCTTTACCACTATGCAATGCACCTCTAGTTTATTCAGTTTTCAGTTGTTTTTGAACAAATACTAATGTAGAGGAACGAGGAGCTAGTTTTTCTTAAATTCAAACAGAACGTATGTGTTTTTAAAAATTGCGTTTAGAATCGACAGTTTATATTTCTATGAATTGAAGCACGATATATGCTTTATTATTCCTCAAGTAATCAAGTAAAAATAATCCCATAACTATTGTTTGTTCATTATTTCACAATTAATTATTTTCTAGAAAAGTGTGGTGTTATAACTTACCCGTGTTTTGGGTTAATTGTAATATTTACCGGGGTAAGTGTAACAAAAAAACGACAATGATACCTCTGATAATTTATTATTTTCTTATTTTTAGAAAACTTTATACTTTCTAAGTTAATATTTTCCTAAATCAACGTAAACTATAATTAATAAAAATAATATATATATATATATATATATATATATATATATATATAATGTTTCCTGTAATATACATTGTTTTAATAAATCTATGTAAACTACAATAAATATCGTAATACAAATAAAAGATTTAGTGCCTCCTGTAACACAATTAACATGTCACAAACTATACATTCTACCTAATCTTCTTCACTTGAATCTATATATATATATATATATATATATATATATATATATATATATATATATATATATATATATCTTCTATATATATAAAAATAAGTCGGGTTTTCCTTCCTGACGAAATAACTCCAGAACGCACGAACCGATTTGGACAATTTTGCATTCGTTGGAAGGCTTCGGGCTCCGCAAGGTTTATAGCTAAGAAAATTAGTGGTGCATGGCATCGTGCCCTAATGCAAGCTGCTGGAAATTCACGCACCGTAATTAAAAATTCAAGTAATGACATTAGTGAGAATTATAAGAATTTTGCTTGGTTAAGTCAACTAGCAATTCTTGCCGCAAAGAATAATGATATATACACACTGAATTTCACCATTTAATAAAAAATTGCTGGCGATTTGGTACCAATGATTCCGACTGGTCTTCCGTTTGACTTCAAACGATTGCAATTTCCAGTTCGCCTTGCGTTTGCAATAACAAGTCGCAAGGCCAGTCGCTTAGTGTTTGCGGGAAAAATTTCAAATAGATTATTTAGAAAATCATTGTTTTTCATATGGGCAGTTATACGTTGCTTGTTCACGAGTTGGAAATCCGCTTTGTTTGTGTTAACGTCAGACCAAAAAACAAAAAAATGTGGTTTGCCAAAGAGCACATCAATGAAACGATTAATTTGCGGATTCACTTTCATTTACTTAGAGAAGTTCAACTAAAAAACACTTCGATTTTTGTAATAGAAATAAATTCATTACTGTTGTATAATAAAATCCAATTTTTTCTTTCCAAATATAAAACAAAAAAATTTCTCATCTTTCTCACGAAACCATCTGGTGGCGAAACGGAGTTCGTTTAACATTCTATCAAAAAACGTCTGTAGCTATTTACCCCTGTTACGATAAGCCCCAAGCTCCCCTACGTTAAGATGATGTTGTGTGTTTATGCGAGATATCGAAGAAGATCAAGCATATAATACTACAAATTGCAGTATTGTAATACTACCTCAAAGGACTTACATATAAACCAATATCATAGTCCTGATCTCAGTCGGCGGTCGTGTATCAGTAAGGATGTGGGCACGAACTAGTCCCGGGTTCGATTCCACGAATCCACGGATCGTACAAAGTCGACCTCAAGCAGGGCGTGATAGATATTAAATAAAATCTCAAGTAAAAATCGCTCTCCGTGGTCATAGCTGCTCACCATTAGGTAAGCAACCGTATGATTGCTTTATCTTAATTGATAAAAACTATATCTCAGTTGGTTAGACTAAAGACGTTCTAATACCGCATTAAAATCTTAGAATTAATCAGCGTACAAAAAAGCTTATAGAACATCTAATGCTTTTGATTGCTGTTAAATCAATAAATAAATTTGAAAAATAGAACCGATCTGAACATACGGCATTGAACTATGTAATTCTGCATGTTCCTCAAATATAACTAGCTGTAAGTGGAATTCTGTCTTAAGGCAATTAGGGCATCGTGCCTTAAGGCAAATTGCTGAAACTTCCCGTACCAAAAATTATTATTTTTTTTTAAAACGATTAACATTTTTGAAAAAAAATTAGTTTTAAAAAATAAGATTTTTGAGAAACTATAAATTGGACAAAAAATTAGTTTTTTTTGAAAAAAAAAATTAAAAAAAAAATTTTTTTTTAAAAAATTTTTTTTTTTTTGAAAAAAAATTTTTTTTTCTTTATTTTGACATATTGTGGAAGATCTGAACTTTTTTTTCAAAGCAATCGTACTGCTTTAACTACCTAGGGACGAAATATAAAGCGCGTAAGCGCCGCGTCGCTGTCTAACGCATAAGCATTGGTACGGAACCGATAGAAATGTTAACAAAATGTATACTTATTGTTAAAATCTCTATAAAATGTCTGATAATTTGATGTGCATATGTCTAATGATCATTTTTGACCGCCAAATGGCTCATTTTTTTACTTTTTCCTCTATATCTGAAACCGCTGGACCTACCTTCATGAAAGTTGTATCGATTCTTCATCTTGTCAATACAAATAAAATGTTTTTTGAATTATTAAAATCGGACGTTCCGTTCTCTTAAAAACTGAGTTACCGTTTTCGGAACTTTTTGCCCCGTATCTTCGGAACGACTTGACCTGCCTTTGCCAAAAACTAATCAGCACGTCTCCTTATCAATACGGATCGAATGTTTTTTGAATTATTCAAATCGGTTGATCCGTGTTCCCGAAATCGTCGACGAAAATTTGTATCCGCACATACATACACACACATACATACATACACACACACACACACACACATACATCCATTTTTTCTAAGGTATGCCAAAATCTTCAGAAACCTCTGAAACGTAAAGATATATAAAAATTTTCATTTTCGATTTTTTTGCGATTACTATAACTTGCCCTACGGCAAGTTAAAAACAACTCTTAGATCTTTCGCGAGGTAATAAGGAACATGACCATCATCATAATATTATATTTGAAAAATTAATAGTCATAAATGAACAGTTAACTCAGCATAAGTGATAAAAATATATTTAACATAGATCAATTTGAATTTGTTTTTTATTACTGGAGAGGACTCTACAATAGTTTCAATGTGAGCTTATACAATTAAAATGATTTTATTTCTGATTGTTTATTTATGAAAATAATAAAAAGCCGTGATATTCTGCTTTTTCGTTGTAATCAAATCAAATATTTTCGTGTGCGTGTAATTTACACACGTAATATGCGAATTTATTTACTGGATTTAATTAAAATAATGATATGCGCATATTTGATAATGCAACAATATTTGTTGTATTGCTTTAATAATAGTTGTAAATTTGATATTGATGCAAATCAAATATAATAACAGTAAACAAATATTTGAATTAAGCTGTAAATTGAACAGAAGGCCAAATAAAATATAGAAGATATTGTGACTTAAATAATATTGTTCATAATATGATTAATGATTTGCGAGTTCTCGAAAAATAAAACGCATCCTATTTATGCGGATTAGAATCTTAATCTAAATTTTAGATGCTCTAACACTTTTCTGTGTCTTGTAAATATAACATTATCAATATTTCGATATCCAAAAGGGGTGCCTATTGGGTAATGCAATACAGGTGTACCAAAAAACTTGGACAAAATCCAAATTTTTGCTGGTAATAATATTGATGTTCACCTTAAAAAATAGCGAAATATTCTATGTTGAAACACTATCACTAGTTTGGTAAATGCTATACGGAAGCTTAATTTGGGGAATCTCCATTTACTTAATCAAATGAAATATCGACCACTGTAGCTAAAGGCCATTAGTTAACTAATATATGTGAGCAAATTTGAAGGTCCAATGTTCAAGAACCATGAAATTTGTATATCCCATATATAATTACATAACTATTTCTTTTGTATGTTTAACAACTAATATTATGCTATTACGTTTCGTTCTTAAAAATACGTATACGTATCGTATACGAAAATTATGAAAATAAAAAGTGAAAACTATCAACAGTATTGCATTTGCATAATTACATCAATATTTTGCATTTATGAATTAATCGTATTAATAGTAATTAAATTGTAAAATATAAAATTAGATTTTAATACTTGCTGAACATCAAAATTTGTAATTTTATAGTAAAAACTATGTTTCTCCCTGATACATTTTTCAAAGGTTTTAAACAGCAAGAAATATAGTCTATTATTAACTTTTTACCAGCGATTTTGCATTTTTCCTATTCCCATGATTTTTGCTCAATATATGTCAAAATATCTTTTTCATTAGTTGATACGAATTTTTCATTCTCTATTACAATTTTCAGCCAAGTTGGTTGAGGTGCATATGTTATACCCTCCTTTTTTTATTTTTTTTAACAATAATTTAATAGCAATCAGAAAATAAAAAAAGATATATATGCTCTGTACTGGTTTTAAGAACTTTAGCAATAGTAATGAAGTTCTACATACACGACGTGATATGGGTCATGTGCATGTGATATAGGTCAAACACAGTATATTAAATTAGATTGCGATTTATATAAAGTTATATCAAATTGATTTCATTAATTTATATTAATTTTCTTTATATTGATTATCAATATACATCAGTTACTAACAGATATACTAGAATGACATTTAGAATTGTGATAATAGTATATGTTATTCCAATTTAAACGTATTAGTGGGCATCACTACGCACTTCGATAGTGGTGCTTCTTCTTCAATCTTCTAATAGTTGATGTTTCTAATATAGAAATTAATGCAGGGTTATTTTGGTTTATAATCTAATCGTAATGGATTTCACTTCTGTTTTCCACTACCTCCGGGACAGTGTCAATTCTCAGACCGCCAGTATTTGGATCCTAATGTATCAAAGATGCATTTGCAATACTCGTACACCTCATAATTTTTGATAGTTTTCTTCGGATGGATGAATTTTTGATGGATTGGCGTAGTCCTACAATTCAACGTCACAAGTCCAGATCGGTTTTACCATAGCTCTGTAGTATTTCGTTTATTGATGATAATTTAGACTTACCTCCGATTAGCCAGAACAGTGATTTCAATTTCTTTTTCGTCTGTTTTGTTTAACTGTTGATGTGGGTAATAATTTGCTATCCAAATGTATTACTAAATAGTTAACAGCAACAAATTCAGAGAGAACCGTACCGTAGTGCCGAGTCGACCCATATTTTTGGCATTCTAACCCAAATTCTAGCACTCCAACTCAATTATTATATGCACATATAATCCCCAGTATAAATATAATGTTTATTTGTTTCGTAACTATTTTTTTGGTTTATTAACATTGAGTTCCTCGGCCATTGACATGTATTCAGGTGGAACACCTACATGCGTTCCTTGACTCTAACAACTGCATTCGTCAAACGCGTATGTATAAGAACTTCGCCAATTTTATGATTCAGTTATATGGTGAGATTTGCTTTCATGGATTTTTGTACGCCAATGGTTAGACCAGTTTGGTCACCAATAGTTAGACTGGTTTAATTCCGATGATGTTGCTGTTTAATGCTTGCTAGCAAAAGTTCCAATTATGTCGCGTGTATAAAGCGCTGCCATGTATTCCCTCATTTTGAAAACTCTTTGTGCTTCAATTGTAGGTTCCCCTCTTTAACCAAATTATTTGTCTTTAGTGTATTAAGTTTAGTGTATTATATCCTTCAATACCAATATTATCATGTGCAAGGGAATGGCTGCAGTATACTCGTATGCTATCAATAGGGTGCTTCTAAATCGATTCATCCAGCGATTTACCTCGGCATCAGTATCGACGCCAGCGTTCGATATGATCGACTGATAAGCGACATCTGTTTCCATAGCCATTGTCTAGCATTGATTAGCGGCTTATTAATCTGTCGAGACGCGATGAAACGGAACGGTTCCGTTGCAGCGTATATTCGACACATCTGACATCTCATACATCACAGATAGTGTGAATCCATCTAGATATGCTAATTATACTAATTAACTTCAACTACGCGATTTGTGTTATTATCGATGATTGACTCTATTACCTGCAATTACATCCAAACTAAGCTCATACAATAAGCTACTTTTATATAAATCTTTATTCAAACCAATTTGGTGCTATGGTATACAATTGTGGGGCAGTGCTCATAAGACTAATATAGAATTAATACAGAAATTTCAAAACAAAGTTTTGAAAATTGCCTTAGGAGCTCTAAAACGTGCTCCCAACTGGTTGATTCATGTCGACACGAATACACCTATCATAAATGAAGTAATAAACAGCACACAAGTATAGAAACAAGCTAATCAGTCATTCAAATTCATTAGCAAATTCTTTGATAACAGAGAGCTATCCGAGAAGATTGAAAAGAAAAGCGCCACTGGATTTCAGCCATCAACTCTCCTGATAAAAATGGAAATAACTTAATCAATATTTATAAGAAATTATTTAATACGTAAATAGTTAAAATTATGTAATTATCAATAAAATATTGTGAATTTTATATCGAATGGAAAAACAACTAGTGAGTTGTTTTTTCCAACCTGCCCTTGTAGGATACAATGTCCCTTTTTGGTCGACTATTGTAAATTCATCTATTGAATGTCCTTTACTGGACAGTTGTAAATAAAAGAGATAATTAAAAAAATCTGCAACGATGAAATGCTTTGAGCTTTAGGTGATAGAGACCAAAAAGTTTAGTCGTGTTTCCATTCAAAATTGGCCTCACTCTGGCATTTAAATGATTTTGATGCCTTTTTTCGAAAAAACCGATATGCTAGTTTTCAACACTCTAGCTCATTTGGTCGAGATATCATTGAAAATATGCGAAAGGAGCCTCTTTTTTCATTCTTACTTTTTGTCACAACTATAAAATATATCGACAAACAAATAACGCCATTCTATTCATATTGTTGTAGACTATTTTATTAATAACAAGTATTGTTCAATAATTATTAGTTAGTTTATGATAAAGTAAAATATTTGTTCGTTTTAAATTTTCGGGTAGTGCGGTTGTTTGGACTAATTTTTAATTAGCATCGTAAGAATGAATCAAAATTTTATCAACAATATTAGATAGTCGTTTGCTCTTAAAGCATTAAATTATCATAATAAATTTTATTTAATGGGGTGCAATCTATAACCAAATAGTTATAAAATCTATTTTCACTTAAAAATAAAGATGGTAACCATCGTTCTTTCAGGCATTGCTGCATATGAAAAATGAGTCACAAATTCTAGTATAGAGTATGAAAAAATATAATTACAATAAAAATATAAATTTAGTGATTGTGGCATTGTGCCTTAAGCAGGTTGCTGCATTTTTCCATACCGTAAGTAATCACTCGAGGAATAAAAATAATACATAATCAATATAAAGTTTTAAATATATTCAAATATTTATTATAAATACTTTAATTCTTTTTGTTCGTATTTTATAGATCAATCATAAGTGCTTAAATTTAGGGTATGATCGCCATATATCTTTACGAGAAGCGTATATAAACGAAACCTAACCTTAGTCCTTATTAGAATTATTTATTTCAAGTATATAAGTGAACTTAAGAATTTCTGAAATTAATTTTTCTAAAATCGGCCGGACCTGTTTTTTCTAAAAAATCATTTTCTTAAAACGTAAAGACATTCGAAAAATTGTTATTTTAGATTTTTTTGCGATTGCTGTAACTTACCCGGGTAATAAATACTAATAATAAAAATATAAATTCATTTAAGCAAAATTCGTTAGTCTTTATTATTATGCGATAATATAGATTATTATTCTTCTGATTTTTTTTTGGTATTGCACTGAAAACTTGAAATCTTTGTTATGTTGTCTCAAATGTAGCACTGTTGGTCGTGCATATTGTCTGAATGCATATAATTATATTATAAAGATACAATTTTGTTTAAAGTAATTTAAATTCTATCAATTCCTGATAATCGGCTCACCAAATTACTTGTACCTGCCACATCATTCAAAGATGTTTTATCTGGCTTTTAGTATGGAATTTAGTTAGAAGCGCGTAAACTTACCGCAAATCAACTAATTTGAAATATATAATTTTAGAAGCTGTTGAGATGATTTTTCTTAACTACATAATTTTTCAATAGATAGTTGGCCTATCTATATTCGATATACTTCACATATTACAACTTATCTAACATGTCTGATTTTTAATACTGATTTAAATTTGATGGAGCAATGCCGTATTAAAGCTTGTTTCCATTGGACACACATTTTCAAGTAAAAATTGTTAGCTACTGCTTTTTATCAAGTTGTCTGTGTTTCATAGCAAAGGCAGAGGAATGATCATTTTTTTTGTAAATGATAGTACATAATAAAAAATAGTATATGATAATTGAAAGTGATTTTTCCACTTGTACATTAGGAATGACGTCAATATTTTTATTTAAACGCTATGACTATCTTCAAGTATTATTTTTAGAGGTCTTATATCACCATAATAAATATTTTCAGAGTGCAATAAGTCTCAAACGATATCTGTAATGACAAGACGGCATGTTCCGAGTTCCATCTGTGGTATACTTGGAACTAATAAACGAACTCGTAACTTATTTCATTATATTTTATACTTCACGTGTTCCCGTTTTGTTTAGTAGAAAAACATTTCTCCAGATGGTTGAACGAAGTGATAACTTTTACACCAAGGTTTCTGAGTTATAATTTCAGTTTCTTCAATAAACGGGCATACTTAGTATACATATAAAAGTAAATGTTGCACTTTGTTCAAAGTCTTAGTTAAATCCAATTTTTATATATAATTATAATAAAATTGAATCCAACATTCATAAATAATTAAGAAATTGTGTTGAAAGTAAACGTTTAAAACTTTGTATATAAAATAAAATATTTATTTCTGAAATAAATTGTTTGTTTGTAAAATTCGAATGTTTATTAAATTTAAACAATATTTTTTTAATAATTCACACTAACATTCACAGAAAGTGAAGAATATATTTAGCAAAATACTGTGCAACAATATTAATCTCATACAGATTTTAATGTTTTATAATAATGTGTGATTATTTATGGCTTAGTCGTTACAGCTATCGATATCGATACCGGCAGCCTGATGACAAGCAGTAGACCCTTAGGAATTTTCTATATTTAGAAATATACTTTAGCATTTCATGTAAGTAATTATTAGTATATACATGAGTATATGTAGCAAATACGTTAATCATATTTGACAAAATTCAAATTAGTCGGAAATCGTTAGTAGTAAATCATAATCAGTGTGAATAATAGGGACAGTTATTTAATCCTGTTATTAGTGCAAGTAATAATTATCATGAACAAGCCTGGAACACACGATACGTCTTACTTAACGCAAGTTTCATTAACCAACTCGAGCTCTCAAACTTGGAATTCTCGTCGCAACACACAATATTTGATAGCAATAACCCAGATAGAGCAATTTCATGATATAAATAAAGTTTATACTTACATTATTGGTAAAATGTAATACAATTAATTATATTTTATAATAAAACAAATTCATAAATTGATATGATACAAGGACGATTTGCTGCACTCGTGCATTGCAAAAATAATACGTATTATGTCGTGGGCGGCATCCGAGTGGAAAGGGTTAAATTGTTTATTTTGAAATTTAAAACAAATTAGTTAAAAATTGTATTTAATACTTTTGTTGATTTTATTTGTTTGTTACTTTTTTATATTATACTTCAAATCAATTATTTTTATGAAACTAAAATAGTTTTTTTTAGTAAAGACCTCTTTATGTTGTATTATTCTGTACAAATTAGTTCAATTATTTACTACAAGGCAAATCAGAGTTATTATTTCAAATAAAATAGATAAGCAATTTAAATAATAATTTATAATAAATCAAATAATACTACTCTGTAAATTATAATTTACTGATATTTTATAAAATATCATCTTTTATAATAATTCTACTTCTTTATCTATTATAAATATCATCTTTTATAATAATTCTAAATCAATATAAATGATTATTACTGATTTATTGTATGAATTTTAAATATAATATTACTTATATTTTGATTTTAAATTAATGAAATAATTTTAAAATATGATAATTATTTTTAGGTAAGGTTTGCGAAATTACTAGTATACAAATTTATAAATGCTTTCTATCCATTCATATACATTTTAATAAAAATACTGTATTCTAGAAACTATTCATAAAAATTACACGAATATATGCATACTATTTTTTACACATAGCAAATTTCAATATATATTCATATTTTTTCAAACTTTTGTGCATGTTATAAAATTCTAAAGATTTATAAAAAATATTTAGATCTAGGTGTAAGTGACATTTTGCCAAATAACAAGTATCATTTTGCCGTAATATATTTTGCTTTAAAATGCACAAACTTCGTGATATGGGTTATGGGTGAAATGTAATCTCAATCGATTTAATCAATAAATATACGATTTGTATATGATCAACCTATTTAACAGTCTACTTTGTTTGCTTGTTTATGTGACTACATTTCTAAATGACAACTTGTCTACTATTGTATCTGCCAACATGACCACTTGTTTACCTGCCTACTTGTCTACCTGTCTACCAGTAGATTTTCTTACTAGACGACTTGCCTACTTGTCTACCTTTTTCTTTTCAACCTGTCCACCTATCTATCTTTCTACTTTTCTTCCAGTATATCTTCTTATATGTCTACTTGTCTGCCTATTGGTTCAGCTGTCTACCTGTCTACCTGCCTACCTGCCAACCTTTCTACCTTAAATCTTCGGATTAATATTTTCACATGTATATGAAATAATAATAATGATTTGTGATAAACATTTTAGGCCACCAAATATCTAGTTTTTCCCCCTTTTCAAACCACTGGGCCCGTTTTCACAAAAGTGTAATAATTTTTTTACTCCATCAATATAAGTAAAATGTTGAATCGAATACTCTGTTTTCTCAAAAACTGCCATTTTTTGCATTTTTGCTCTGTATCTCTGGATCTCTCTCTGCCTTAAACTAATCAGCACCTCTCGCCTTCAAAACGAATCGAATGTTTTCTATTCATTCTTTGAATCTTGGTTGAACCGTGTTCCAGAGATCGTGGACGAAAATTTATATCTACACAAAACACAAGCACACAGACATACATCAATTTTTTTCAAGGTATGCTAAAATGTTCGGGAAGTCTTGAAACGTAAATATATGTAAAAATATTCAATTTAGATTTTTTGCAATTACTATAACTTACCCTACGGAATGTTAAAAATATGAATTAAACTTTACAAATTATTTTGAAAAGCTATAAAAATTTGTTACAGATATTTTATTCTTTGTGATTGGGACACGCATGTTTTAATATCTTTGTGTTCATACACGGTAAAACTTTTCTTTTATCGTATCAATCTAAATCCTTAGAAAATATTGCGTGGAGTAATAATGTTTTTATAATTGCAAATCAGCGACCGTGGCGCCTGCTTGAATTATTGCTTTATATATACATATATATATATATATATATATACATATATATATATATATATATATATACATATATATATATATATATATATACCAGTCGGTTTACTCCATCGCTAATAATTTAATGGTGTGCTGTTGCAATAATCCAACCTCAGCGCCAGGAGGGCGCGCTTTGCTGGTCGGCCCCTCATTAAAGCATCAAGCGAACACGCTATATTAGTGGCCGCAGTGGCCACTTCGGTGGACGCGCTAACCCGTACAACAATTATTGACGAGATACTAAAATGTCATACCTGAGATGTATTAATCGAATTGAAAATGTATTGTTAATCAAATTCGAATTGATTCTAGATTAGAATAACGTCTACTATAATTGACGATATTATTGTGACGACTTTATATAGTTCATAGCGAAATCTTTTACCTGCGAAATTGATTTTATTTTCGTAGGGTAAGTTATAGTAGATAATAGCAAAAAAATCGAAAATATTTATTTTGCATATCTTTAGAGGTTTTCTCGTTTCAAAGGTTTCTGAATATTTTGGCATTCCTTAAAATAAATTGTTCTGTGTATTTGTGTGTATAGTATGTATGTGTGTATGTTTATATACATATTTTTGTCTACGATTTCCGGGAGCACTGATCATCCGATTTGAATGATTCTAAAAACATTCGATTTGTATTGATGGGGAAACGAACTGTTTAGCATTTGGCAAAAACAGGTCCAGACGTTTCAAAAATTCGGGGTAAAATTAATAAAAATGGAAAACTTGAAAGAACATAGTATCCGATTTGAATAATTTGAATAACTCCACTAGTTTCAACTCATATGTCATAAAGTAATTGTTGTATTGTTATACAATCCTATTTTTATAAATTGTCTTATACACAAATTATCTTTATTCTGTTGGTTTCTGTAAACGTCATTTTGTGTCTTTAATTTGATCTCCAATTTGAATTTCAGAAATTATACTGTGAAATCCAAACCAATTCTATCACAACTATATACACATATCAAAAAACAACTATCTGACTATGTTTATTAAAACTCTCAGGTAATTCATCATTGTAGATACGGGTTTTTTGCTGTTTTTCAAAAAAATTGTCACCTGGACCGTTTTGAACCAGCCAGGTAGATAACAGATCCAATGTTTTATTTATTTTTAGTTTTAAAGGCATAGCTGCATTATTAAACCAATGCAAAATATAAATTTTGTGTGTATGTTTTTACGGAAATAATACTAATTTTAAGTATAATCTTGACCTGGTATCTTGTCAAAAATATTCATTAGCAAAGTTGGAATATCTTTTTGTTGATTTATATCTTGTTAAATGGAATTTTCAAACATATTATTTTTTATTTACTTTTTTTTATTGTTTACACCTTTGTCAGGGTAAAGATTCAGTTGGTCCTTTTTACCCTACTCTCATGTAAGCTTTAATAGAGTTTAAATAAAAAAGTGTTGAATCTAATTTAATAATAATAATAATACATTAAAAAAATTGATTAACGTATATTTAAAAATTATATTAAGATCTGGTAAACTAAATGACAGTGTTGATAACCAAAGAAACTAACAACGAAAAAAAAATACTTTGTTATAAATACCATTTATCTCCCGATAATAAAACATCGTAAGAATCTTCGTGATGGTTCCTTATAATTCTATTTCCCTATACTTTTAAATATTGTTGTTAAAAAATTTTAACTTAACTTCACTTTTTCAATTTTTAAAAAAATAAAAATTGAAGATATCAGTTAGAAGTCGTGCTTATTAATTTTTGAAAAAGATCGGACTACTCAATATACAATACAGATATGGTCAAAATTTCATATATCTTATCAATTTATATTTTCCATGATGACAGGAAGAATATTTATTACTTTATTAGAAGCCATATTCTGGACATATTAATTCTAAGAATGCAATTTCAGTTATTTTAAAGGCGACATAAAATACTTTGATGCCTCCAAAGTTTATAACATGAAGCAATTTCATATAAAAGCATAAATCATATAAAAATGAAAATATTATAATTTTCTCATAAACATTATGAGCAAATAACAGTAAACTTTTATGGATTAATCATGTCAAATTTATTGCGATTTGAGTAATTACCGGTAATTTGAAACGTTAATATTTTTATGACTTTATATTAACATGATATATTAGTACATGGATTATTGAAATCTAAATTCCTATCCGTGTTTTTATGCTCCTAAGATTCTTAATATCTATTGTGATTCTTACCAAATTACTTCCCGTACCAATTTTTTTTTTTTTAAAAAAAGATTAACATTTTTGAAAAAAAACTACTCTGAAAAAATTAGATTTTTGAGAAACTGTAAATTTTTGACAAAAATTTACTTTTTTTTGAATAAAAAACCGACTTTTTGAAGAATTTTTTTTTTTGAAATATTATGGAAATTCTGAACTTTTTTTCAAAACAATCGTACTGCTTTAACTGCGTAGATACGAAATATCGAAGCGCGTAAGCGCTGCGTCGCCGTCTAACGGATAAACATTGGTGCGGAACCCATAGATTTTTTTTATTTCTTTCATTTACAACTGCTCAGTGAAGGACATTCAATAAATTTGATGAATTTACAATTCGGCCGAAAAGGGACATCGTATCTACAAGGGCATGTTAGAAAAAGCAACTAGGTAGTTGTTTCAGGAATATTCCAAACTACTCCATATATAGTAACAGACATCCTGATGGTACGGCACATGGAGGATCTGCGATCATTATGAAAACTAAAATAAAACACCATCTATCAAAACCATTATGTACTGAATACTTACAGGCATCAAATATTTCAACTACATTTAATAGTAAACAATTAATTTTTTCAGCGGTATATTCTTTAACAAGCTAATCATTTTGTAGCCGGTGATGATTTTAATGCTAAACACACCCATTGGGGTTCGAGACTAATAACGTCAAGAGGTCGTGAGTTACAAAAAACACTATTGAGTAAAGATTTAACACCAATATCAACTGGACAACCCACTTATTGGCCTACTGATCATCAAAAAATTCCTGATTTATTAGACTTTTTTTAGTTAAAGGAATTCAAAGTAACCCATAGTAATGTAAAAAAAAATTATACTTATTATTAAAATCTCTATAAAATATTTGATAATTTGATGTGCATATGTCTAATGATAATTTTTGACCGCCAAATGGCATTTTTTTACTTTTTTACTAAATCTCCGAAACCGCTAGACCTGCCTTTATGAAAATTTGATCAGTTCTTTATCTTGTTAAGACAAGTAAAATGTTTTTTGTATTATTCAAATCGGACGCTCCGTTCTCTCAAAAACTGAGTTACCGTTTCTGGCACTTTTTGCCCTATATCTTCGGAACTAATCAGCACGTCTCCTTATCAATATGAATCGAATGTTTTCTGAATTATTCAAATCGCTTCATCCGTGTTCCCGAAATCGTCGACGATAATTTGTATCCGCACACATATACATACACGCTCGCACACACACACATACATCCATTTTTTCTAAGGTATGCCAAAATGTTCAGAAGGTTTTGAAACGTAAAGATATATAAAAAAAATTATTTTCGATTTTTTGCGATTACTATAACTTGCCCTACGGGAAGTTAAAAATAAAATAAATAAGTTTTGATCACATTTACTCAATAAATACATCGATGTGTTTTGTCTTACAAGGTTTTATTCGTCCATATATAGACTTGCAGATACCTTCTCAGATTTTGCGTATGTATTTGCAAATTTGTAACAAATTAACAGCAAAAATCAATTTGAATAAAATCTTAAAACACCAAGATACACATCATTGTTACTAACTACTTGCCACAATGTTCCATTTGCGAAAGTCACACCATGAACTTGAGAGTCAAGGGAGCAAGTTAGTGGGAGAATGTCCAACCCTTTGTCGAGTACCGTTGACCGACAACCGTGCCAGAACTACGGGTTATTGCTTGATTGCCTGAGGGTATCCCGGTGAACGTCTCAGTGCGGTTTGTTAGGGAACAACTCGCAACGAACTGAGTCCGAATGTAGTTTGCACTGATGCCGCATGTCCCGTAAGGCTAACGATGCGATTAGGTGTATCGCAGGAGCAGAGGATCACAAGTCATGGTGGTCTGATTTGTGGTCGAATGCAAATATAGGTTCGAGGGAAATTATCATTGGCGATGAGTTTCAAAAGACGTTGGAATATGAGAGGAATTCCACTAGCAATTATAAGTTGGAGTCACACTTTAAGAAGTGGGTCTTATAGTTTAGGGTCTAGGAAAGTAATAAATATAGGATGTCAAAGTGCCTGTATTATTCTTGCGTTAAAGGTACATAATCATTGTTTACAAAACCAGCTTCACATAAAATAAAGGATCTATATTAGGGAATGCAATACCGATGGAAAATTTCATTACCGGTATTTCGGTAATTTTTCATTTTAAAACCGGAATACCGGTAAATCACCGGTATTTTTATCATCTTAAACAAACGTAAAATGGAAAATTACTAGTACAAATATAAAAAAAATGTATATACAACTACAACTATATTCAATTAAACAATAAAATAAAACATTAAAAACATTTTTAAATAATAATTTAACAAAATTATATCCAATTTAATTAATTCATTATCACTATCGAGTATATTGAGTACTTTTCACCAAAAACAAACTTATGAGTAAGAAAGACCAAAAACTCATAAAAGATCATATTACATTATTATGATAAACTGTAAATCTCCAATATTTTAAAAAAATAATTTTTCTACACTAATTTAAGATTGGATACTTTGTCAAGATGATTAATAAGCTACTATAATTGTTGAGTATTGTTATTTAAAACAATGTGATGGTTCTATAGTATTTTCAAACTCTATTTTATTATTGTAATAAGAAGCAAAAATGTCTAGTAATTATCATAATTATTATGTATAAACTTAGAAAAAAATAAAGATTGCGCAGGGGTAATATGTATGATATAAAATATTTTAGCGCAAATGTCACTTAAAAAACAGTTATATTTTCACATAAGATGAAACAAACATCATTATCTATCAGTCCAATTCTATTTATTGTAACACGATATAAAGCCCTTAGTAAAGCAATAAATATTTAGTTTAATGACGAGTTGAGATAATATTTGACATTTATTTATCCTATAGAATCACTTGAAGATATAGCTGCTTATGCGATTATGAAATTTAAAGATAAATTAGTTCCGAGAAATGTAAACTTTAGTGTATTATGTATCAAATAGCGCTTATGTAAAAATATCGAAAATACCGGTATATTTGGGGTAAATACCAGTAAAAATATCGCCGAAAAATCGGGCGGTTTACCGGTAATTTGGTATACCGATATACCGGTATTGCATTCCCTAATCTATATTAAAAAATTGTTTCTGAACAATGAAGATCAAATAACAATGAATGTATTAGAAGTTTAGAGCACTTTAGATGCATTTTTTTCATATTACTAGAAAATTTCACCTACTGAAAATATTAAATATCTGGGAATATATTTGGATCGAAATCAAACATAGAAAACCCACATTATTGCCAAACTAAAACAAATCAAAATACTCGTATATATGTAAAGAATATTGCAGACCTGAATTGGCTAATGAGGCGTAAATCAATCCTTTAGTTTGACCACAAGTTATTGATATATAAATCTGTAATAAAGCCCATCTGGACCTATGGTATAAAGCTTTGGGGTTGCGCCAGTATGTCTAACATTGTTTTAATGCAACGGATACAATCCAAAATCTTGAGGTAGATCACCGACACACCTTAGTATGTTAGTAATATTGTCATCCATGACGACTTCAATATTTTTTATTAAGGACGTAATTAGCAGCAGAAGTTTAAACTAACATCCCAAACTAGAAAACTATTCGAATCATCTTATAGCACCTCTACTTATGACTCGGCCTACTAGAAGGTTGGAGAGAAAAATTTGTTTGGACTTGACAATGTACTATTCACTGTAACAGTTTCACAGTGATTATTTAGTTTATATTATAATTTTACCTTGAATACTTTCTTATATTTTAGTTATTGTTATGATTTGTAGTTGCTATTATCTTTATTTTTATTTTTCTATATTATTTCATTTATAGTTTCCTTCTTGTATCATTCATTGCTATAATTAAAAAAATTAACAAAAATAATCTAATTAATATATTGGATAATTCATTACCAACTTTTTATACTTAATTGTCTTAAATATTCTATATTAAGAATCAAGTAAACTTTATATCCTGTAAACTAACGGGTTTTCAAATGAATTTGAAAACGTTCAAGAGCCACGTTTCTATATTATGATATTTAAAAAATATATTATATAAAGATACATGCTACATAATGTTATAATTGTCTAATTCGCATATCTCTATTAGGAATACGGTAGGTTAGGGCACAAAAGTCCAATTTGACTTTCAGTAATTATACTTTCTAATAGAGAAAAATAATAAATATAAATATTACGTTTACTATATTATAACACTGATGCATTTGCTTTATTTATGAATTTTATGTGAGTATCAAATGTAAATGATTGTTTCATCACAATATTAATTCTTTAAAGAAAGTAGCGACGTATAAAAGTAGTCATATCGCTTTTATAAAATATTTTCTTAGATATTGTTTTTAAAAACGTTAATAAATGTATTTTTCCATCAATTAATTAAGGGTTTAGTTTAGGCACCTGTTAACAAATGATCACTACCACAACTATAAGTACAATTGCTAATTTTTCCTATTATTTAAAGCTACATAAAATCTATAAGGTACATCTAATTGTCGGCATTTTTGCATGAAGATGTGTAAATGTGAAAATTTCATATAAAATTGAGTCTATGAGTTTCGCTAATCATACTGGCGACTATAAATATAACACATGTCAATTTCTTCTTATAATATTTTCTTTATCATGCTTGAGATTATTTTTTTTTTATTAAATGTGTTGGTACTTCATATAGATAACTGTTCATTGGTAGCCCCATCATTTCAGCCTGCTTCCTTACTTTAATTGGGATGGGTAATTTATTGCATTTTGTCATGAGGAATTAACTCTAGTGAAGATTGATCGCATACGTTTTAACTTCGGTTGTTTTTTGCACATTGTTACCGAGAGTCTAGTCTTGTCTGTCAGTGAAGTTTATTGCTCTAGCAGAAGCCGAGTGTTTTATATAGTAATTGAGTATCATTGAGTTTTTGTTTCACGAGGGGCTATTATCTCTGACGCCATTGTGTCAACGATATTTACTTACAATCAGACATAAAGTATTGTTGCAAGAACTGAGAAATACTTTATCAGGAGAAGAAACGTATTATTTGAAACTATACTAATTTTATTCAGCAGCGTTTTCTAATTTTTAGGAGCCACTGTAATAAACTTTATTGTTTTACTGATATTATTTATTAAACGAAAATTGGTCAAACAGTAACAATCGAAAATATTATTTTAATTAAAGTTTGATGTCGCTAATTAAAGCTAATAATTTTCACATTTTGTGAGCATTTGGCGAATTCAACTTCGGATTTTTTCGCCGTTGGTATCGCTTATCATTAATTATGAATTCTTATTTTTACGTACAGGTTCCAGATCAGCTAATCTTACCAATCTTACTAAAAGGTGTAAGTTCAATTAAATTTACCTTCTATCTCATATCGCTCCTTCGAGTTTGCTCCATCAAAAGCATTCTTTGCTTTTGAGAAAAAAACAATTCTAATTGCTTTTTCTCACTGAATTACTTTCGAATAAAAATTTGATCAGAACTATTCCTGTATGCTAAATCAAACTGAAATGCTAGTCTAGTTTAAGAAGTTTTTTAGACGTTATCTGGTTTGGTTTATTTTGTTTGTCACTATACTTTTTATTTCACTTGTAAATTCTGACAAAATTTGCTTTGAGCTGTTTGTAAAGGGTAATGATATAATTTACTAGTTTTTTTTTAAATATTGCGGATTACTTCATTACTGATCTCAGTTACCAGACTGAGATAATCTGTATTTGGGTTCGCAAACCTGACAGATCTGAATATATTTCGAGCATAACTTTGTCTGTGGCTCAAGTTAATTCCAATAATCTGAAAATATGGAAATTAGCTGCATGACAACTAAGGTTTGGATGATTTTTGGTAGTATATTTCCACCATCTATCTTATGGATTTGTGGTGAGTGTACACACTCACATGACTAAAAAAACTTTTTTTTAAATTTAACAACGACCAAAACTATTTTTCGTTTTTAAAATCTAAAACTTCAAATGGAAATTTGATATCAACCTGCTTTATATCAAACTTACCAAAGTTGGGATTGACCTGAAGACGTCAGGCACGTTGGTGCCACGGCAGCTTCATAATTAGAAATCTATAACCAATTTTTCCCTTACTTTTCTATATGATATATTATATGAAAGTAAGGAATATAAAAAAGATACACCAAAAATTATTTGATGGATTTTCAAAATATATTCTACAGAAGTGCCGCTGCTGTACGGGAACAGCGTGTAGCTCAGTTGCACTACTGAATAGATAGCACAATGATAGATTTTAAATTATTTTTAAACCTATCAATATGTCTTGAAAAATTAAAAATTATGCTTGCAATGCAGTAGATATTATTAGAATTCCCAATATTTTGACTCATATAGTGTGTTGTGCACCCTTGAGCTAACAACAAATATGTTGAGATCCCAACACTGGTACCAAATGTTGTAGATTCGCCGTTGCCAACAATTATGTTGCGTCACACCAACGATATCAACATTTATAATTCTGCTGCTAACATTTAAAGCCTTTACCACTGTGAAGATATTTAATTAAACATTTGAAGACGTTTATTAACTTTATTTACTTCATTATTCGGTTACACTTGATTACAACTTAATACACAATTGATATATTGAGGTGAAGACTGATGTGGAGTGATTGAAAAATGTGCTGAGAATGAACGCTGGTTTCGTCATCCTCAAGCTTTTATAATCTCTCAAGATGACGCAATCATTTTTCTAGAAAATGTTCGTTAAGTATGAATCATTCTGTTTATTTGAGACGCAGTTTGCGGTTACAACCGTTAACTGGCTTGCACGTGCTTATCTCTGCATACAATGATGCAAGGTTATGTGTCATGCTAACTGCGTTGTTCATATTGACTGTTATATAGAATTTATAATATTATTTATAATTATTACAAAGGGGTGGATACCACTGCAAGTGATACTCTTGTAGCAAGGGCAAGCACAACATGTCGTGTAGGGACATGTCATGTGGACGTCGTCGAAGGGCGAAAAGATTGAGACATATCATTTCATGTTTGCATATTTCTAATTGTGATGTGGAAACTACACACTTGCTTAGAAATATATTTGGATCTAATTTCAAGTGAAAAATAGTATCATTTTGCTTGTTATTAGGTTGTATGTAGCGTAGGTTTTGTACTCAAAACATGGTTCTAGTTATATATTGTATGGAACCTACCTGCTACAGCATCGTATGTTAATATATAAAATATAATATAATATGAATACGAGTACAAAAATTATAGTAATTCAAAATGATCAGTATAACTGATCGATATAGTTGAAAAATTTAGCTCAGTTGATCTCCTTCACTTTGAATCGTGCTAGTCGAAAATTGTAGGGAATTTTTGAGCAATACGTTTCATATCAACGGTGTTAAACATGGAAGAAGGAAGGGCGTTGCGATATCTCGTCGCCTGGCAGCTGCATAATCGCGGGAGCTCGACGTATATGTGACGTGCCGCTGCCGGTATCACGGTTTGTACGATTCAAAATGCATAATTTCCTTCCGCGACGCGGCTGCTCGTATGTGAGCAGAGTGGCAATATCTGAGAGCAATCTGTTATGCGACTACAAGCTTCATACCGACTTCATACCGCTATATATATTGCTGCAAAATATATGAGTCAAGCTTTGTACATTATTTCTCGTAAGTTGGATGTGTTTTTGTTAACTTTTACACCTCAGACCCGCAAAGGTTAATAACAAATCTTACTAATAGCACGCATTGTCTCCTGCCAGGCTGCGGAGAATCAAGTTAATTAATATATGATGATGATTTTTCAAATATTGCCAGTATATAGGCCATTCTTGTGGGTAAGTGGCTAGAACGACTGGATCTGAATAAGAGGTCTCGGGTTTGATCTCACTTCGAGCAGCTTGTTTTCAAACAGTAGTCCCAACGATTTTTACTTGGAAATATAGATAGCACTATGTTTCCAAGTGAAAATAGTCCTGATCTGGCATTGACGCATTAATAAATATTCGTTCTTTTACAGACGTTTACAATTATTTGGGTTGACATCTGTGGAACTGACTAGTCAAATTATCACTTATAGGACTCTTAAATTATCTAAATCTCAAATTATCAATTATCGCTTATAGGACTCTTAAGTTCTTATTATTGTTCAAAATAATGTTCATCAATGATATAGTAACACTCGTGATACGCAAATTTTTTAATGTCAAGCATTATACATATTTATATAATAATAAATTATAAATTTTTAAAAATATTTATAATATTTGAAAACAATAATGCACTTAAAGTCATACGACTTCATGGGTTTGTCATTGAAATTAGCATCCAGGACCAATCAGAATCGACCCGTATAGAAATAATCTCATCGAGAGCGAATGACGAATCATTGGCGCTTGACCTTGCCGTAATTCACTTCCGTTGCATTTGTACGGATTTACACCCATGTCGCGCCCAAAGAAGTTTTACCTAAAAAATCTCAACAACAAAACTCTCTCAAAATATTAACAATTATGTATATATTACTCCTTTTTGTAGTGCGTTGAATAATGTATCCAAGTCTAAGGTAAATGTGAAATATGTTGCTAAATTTAAAAGGTTTGGTTTTGCAAATCTGATTTCAAAGATATCCGTTTCAATTTGGAAGCATAGACTGAAATATAGTCCCAAAAAAAACTAGTTACTTTAGGCAGAAATACTAATTAAATATTTAGTTGGAAAGGTCAATCTTTGGGATGTTTGATGGAAAAACCTTCTGTTAAATTAACAAAACCTTCTGTTAAATTAACAAAACCTTCTGTTAAATTAGCAAAATCTTTTGTGAAACAACTTTCTTTATTGAACAATTTTAAATTCTGTTACAATAAAATATATCATTGTAATGTATTTTACATGCAGTTGAAAAGCGTCAATCTTAAATGGTCTTTTCTCTATTTTTATAATTATTGAAGGTGCGCTATTGATGAAAAATTTTTAATATTTGTAATTTTTGAATTTGTGGTTCCAAATTCTACTGAGATATTCCTGCTCAAGTTATGGGTGCTCTATTGAAGGAAAATTGGATTTTTATATCGTCAAGATTGTAATATGGTATAGATTTCATTGAATGTTAATTACAATTCTAAATCTACGTTTTTTAGGTCAATGATACATGATATTTGTATGTATTGCTTTAATAAATGGTACAAATAATCCTTAATCAAGAGCATAAATATTCAACAAAATCTCTATATTTAGCAATACTTTTGCAGCTCTATTATCTATATGAATATTCAAGTCAATTGCGCGCAAAATAAAATTAAACTCAAAAATATTATTGTATGAACGCCACATAAATATTATTTTTTAGTAAAAAGAGCATTTTGTTTTAAGTTTGTTTAGCTATTTATTTTGTTTTAAGCGTATTATTTCCATTTCTCAATCTAATTCCGTTTCTCAACGCGAATAGTGTTTATGGATATATTCCAGCATTATGGGTCGCTAGATGCCCAAGAATAATACATGTTTTTGTGTATTTGGTATTATGTCACACGACTGAATTCGTTTTTCGGCCAATACGGTTATCTAAACGCAACCTAATCATACCCTCCATATAACCGAAGTTATCAATGTCTATAAGGCAAAAATGACGGTCGAGTTGCCACGCATTCTGTTTTTTGTTCTTTTCTGCACAATCCGATAAAAGAAAGTCAAATTCTTAGATTTGCGGTTGGTAGCTATTTTATTCAATGAATTATTATTCACTAATTATCGGATTAATGTGCTGGTATCCAGGTATGTTAATAGGTAGCGTTTATCAAAATATTTAAATGAAATTCAATGTTCCAATAAACCTATATTATAATATTTAAAAAAACATCAAAAATCCAATTATAATTTCGTACTAATTATTTTACAAGGAAAATTTATCAGCTATTATTTTGATTTTCAGGGAAAGCAAAAATATTGTTTATTAGATTGCTGCTGCAATTTATAATATGTATAGTAGTCTCTCTACATAACACAAATACATTCTAATAAAATTATATTAAAATTAAATTAAAAATATAATATACATTTTTTCATATTAGTTATATGACCAATATGCTTAAATAATTAAGAATTTTTTTTCTACTTTCTCACAAATTTTTGGATACGTGTTACCATTCCTGGAGTTCTAGAGAAACAATTTAGCACGATTTATAAATTTTCTATCATTAATTTTAATTTGGTACAAATGTTAATAACAAATCTGATTTTGATTATTCATCATTAAAGTACATAAATTATAATTGGTATCAGTCTTGGAGTTTTTTGGTTGAAGAAGTATTGATTGATATAGAGGAGATATAAAATTCTCTTTGTTTTGCATGTAGATTCCGTGATTTAATTACTAAATAAATTAATTATGATATTATGATTTTGCGGTTAAGATAACAGTTCTACAATAATTATTTGTCTAAAAAATTATAGATTTCAAATGTGTTTTGTCATACTTATATCATCCGATATATTTTTTTTATATAAAATTCTAATTGTACCAGTTAGGTAATATAACTTTTCGAGCAAAATTACATTTTAACCTATACGTTATAATAAATGTTCAATGATCAACATTTGGCAACAATTTTGTAAGGTTTAATCTTTCATCTCCTGGCTAATAATGTCCAGCCTACAAATCTTTTTTGTTAGAAGATAGGTAATAATTTTAAACATTGTTTTCGTTAGAAGTCTTGATGTCAATTTCACAACTATTAATCTGTATTTTTAACTTAAGTATCCGTAAAATTAAAAAATCTTGTCAAAACAACAATAATAAAAAAGGCCTAAAACAATATGATCTATCAATTTGATGAAGTAATTTATGTCTAATAGTAATTATTTATAGGAGTAACTACTATATGTAATTATATTCAATTAAAGTGAACGAAAATAACTTATAGAATGTACTTAATGTTCTGATTGTTGATAATAAAAGAAACAATAAAATCCAGTTAACAGCTAGCATATATGATCTTTACAAGTTCAGAAATATCAATAAAATTGCGCCCAAAGGCAATTTGTTTCCTGAAATATTCCAGAAATATCAAATATTTTCACATAGGTTATTACAAATACTGTAACATTATAGGTATTTTATGAAAAAATGTAAGTGCTTATACCCGAATTGCAAAGTTAAAATTATTTGTTTGAAACATATAAGTGAGCTTTTGAATTTTATCTGAATTAAAATCATAATCCGAATCATTTTCAAAAATTGTATCTACACATACACACACACACGAATACGAATATCCATTTGGTATACTAAAATATTCAGAAACCTTGAAACGTAAAGATATGCAAAAAATTTTATTTTTCATTTTTGGACGAATACAATAACTTACCATATGGGAAGTTAGTAAATATTTTAATCTTTAGAAGCCCAGTTAGATTGGATTAGATTAATATGATATATGGCCTTATAAAATTGATAATTTAATATAAGTAAATTTATAATAGCGTTGAGATTCATTATAGTGGACTCCTATTTTTAGTTTCTGGGATCCACATATTTTTCTCTATGATGTGGGCTCCTTGACCCAATTTATTCTGGGACTTTGGTAGTTTGATGGACTTCTTTGGGCATTACTGTTCTAAATAAACATAGTATCCTACATTTCGTAAACTTTTAAATATGTTATAGCTATGAGTTACATAAAGCAATTTTTATACAAATTATCTTTGATCATAAAGAAGATTTTATCAGTGTTGGTCTATTATAATCAGGATGATAAGGGGTACAGGCTAACCAAGCGTTCGTAATGCGACAAAATATAACACTTTGTCTACGGTCGACGGTGCCTCGAACGAACACAATGACGGCCGGAACTGTTAGTTCTTATTAACGACGAACAATGAATTTCATGCATTGTGGTTTTATGAATTGTTGTTTGCCATCATCAAATAGACATTACGTGCTCGGCTGTACGTTATATTCACAAGAACAACAATTTGTTTTTGGATATATTATTTTTGTGGCTTTTCGACATAAACAGATCAATGAAAGCAATATCTTATCATTTTATTCAAGCTTTTGTATTTTAGCCTTAATTAATTCCATACGTTTGATTTTGCAGATATGTTGTAATTATCTTTATTATTTTTTAAATTCATTCAAATAGCCTCATATAGTCCCAAAGGGATATTTTAGCCAACATAGATTGATTACATATAGAGATAGACTATTTAACATAATATTAATTCTATTATGCATAAAAACACAGTAAATAATAGCACTAAAATATCATTATATTATTTTACTAATAATATATCTTGCATTTATTAGAAAAGATACTTTGAGATGTTGCAGTATGTTATACGGTATTATTCTTTGATTTTTATATAACGTACAATTCCAGACGTTGTGGTCCAATATGTCTAGTAGTCTCCATACATTTAAATCCAAAGCGAATGTCAAAGTGAATGAGTTTTATTATTCATATTTGTCATTTTAATCTTCAGCATATCTTATTTGTTGACATATTATCTGTTAAATAATGATATATTGTTTTTCGATTTTCACAATTGTTCTACCTTATTACTATAATTTTTTAGTACATTACCCCTTCTTGTGTCCGTTTACAATCTGTAAAATGAATTATCAAAATTTTATTAGCCATTTAGAAACAATTTAGTGACAATATACTTACTAAAGATATAGATAATACGAGAAAAAACCTTTGCATTTTGATTAAATGGCTTATACATTTCTTAAATGGGTATAGCAGTTTCTGAAAAAATGTCGAGAAAAGTCATAATTTTGGTACTTGTACACATATTCATTTTATTGGAAATATTCTTGCAAAATAAATAAATAATTTCTATATCTGATTTTGTATAGGAATCTAAATTTATAACATTTGTAATTTTATATATTGCTAATATATAATGAATGAAGAAACAAAATATTTGAATACATATATCTTATGAGATATTTGTCAAAGAGCAAGTAAGACAGTAGCGAATGCTCTATTAGTTTTTATCAACTTTATAAATACAAATAATTTTGTAATAATAAAATTGATGTTTAACTACTCCCTGTTATTTAGTGAATGTACAGCGTTCTAATGTAAATTTTAACATTAAATTTTCTAATATTGTATATCTATTAACAATATTTTCCAACAAAGTGTATATTAGTAAAATTGTGTATAACATTATATGTTTACTGTAATAAATACTGCTTATAATATAAAATAATGTTAAATATATTTTATCAATAAAGTAATAGATATTACAAATATTTTACCATAATTCGCAAGAAAAGAGCATAGTAAAAAAATCATTTATATGTGACTTTCAATTCTGAAACTACATATCATGATCCATAACATAAAATTTTCGTGGAGAAAGCATTATCTGTAAAACATATTTAAAAAAAAATAACTATTTCAAAATATTTTCATGTAATTTTGTTTTTTGGGCAAGAGCTTATAACGATCTGCATCGTATATTTCTTCAAATCTTATGCCGTATAGAATCCTGGAAAAATTAGTACTCGAAATAATGTCATTTTATATGTTTCATCTTACTTGATTTTTTTTTTCATATATAAAAAGTGTGAAAATTCTCCATAACTTAAGTAAAACTGAAGTGAATCATAGCAAGCCCTGCCTTATACCCTGTAATAATTGTGCTGATGATTTGTTTTACAAATTTTATCCAAGTTGGCAGATGGCAATTTAACATGTTCTGTAACTTCAACAATATGTTTTGATGAATGAACTAAAAAATAATTAAATTACACCTTCACCATTTGGTAATTGTTCTAATAAATTTCAAAATAATCTCTATATTTGAGAAATAGCTACATCCAACAAAATATTCATTTACATTCTTAATAAAATATATTGCATCGTGTTTTTCTAGATATCTAGCGAATCTTTTCATCCTATAGTACGATGCGCAGAGTATAGTGTATTACATAATATTTTAAACATGACCAACAATACGCTGGCTGTACTACAAATTGCGTTATGAATATGAAATTTTTGCAAAAAGTTATACGCAAGAATAGACCGTTACAGATGTGTGCACTAACACAATAATGATGTGGATAAATGGAAGCATTTGTTATTTTTGTACGCGTTATTTCAGAGTTGGATTGCTCTAGACACATTATTTCAATGCTTGGAATAGTAACATGAAAATGTTATATTATTGCGACTAGCCACGAGCGATTTCGTAAAGTAAATACTCAACATATATGTTGGCAGTTTTTGATTTGTTATAAATTTACATAATTTGTATTTAGTTACGTGGACATTGTAATTCTTGAATAAATTAGGTTACTTAAGTTATTAAGATCGCGGGCAGAAAGGTTTACCATCATTATCTCAAACACAAGTATGATCTGGCGTTTTTTTTTTAGTTTTTCTCTCCTACTTTAAAGAATAGAAAAAAGATCTGTAAACAGTTCTACATCCAAATAAGGAGATAAACGGCCACATTGTCAAATTTTAAACGAAAGTGTTTTTGTTATTGTTAGTCCTTTTGCTTTTGAGGACGATTGTTTACGATATCTGATTATAATCTTCAGGTATACGTTATTGAATTGTTCTACGAAAAGTATTGTTATTTTTAAGTTAGATTGAAGAGTTTTTTTTTAATAAAACCTCTAGAATAACTTACTCCTGGTTAAATAGCACAACTTAAACTTTCACGTTGGTGAGGTGTAACCAATAGGAAAATAGTAAATAAATGAGGAAGGAAAAAAGTAATTTTACAAGAGATGAATTAAATTAAATGCTATTTTAATTCTGATTATGAATTCTTCTCAGAAATTCCTATATGAGGGTTGTACCCAGTGTAATCTCTATAAAAAAGGGTTCATAAAATATGTATTTCAAATAGAATTGTATTAATCTTATTTGTAACGATTGTATTTACGATTAAAAAACAATGAGTCTGATTATAATAAATTAAACAAATATAGCTATCAACACCGGACTTCTGAAGTAGTAAGGGTTGATCTTTTTTTGTTTATTGTGTTTAAAAATACATATTTAGATTAAGATTTTTAATTTTGTTTTCTAATAATTGAACTGCATTGCATTGATTAAATAATGCATTTAACATTTCGGGACGGCACCGATTTCAAAACAATCTACTTTACCGGCTGTAAACTTGATTTCATTGTGTATGTTATGCAATTTGTTTGATAAAAATTTGTGGTCATTGAAGAACATACATTTTTAATATTAATTTATTTTTGATCATTTTATAAAGAATGGTGACGTTCAAAACAATTTCCAAAATGCATAGCTGGTTGATTTTGACATGTTTTACAATAAAATGTTGTTAGCCGCCTCCCTCCTGGTGCTTTTCTGTCAGAATAGTCAATACAATCCCTTTTTCTTTTAGAATTAAATGCCACTGATTAGTCAGTATATTTATTCATTTTTGTGCTGCACTAATGGTTTGTTTTTTCTATTATATCGTCTAATAATTCATTTGTAAAATATAAAGTAAAATAATCTATTGGATGTCTTATATTGCTTGGTATTTGTAGTCGGGGTGTTTGTTGATGTATGGAAACTCGATTACTGAAGGAGAATCGTCACATTCGCTAATGTCTTCCCGCTCTTCATTTATTTTGTCGAACTTCTTCTTTTTGTTGGTTAGATATCATCATCACATTCATCATTATCATCGGTGCGAATAGTAATCTCGTAAAATTTGTCTGTATGAATGTCTATTTCATAGACATTATTACTCACCTTCACTACTGCTTAATTCACAAAATTTACCAGTCGTTTTGCCATATTTAAAAGCGCTCGGTCGTTTTAAGTAAAAAAAAGACCATATAGCAAAGAAAAAGGCTAAAAATACTACTAAAATAATTTAAAAATATTTTCAAAATACAATAACTGTATCACTGCCATATGTAATTTATTCAACTTTTTGATGCAAACAGAGTCATTGTTTATAAAACAGCCTGTGCCTCACAGAGTATGTTTGTCCACTGAGATGGACAGCCGTCCCCAAAGTGTTAATATTCCATAAAAAAATTAAAATGTAGAATCAAAATAATTGATTTTTGCCCCTGGGCAAAACTCCGCGTAAAAAACAGGTAACAAATTTTTGAAAAGTGTCAAAAAAATATTTCTACAATGATGAATAAGCTGGCAATATATGGTACTTGTTGTGATGTAAGTTGTTTAGTTTTCACAATATAATTCAAATCAAAGTCAAATTGAATCTTTGTGCTCCCTATGTGATAAGTGTGCATCTAACGGAAGTCTTTAGGTATAAAATGAAGAGTATAGTTGCCTGCATCAAAACGACAACAATATTTGGTCAATATTTAATTTATAAACTTTGTATTTCAAAGTCAATAATAGCTGCTAAATTAACGTAGCCTTCCTAATAATCAAATAATGTTTGATAGAGCCACAAAAACTATCTAGTTTTTTAGGTAAGAAGCATTCTAACAAAAAACAAATATTATAACTTTTCTTTAATTTCTCACATGGTACATGAGATTTCTACTAAACAATTTCTGTGTTATTCTGTAATTATATAGAATTTTTTTACATTGAATATAATTTATATTATCAATAAATATTTTTTAACGATTGCTCTAGTAATTCATGTTCTTCCATAAGTATCGTTTTATCTCTCTTAAAATGTATGTCGGGTAAAGAATTTCATATCCGGCTATTATGGTTTAGTGTACTATATAGAATAGAATTCCAGGCCGATTGCTATTATACTATGTTGTTAATATTACACTTTTTGGAAATTTGACGTTGATTTTCAATAATAAGGTGTCCTCTTAATATTTATTACATAATTCATTTGGATTATAAATAACCAAAATTTGGTCTGACATAAAAGTTATTTAGTATTAGTCCAATTACAGTATACATAGAGACTTTTACGTAAATTCGGTTAAAAAAATTATTATTTAAAAAAGCATAAAGTATTATGAGAATGTCAAATTTTACCAATCAAATTCTGAACGAGTTGAATAACAATAATTTTTTAATAAAAAATATTTCCTTAACAATGATAGACTATCTTATAAAGATGGATAGCAACATAAAAAATATGATATTAGTACATTTAGATCAGCTGGTGTGGTAAAACACCTTTATTTAAATGGATATTAGGAAGTTTAGATGCCTATCAGTAAAAAAACTCTTTTGATCTATTGCGTAGTTTTCATTTGGCGTTCGTTGAAAGATGAAAAATCAAATAAAAAAATTTGTTTTTTATGGTGCCAAAGCCTTAAAAAACGACAGTGTCAAAATTCGTACTAGTCAATCTTCACTCAAAGACTGAAAACGCTCTTTGATTGCAAAGAAATGGTACTTTAAACTGTTATCACCAACCAAATAATCAATTCTGGTGTCTACATTAAAAAACCAAATAAAAACAATAAAGGTGAAAATGACGGCCTGAATTCGTAAATCAAGACGATTTTTTTTACTTTATTTATTCCGTTTTTGGGGCATCACATATCTTTGGACCCTCGGTAAAATTTATTGGAGCTTGATCGGGTTGCTTTACCGTCTCCATAATATAGTTCTGACCTTGCAAGATCTAATTACTTTTCTACAAATCCCTTACAAAACTCTTTGAACGGTAATAATTTATTAATTTTGATGGCGTCAAACTATACCGATTCAATTTTGTTAGTAACTAAAAACAGAAGTTTCTTGAAAATGAGATGATGATGCTGATTGAAAGCTGATGGCAAGTCATTGATCAAAATGGCCTATACATATGAGATAAAGTTATTTAGTTCACTGAAAAAAATGTCTTCGATTTTAACAACAGTTTGAAATTACTAGTACTAGTTGCCAACTTTGGCAACCTATTAGTTAGAAATGAATCGATTTATTTTTTATTGTAGTTTAATTATTCATATAATTTCATACAGGATTATTATATGTATAATATGTAATATTTCATAATTATATGTATAATATAATTATACGTATGTTTCAGTTTTTTGCTTCATATTAAATTGAGAACATTATCTATTGAAATAATTTAGAAAGACATTAGCAATGGCTAATTTGTGGATATCATAATAATTATTTTAGAAAATTTTTGTGTGCTAAAAATTATGTATTTAATAATTCATCTTCCGTCTTGCTTTCATTTTTATGCAGAAAAAAAACGAATCTACGATTTGACCTTTCTGACTTGAAATTCGTTTTTTAAATGAATTTCACTTCACTTATTCAAATTCACTTGCCGATTCTGCAGTAAAATAAAAAATGTTATGGCAAAGCCATAGCGTTCCAATTTTTATACAAAATGCCATGTATTTTCTGCGCGATCATCAGGCATTCTTGTATTTTCTAGGTTAGGTTATCTATCTAAATCTCTTGATTGGCAGTAACTACATAGGATTTTGACGGTTTTTAGTACCACTCTGTATGAGAACTGATTCACAACAAGCTTTGTCATAACATTGATCAATATTACGGCAGAATCGGCCCTTTAATTTAGAGGCTCATCATATTTTGCAAAATCTCACAGTACAATAGTTCTAAGACTTCTGCGCCTCTTATTCAACATTGTTCTATCCTTAACTTCTAACGAATAGTCAAGTCTCTCAACCATCGTGGGCGAATATCGTAGCGAGTGCATATATGGCGAACATTTCCCGTGCACATAAATTTACCTGCATCGTTGTAAATTTTGCAAGGTAAAGTTAACCAAATTAAGGCAACGTAATAACAGTAAAGATATTTCTTTGGACCCTTCTCTGCGAGTCGGGTCGCTCCCGAGACCGCAGACAGATGAGTTTGTGAACTGAATCTGCTCTCATGTCAAGATACTTGAAATTGTTGCGGGAGCGCATCCGACGATATATGGAGTGCCTATTCGGGCATGTGTAGTTTCAATCATTCCAACATCAACATCTTTTGTATAACATTAGCAAGTCGAGTTAAACAACAATATATAAATTGTTAACTATCTTATACAGAAAATTTATTATTATCTACTATATTTACTACATTTTATGCACGTCACCATAATCTAATATGCTATTGTATGCATATTATTTTGAAAAAAACTAGCTGTAAGTGGAATTCTGTCTTAAGGCAATTAAGGCATCGTGCCTTGAGGCAAATTGCTGGAACTTCCCATACCAAATATTATTAATTTTTTAAAAACGATTAACGTTTTTGAAAAAAATGTACTTTAAAAAAATAATATTTTTGAGAAACTATATATATGGACCAAAAATTACTTTTTTTTGAAAAAAAAATTTTTTTTAAAAAAAAATAATTTTTTTTTAATTTTTTTTTTTTTGAAAAAAATTTTTTTTTTCTTTATTTTGACATATTGTGGAAGATCTGAACTTTTTTTCAAAGCAATCGTACTGATTTAACTGCATAGGGACAAATATAAAGCGCGTAAGCGCCGCAAAATAAATCGTAATAAATTGTTATATAACTTTACCATAGGAATTTAACAAAATGTATACTTATTGAAAAAATATGATATTTGATGTGTATGTGCTGTCATATTTTGACCGTGTGTGGATACAAATTTCCGTCGACGATTTCGGGAACACGGATAAAGCAATTTAAATAATTCAAATAACATTCGATTCGTATTGATGAGAAGACGTGCTGATTAGTTTTTGGCGGAGGCAGGTCTAGCCGTTCCAAAGATATGGGGCAAAAAGTGCCAAAAACGCTACCTCTGTTTTTAAGAGAACGGAGCATCTGATTTTGATAATCCAAAAAACATTTTACTTGTATTGACAAGATGAAGAATTAATCAAATTTTCATAGGGGCAGGTCTAGCGGTTTCGGAGATATAACAAAAAAAAGTAAAAAAAAATGCCATTTGGCGGTCAAAAATGATCATTAGACATATGCACATCAAATTATCAGATATTTTATAGAGATTTTAACAATAAGTATAAATTTCCGTTCATAATAAACGATAATGTTAATCGTTTTTAAAAAAATAATAATTTTTGGTACGGGAAGTTCCAGCAATTTGCCTAAAGGCACGATGCCTTAATTGCCTCAAGACAGAATTCCACTTATAGCTAGTTAATATCGTTAATAGTTAGAATTTTTTCTAGCTGAAGTTCTAAAGCTCATTTATATACTTCATATAAATTATTTTAACTTTGCTCTTCAGTTCATATGATTTTTATAAATGTACAATGTCCTTCGTTTTAAAATCGACTGATTAAGTTTTGTTTATTTACTTTTCTGTAAACATAAATAAGTTACAGTATTTATAATAATCTATTTGAAAACATATGATATGCCTCAAATTTTTCATTACGTTACGAAAAGTTTCAGCAGTTTGATTCACGATTCACAAAGACTTGAGAGGAATGTTGATGTTTAAGTTTTTGTTTAATTAAGTAAGGAACACAATTTATTGATACAAGGTACAAAGGCATTATTACTCTTGTATATTTGTTAATATACTGATAATGCTTTTATGTATTAGAAACTATGTATTCATTCTATAAATAAAATGACTTTTGCACTTTATGAATCAGAATAAATGTATGCACCATTTTTGAGAAAAGACGAATGGACAACTTTTGGACACGTGCACACTCCTTTCAGAATCTTGTAATCACATGATTACCAAATCGGATTTTCTGTCAAAAAAATAAATTTTGCTTTTGGGAATTTAAAAATGATTAAAAGTATTGATTATGCATATCACACTAGAATTACCAAATGTAAATAAAATTGTTTTGGATTTTTAGTTTTATTTTTTATTGCACCAAGGCGTTTCTTTACAATTGATAGACAGTCTGTAATAATTAAGTATTATCTAAATGAATGAACATATTTATAGTATTAAAATGTACGTGAGTACATTGAAATACTACTAGTATTAAGAATGTGGGCAAACAATTTCTACAAAGGTATAAATGGTATTCAGTTTGAATTCAATTCAAGAATTATTTTCCGCCACAGTTGTTATTCAATCTTGTAATTAATAGCAATTTACAAATGAATAATATTTACAATATTTATAATAATTTCCATCGGTCAAAGTACACCGGAAAAGCAATTTTGTCGTTATGCTATTAAGAAAGGTATGTCTGTAAAGAACGTTTTCGACAGAAAGATGTGATTTTCTTTCATCGAAATAAAAGTAATTTCTTCTTTGAATACGTCTCCTTCTCCAATCATCTATTTGAATTGCTTCGTATCCGTTTGAGATTTATACAATAAAAGAATTCAAAAATTTGAATCTTTTATTGAAAAACGTATGTAGGAATACCCGGAACTAGAGGTACTTGTACAACGAGTTTGTTGATCAGGTAGGTGTATCTGAAATATTATGTTTTTACTTTGTATTATATATGTTATATGTAATAATATCTGTAAGCCACAGTTTTCACTACAAGAAAATATCACTACGTTATATAACGTAAGTGAATTAATAACATAAGTAATGTCATATGAAGATCTGAGTGATCTCAATAAAATAAACGACTGTGATCAACAATGGCAATATCTTAATTGGCATTTCAAAATACGTTAGAGATTTCTGCACATTTATTTTTAATGCTAATTTATATTAATCATCTTAAAATGACACCTAGAGAAGCTGATTATCTTCATTTAATTGATGCCAAAATACATTACTAATAGTATTCTGAATGCTCCAAATAATGCACCATATTTTTTAATACATAAAGACACCAGCATGAATATAATAAACGATGTGATACAAACACATTCAAAAAATTATAAAAGCCGCTTACTGGATCACCCTAACGAACTTGCCAGAAAACTATGCCACAATACTACCAGGCAAAGATTAAAAAGGAAATTCATGTTTCATTAACAAATGCCAATTTTCAAAATCTCTGACTATGGTCAGAAAGTTTTGTATTCTTAGAGTAATTTTATTGCAATGTGTGAAAATTACTATATGAAAAAAGTCTTTCAATAAAACTATCACTTAAATTCAAATAATTATTATATATAGATAAATTGACAATGATTTTTGCAAAATGACATGGAGTATGTGTTAGACAAGAAAAAAATTTCTCCAACCATTTTTAGGCTTAGATTCTAGTAAAATACGCATTATTAATTTAATAAAACTATCTTCATGAGCGCAGTCAGCGGTATAATGACTATAATAATCTATAGTTAATTCAACTACTTTTCTAATTGTGACATTGGATTTTCGAAATTTTGACACGTTATTAAATGAAGTTTAACCAAGGTCAAATAATTAAAGGTCAAATTTTGCCTCACATTCATATAAACACATAAATCCACACAAACTTTTTCTAATATTGGTGTCAAATGATTCACAAAGAAACGATAAGATTGCAAATTGTATTTTCTGGGCAAAACATAAATTTCCTCTTCAGGAAATTGGTTATGGTCATATTGTGCTTATGTTAATGACCATTGAAATAAAATTATTCTATTGCATCAATGAAAAAAGAGAAATTTGTAGGAATCGACAATAACATATGTCAACAATGAATGTTGGATTCTGTGAGTGTTAGTATGGATCTAAATAAGATTAGTGTAAATAGTGTCAATAAATTAATAAAAAGATCAGTGTTTTTAAATAGAGACGGCCAGACTTACGGATTTGTCACGTATGTCAAGACAAGAAATGTCTCCTTGGTAAGTAATATTGTACACAACAATACACAAGACAGAAATATTTCAATTCGGTTTCAATGCGCATACGGTATCGGAAAACTTCTTAACAAACTCAATTTATACTTATTTTATTCTTAACAAACAATATATCCTTACTAAAACACACTGCGTTGCATTACTAATGACTTCTCGGTCTGGAAGTAGAGAATAAAATCTAAGCATCTTATCTCCATTGTGTTATTCTTTTGTTGAGATACTTAAGGAAACAAGAGAGTGCTAATTTATAGCGCTAAATAATAAATAACGAAACTGCGTCCAAATAGCTTCTCCCCGTATAAAGCAAAATACAAGGTAACCGCTTAACGACGTCTCCTTTCATATTTATGAATACCGCAACCATTTATCGTGTAATTAAGTACTTCTTTTGCTTTTTGCGTTTTCCTTGGCTGCAAGAAAGCGAGGAAGGAAGCGCACTAAGTTTGTGTTATGTGGACGCTGGTAAAAGCATCCACAAACTAATTGAATATATGTACTTCAGTGGAATTATTATTTATAATACGAAAGAAGTATATACTAATCATTTCTCAAGGGTTTTTTTATAGCAAAAATTAGTTATTACCATTTAATAACGGTCAAATGAAACTATGGAATATAATATTATTATAGGGCATGTAAATCGTCCTGCTTAACATTGTGATACCTACTGTCCCGAAAGCCGACTGTGCAGATCCGTAATTTTTTACAGGTAATATAAAAATGATCTATTATAAAATTTCTGTTTGCGTTACGATTATAATCTAATCTAAAATTTTACATATCTCTTATCAATCTTTGATAATGTGTAATAAGTTTTGTGGTTGCTGATTTGTATAAATAGTTATCTTTATTAATGTGAAGAAAATCACACCTGGGGTTAGTTGAAATGTAACCTTGGACCTAGTCGTACCATACAAATGTTTCATACAGATTCAAGTGCAGAAGATTGAATGGAATATATAGTTCGTAAAATGTGAGCACATGTAAATTGTGTTACAGAAAAAATTATATCTTCTATTTGTATTATGATATTGACTGTAGTAAACGTTGATCTATGAAAAAAAATTATATTACATGAGACATTATATATTTTATTTGTATTAACTTTTTGTGGGGTGAGTTATAGTAATCGCAACAAAATCAAAAATTAAAATGGCCTTATATCTTTCCAATGTTCTTGAAAACGCATGCTTGAAAAAGATTAACGTATGTGTATGTGTTTATGTGTGCGGATACAATTTTTCGTCGACTATTTCGAGAGCACGAATCAAGCGATTTGAAGATTCAAAACACGTTTCATTCCTATTGATAAGAAGCCGTGCGAATTAGTGTTTGGCAAATGCAGGTCAAGCAATTTCCACGATATGAGGCAGAAGTGCCAATAATGGTAATACAACTTTTGAAAATGGGAATGATTCAAAAAGCATTTTATTGGTATTGACAAAATAAAAAACAGATTGAATTTTTGGAAAGGCAGGTTTAGCGGTTTTGGAGATCCAATTAAAAAAATTTAAAAATCCTTTGGAAATGCGATCAAAAAGTATCGTTAGACATATGCACATCAAATTATCAGATATTTGATTGAGATTTTAATAATAAGTATAAATTTTGTGGGTTTCGTATCAATGTTCGTCGGTCGTACTGCGACGCGGTGTTTACGCGCTTCGATATTTCATCTCTAAATCAATTAAGCAATCAATTAATTGTTTTGAAAAAAAGTTAAAAAAAAACATACCAAAACTACTTTTAAATAAGGTGCCGGAGAAGAATAGAAAATATGAAGGACTGGTAAATGTTAAATAAGCAATTACTACAAAGAATGAGAGAGAACAAATCCTATTGGATATGATGAAAGTTGAATCGCAACTATGTGCAGCAAATGATGCCTATTGCAGGTCTTTGCAAAGCAAATATTTAAACGTAAATCACCAATACTAAGAAGAAGACAGGTGATAACATATTGACTTACACATGAGGAGAAAATACAGAAAATTGGAAGCTAAGGCACCGGGTACGAATGCATGGATTAAAAGTTTCAGGAACCAATTTTTATAGAAAGAGGTTGCTGCATATAGATTTTTCTCAATATATGGTCCAAACCGATTTGCAACTATCCTGAACATCATTTATTCTATGTACCTATTCAAAACCGAATCAATGGTCATAGTTATCTGAAATTGCTGGTTTCATTTATGAATGGATATAGTGTGATTGTCGAGTTAGGTTAATTTGGATATATATATATATATATATATATATATATATATATATATTATACATATGTATGTAACCAATCTAGGTATTATTCATCATCAGATTTGGGCATATATCTTGGACCGTTCGATAGTCGATTTCAGCATGACCGCATCTGCATACCAAGGATCAGTGCACGGCGAGCGAGTGTTAAATCTCGCACGTTCACTGTGTATAATCCTTTTCATTCCCTTGGCTGGATAGCTCTGCTACTGTAATATAATTCATAACCGTACTGGATTTGAAATATTTGAATTTTCGACGATAAAACCTACGAGTTTATTTCAACTGGGACTGCTCCAGTGCATTCTACATGTAAACACTTGATATAGATACTTTTGTACAGACAGAATCCATTACACCAAATAAAGAATTAAAATAGTATATTTTCAGTACATGTTAATTTACTATATTACATTAATGAAATCCATTAATTATCATAAATAAAGCTGTGTTTTACCAACCGAGCTTTTACATATATCTATCCATTCTTTAATATTAACCGTTCTATGAATTCAACTTGCCTAGATATTTCAATTCTTATAAATTCAAACTGTGATATTAAAAATTTACTTCTAAATTTAGAGGGCTATCAAAGTTATATCAAATATTAAACGCGTTCCAAATTAAAATGGGGATTTCTAATGGAGTATCAGTAACATAATAATAATAGTTTGCTATAAAACTTGCATTTTTTACTTTTTTATCATTTACATGAGATATGGCCCCTTTATTTGAAAATAGCGACGAGCTTTGGATCATAGCTTCCAGATTCGATATCGACTTTGCTGTTTTTTCTGCTTGATATCAAGCAGTAGTTATAGCCTTTACCCGGCACTGCAGAACCAGTAAATATTTGTCAGTATTACAGAAATGGTAATGATAAAATTCATTACAAAGCAAATGGACAAATGCTTGGGTTGCCATCTATATAAAATAAACATAGATTGTGAGTACATATTTCATTTCTACAGCATCTAGAACTCTCAAGTTCTTATTACTGTTAAAACAAACAAAGAAAAATCTATATAAGACAATAAATCAAGAGCTTTAATAATATGTAATTTATATACTGATGCTTTTTATATTAATATAATTAGAGAAATATAAAGTCGATTTCTACTTATTAATATACTTGAAATATGTCATCAAGACTTTTTCTGAATTCTTCTGTTTTCAATTTGCTCTAAGTTTCCTGCGGGGTTATTAATTTAACCTGTTTTTATACTTCCTAAAATTAAATATTTACGTTATCTATTTATTTTTTGATGATTGCAAATTAATAATATTTATTTTATAGCAAATTGATTTAATTTTTATAGCATGTTCGATAATAACTCACCGGCCAATTCTGCCGTAAAACAGACCAATGTTATGGCAAGGCCTTATATTGCATTTTTCATATAAAATGGTACTAAAAACTGTGAATATGTATGGTGATTTATGTGCAGTCAGGCGTTTTGGATATAAAACTTAACATAGCAAATGCTCGAACGTCAAAAAGAATCTAATCATAAGTGCATCTTTCGGATGTTATGATAATACAAGCATAAAGTTAGATTTAATGTGTAAAACGCCTGATCTTACAGCAAATACATAGCATTTTGACAGTCTTTAGTACTATTTTATATGAGAAACGTAGCGTAACCTAGCCTTGCCATAATATTAGTATATTTTACGGAAAAAGTGTCTGGTTATTATAATATCTTAGTATGATTTTACATTTTTTTAATTTATTAACTTCCCGTAGGGTAGTTATAGTAATGAGCCGAAAATCGAAAATGAAAATGTTTGCATTTCTTCACGTTTTGAAGTATTCTGAACATTTTGGCATACCTCAGAAAAATGAATGTGTATATGTGAGTGTGTGGGTTCGTGTGTGTGTTTTGTATGTCCGCATTTTTTCGTACACGTTTTTGGGCGCACGGATCAACCGTTTGAAATGGTTCAAAACACATTCGATTTCTATTGATAGGAAGATATGCTGATTAGTTTTTGGCAAAGGCAGGTCCAGCCATTACGGAGATATGGAATAAAGAGTGCAGAAAATACAAATCGAGTTTCTGAGAGAATGGAGTATTCGATTTGAATGATACTAATTGGAAGAAGAGGTGATTAGTTTTTAGCGAAGGCAGGTCTAACTATTTTGAAGATACAAGGCTAACTGTGCAAAAAATGGCAGTTTTCGAGAGAACTAAGCGTTCGACTTCAATTATTCAAAGAACTTTATTTATTTTAACAAAGTAATTGCTATTGAAAAAATAATTTTTTATTTATAATTTTTTTTTCAATAAAATATAGGTTTTTTTAATTTTTTTGTATATCGAAAATAAGTCAGATTTTAATTTTAATTCTGTTCTAATATACTTTAAACAAATAATTTTAACTTTGCAATTCAGTTTATATAATTCTTATAAATATTAATAAAGTTAGAGTGTTGACAATAATTCCAGCAATTACACCACTAGTTATTGTTTTTTGTTTCATTCAATTTAAATATATTTTAATTTTATGCAAATATCTGATGAAACATCAATATGGCGAAAAAACAACACATTCATTACTCGTTTACACATTTCAAACCCTTACATCGCTTTTATAATCATCATGCATACAATTTAATCCGCATATCGATAAAATGGCATCTCCCACTTAATACGATTTAACGTAATTGATTCTGCACCCTTCAGGTAAAACGGCTCGAAATGAATTTCGTAACATTTCGGAGTTCATTTAATTGCATTAGATGAATTATATTACAGTCGCAGGCGGTGTTTATTTTCAAAAACAATTAAAAACGTCGGAAGAGATAATCCTGGCGACATACTAAAACACGGTGTCCAATGGTAAACGGTTCGATTCGGGAAAATTTATTATATTACCTTACACGTTTAGAGTGCGCCCGGCGGGACAGGGCGCGTGGAGATGACAAAGGGGGAGAGCGGCTCCAACGAGTATTCGATGAAGTCTAAGTTAATCGAATTAAGCCGGTGTATATCTCATAAATAAATTTATTATAACATTAATTCACACGTCATTCCCGTTATGTATGACGTGACTTTGATTAATAGAAAACAGGGTTGTAATAAGTTTGTACTGTTGCTGGTGTTTATTAATCTTTGTCATATCTTGTAATTGCTCCAACAGTTAAGAGGTTTTTGAGATCAAATATCATGACTGTTGTTAGGGAAAAATATTGAAATTTCATTACATTTTAAAGCAAAATGCTACTTACACTTATTTATATTAAATATTTGTTTATATATTATCACTATTCTTTCTTGGTACATTTAATAAATGCTATCGATTTGCAATTATTACGCTATAGACTGTAAATATAATATACGGTATCATGTACCAAATAAATATTTTGTGATTTTCAAATTATTACTATATTTCGTAATATAGACAATTTACTGCAGTAGTTTACATACGAAATGCTTGAATAATACAAAGATATGTTATTTTAACACTAATCGAACTTTCAATAATAGCTATTTGTAATTTATATCTGAAACTAGTATTCATAGAAAACTTCAACTCTTATCATCTATGACAAAACTCAATTTTGGTCAGACCTTTTACTTTTCAACCAAAGGGTTGCAGATAAGCAGTAATGATATCAGTTGCCAGTCGAGAAAATAAACTAGTTGGTATTGGTATTCAGCTTTAAGGCAAGTTACATGAACTTCCCGATATGTGTAAATAATCGACTTAATCAACAATATACAAGTTAATTTATGAGCGACTAAAAATATTTCGAGTCGATTTATTACACATAATTGAAAACGAACGATCACGTTAATTTGGAGTATTTTCACAAATCAATAACTTTTATAATTGCACCAATTTCCGTATGACTTTAACGGTTTAGTATGTTAATTAAGACCAAGTAATATATCGTTATACCAAGAAAATCATCTAATTTCAATTTTAACAAACGTTAAAAAAACTACTCATTTTCTCAAACTTTGATGAATTTTTAAAATTAAACTACTTGTCGTAAGGCCGCAATATTTCAATAACTTGTATAAGACCATGATATATATCACCAAAAAAAGTTTCATAAAAATCGGCTCATTTTATTTCCAACAACGAATTACAAGAAAACGGCTCGTTAGATTTTCGCCTAAAACTAATCAGTATCATTTCCAATATCTATTGAAATAGAATTCTAACATCTAACATCTTTTGAACAGTTTTTGATTTTTTTAAAATCGATTTGGTAGTATGAGCTTAAATGTGAATGAAAAGTTTAATAGTTTTTTTTCCAAATTTCAAAGGAACGGCTCGGCTGATCGAATTTCGGTTCGGGCGTTTTTGAGCAAACATCGATGAAAGGTCTAATTTTGAAAAATTCCAAAAAACGATACCAATTTTTGCAAACTTTGACGAATTTTTAAAGCTAAACGAGTTGTCGTAGGGCGGCAATATTTTAGTATGATCTAGAAGACTATGGTATCTACCGTCAATTTTCCTTAGAATATCAGTTACGATTTAACATTTTACCATCACAATGAAATCTAAGACTCACGTTATTTTGTAGAAGTGGGTAACTGTAATCTCCATTTCCAATTTTCGGCGGCAACAATCCGTGGCGCGTTTTCAGGCCTACCCTTTGTCAATTATCGCACCAAATGACAATTCTTCGCAATGAATTGCGCCGTTATGGAAAATTTTGCGCGAGAAAACGCTTTTCAACACGTCGAACATAGCAGGGAAAATGTAGAAATTAGAATCGAATGCATGAGATTATTATCGGCATGAATAAAATAAATAGAATTTTTTATTTGCTTTGTTTGCAACGTTGGTAGATAGTTTGTATTAGAATTATATACATGAGAGCTAAGTGCTATTTGTAACAGGGGTTACTAGTAACAGGTTTTTTATTAAGATCTTGAACGATAGTAAAAATTTTTTTTATCTCCATTGGACATGTCAACTATTTGGCCTAATATTGTCGATGCCATATACAGAACTGTTCTGGTCCATAATTTTTAACATGTAATATAAAATGTATTATAAAATTTATCTATAATAACATTTTGGTTTATGTTAGTAATTTAAAACTTATATTATTTTGTTTCAAATTCATAAATCTTTTATAATGTGTAACAATTGTTGTGATTGCTATATTGTTTAAATCGTTATGTTGATTAATGTAAAAAAATCACATTTGGGGTTAATTGAAGCAAAACCATGAAACCATTCGTAACATAAAAAAATTATATGCAGTTTGAAGCAAACGAGATTGGGGGAAATTAATAATTTGTAGGATGTAAGCAAATATAAATTGTATTACAAGAGACATTATATCATTTAATTGTAATCTGATATTGATTGTAGTTTACGTTAATTTATGATAGAAATTTATATTACAAGAATTTCTATATATTTTATTTGTAATAATTTTTGTTTGCGTTTATTTATGAAAAATACTCAGAAACATGTCAATTCTCTTAAAAATAAGTATAGAATAATTTATTGGAGTCATTACTGCTTGACTTGGTAAACGTCATAACTAACCCTAAATACGGGGTAAGTTGTAACAACGCATTTTTTCTAGAAAATGATAAATTGTGAAAAAATGAACTACACTTATGGAATTTTTTCTCGATTTGGTGGAGCAACAGTTACAGCAAGTATCCATCTTTATTCTGTAGCAATATAATCAATAGATCAAGTTACAGCAAGTATCCATCTTTATTTTGTAGCAATATAATCAATAGATCATTAAAAATATGTATAATATTTAAAAACAATAATGTAATTAAAGTCATACTTCAAATATAATATGACCGGTATGTCATTGTAATTAGAATTTAGAAATATACCCTCATTAGACAAATTATGTAATTGCTTATTAATAACTTTATAATATTGGTTCACAAAGTTGATTATGTTAAACAACGCCTAAACAAGTATTGTTTTTGCAACTTCACTCATCACGTAATAATTGTGTTTGAAGAACTTCGTGTAATCAAAATTAACATACATTCAGTGACTGATGGTATATTTTTTACTTTCTCGCTGGCGATATAATCTCATTCTTTGAACAGTTGTAATATCTGTTTTGCCTAAAAAATATTTTCCATTTTGATAACTTCAAACATTTATAGAAACTACGAATAATATAGAAATTATTTCAATAAACTCATGTTACATACACGGTGCAAATGTTGAATTTGTTTTATTATTTTCATTATAATTATTCACGAGGGATAGGGTTAAATATTTTTCTGATTCAGGCATTTTTCATTAAATCGATATTTGTACTACGATGTAACTTTAAAATGTTTATTGATCTATGCCGATTTAGGCATATGACAGATCTCTCTTCAAATACACGACGACTAATCACAATCGACCTGTATAGAAATGGTATCATCGTGAGCGAATGACGAATTATTGGCACTCGACTCTTATCTTATCTTATCTGCCGTAACGCACTGTTGTTGCATTTGTACGTATTTAGACCTTAATCACGCCTGAAAAACTTTTACTTCAATAAACTGATACTACCAGTCTCTTTCTCTTTAATATTTCTCTATGTCTTTAATAAACATTATTATAACAAACATTTTTGGATAGAATATTAAATGATATTAAGATTTTCTTTGTTACCTTCAAAATGTAAACCATTCTGCATAAAATTGTCATAGCTATTTGATTTGAAATTTATTAAAATTGTTATTTGTTATTTGATATAGCCCTAAATATATTTTCGTATCATATAATTTATATCATTTATATTATTTATATCATTTACTTCAATTAATAATGAAAGCTAAATTAGTGAAGTTTCAGCTACTAAAGTTATAATTCAAAATAAATTAGTGTGAGTAATGGTTTGCAGCTAACGACAAGAAGTAGCTTTATATAAAATACTTTTTACGTACGATCCAAAACTCATTAGGAAGTTATGAAAACATGTTTTATAACCTTTCACTATAGTTTCCAGACAGCTTTTGTTAAACTCATCAAACACGCATAGGTACTTGCCAATACAATGCAAAAAGTTTTGTTCACGAACTTATTCACTAAATTTATTCGGCGCACAAAATACATAATGTTTTCGTAATTATTTTACCAGCAAACCTAAGTTTTGTAATAAAACACCAGAAATACTGTGGAGTAAGTAAAATATTTTTTTTTATCAAGAGAATAATTCATTTAGTGAAAACACCTTTACTTAGCAATACTAAAACAGTTAATTATTATAATGGGATATTAATTTAAGCATTTTCATAATTATTCGATGGTACAATTATTGAATAAATTAGATTTGCAATTATTATTATGCTATTGATGGTAATTTAATCTACAATTTTTTATATAAATATTTTATCTCAAGTCATGTTGGTCAGAATATATTCTGACGGCATAACATTTTCAGTGCACCGTGCCTTGGCGTCGGGTATTGTGTTACAATTCTTAGAATATTACAGCCTCTGGCCTGTGTCATTCGCACAAGGGCTCATTTTTGTACCTAAATACTTCCTGTATGAACACTGTACCCAGTAATTTTAAGCTAGTCTAGACAATGCAGCGGAACAGTCAACAAGTATATTCAATCACCGCTGTATTTGTAATAGTTTGAAGATTTAATATAGATTTATACCAATCACAGTGTTTTTATTCAGTAAGATTCAAACTTGGAACGGTTATCGTCAGATAACAATTATTTACTTACACTCCGCTTTTATATTAATTACTGATGATAGCCAGCCCAACCACATGTAATATTTTATATTTTAGCCTTAATATTTTGTAGATGAAGCTCTAGAATAATCAATATAATTATAGTATTTTATAAACGAAATTCTTGACTAACCAAAATGAATGACATTGTTTAACAAATTAATATTTTAATAAAATCTATGTATAGTTTTTGATTAAATATTATTTAGATATTTTCACCATCATTCTACTTCTAGTGAAACGTTTTGCAATTATTAGACTATTGATGGTATACAATTTAATTTACGATATTCCATATTTTGAAATGTTAAATACTTTTGCTCAAAATTAATTATATATCTTATATTTTAGCCTTACCTAATTTGATCATTTTTTTTAATGAAATTCTTGATTAATCAAGAAAGATGCTATTTCTGTAAAAACACGATCTTTTAATGAAATTTATTTATCAACTTTTAGCTTATTGTAGGATGAGTTACAGTAATCGCAAAAAATCAAAAATGAAATTTTTTGCATATCTTTACGTCTTAGGACTTACTGAATATTTTGGCATACCATAGAATAAATTCATGTATGTTTGTGTGTAGTATGTGTTTTGTATGAATACGATTTTTCGTCCGCGATTTCAAGAGCATGGATCAACCGATCTGAATCACTCAAAAAACATTTGATTCATATTTCCGGCGGGATGTGCTGATTTAGTTAAATAGTATAGTGTAGTGTAGCGTAGTTTAGTTAAATAGTATAGTATAGTATAGTGACAGCTTTTGAGAGAACGAAGCATTCGCTTCGAATGATTTAAACAACATTTCCAACAACTACATTTTTGCGAAGGCAGGTCCAGCGATTTCTATGTTTCAGGGAAAAGGTTTAAAAAATATTGTGATCTGATATGAGCATTAACAAATCATTTTTATTGTTTCATATACTTGTGAAAATATTGATACACATGTAGGCAGGTAGACAGGATAGATAAATAGCAAGATAGATAGTTAGACAGGGTGACAGGGTTGATAGGTAGGCAAGTTGATATGTAGACAGGTTGATAGGTAGATAGGTAGTCATGCAGGCAGGTAGAAAGGTACATGTCTAACTTATTAAAGTTAGACAGGTAAACGCATAAGTAGAAAGTCAGATACAATATTAGACAGCTAGACTATTAGACCGATAGTCACTTGAAAAAATAAATAATTATACAGGTACTGATATAAAATTTAAATACTTACTGATTAAATCGATAATTTACATATATTGGGAAGTTTATGCAACTTGTCTTAAGACAAAAAAAAACCCTTAAATCTAGTTATATTAAATATTTATTTACATATTTTTATCATTATTCTATAGTACATTTAATAAATAAAATTGATTTGCACTTATTACGCTATTGGCAGTAAATCTAATCTATGATATTATGTGATTTTCAAATTATTGCTATATATAATGCTTGAATACAGAAATACGTTATTTTTTCACAAATCAATCTTATAATAATAGCTACTTATAGTTTTAAATAAAATCTGCATTTAAATACTTTAGCCATTATGGGAATTTACAGTTTTAATAAATAAAACCGATTTGCAATTATTACGCTATTGACAGTAATTTAATCTACGATTTTCGCTTATAAATATTTTAGCTTAAATTTATGTAAATTTTATAGAATATTAAACGCTTGATAATACTGAAATATTGGTTTTGATCATGACGGCAATACCTATTTCATAAAATAATCCCTGCACTATAAAACTGTATAAATTAAGCATGGAGATTATTCATAACGCCTCGGTTAAAATAAATTATCATTAAATAAACGGATATAAATATTGTCGTATCAATATTTAAAATGCGCCCGGTAAATTGATTTGCACCCGTTTGTACCTTTTTTATTATCATATTTTTTTAAAACTATTGCCATCGGCGTGGACGGGCCTTCGGCATTCATAAAAGCACATTGTTGTGGTAGCTGGGCAGATTTATACGCAATTAAAGTAATAAATTGCCATCGGAATGCGCTTCAATATATCATTGTGGATTTACATTTGATATATTTATTATCTACGTTCGGCTAATGCCAGCCGGCATAGGATTTGTGTTATTCCGCGTTATGCGGACATTCGGTTTCGGTGGAATTATTCTTTTTGATGCAAAATTCATGAAATCGCGAACTCTGTCCGGCGCGCGTATAATCTGAATTTAATTGCGCGAATTTAAAGTTAGATTTACGAGCCTTCGATAATGGACGATAATTACATTACAGATGTTTTTGGCGACGTGACGGAAATTTATTTTGTTATTAACGCTCTGATAAAATACTCGTGCTGTCATAATTATAAAATGAATTAGCTTAACACTTGAGTTCATTTTACATAGGGTACGGTGAGGCACAAAGGTCCAATTTGATTTCGTGACACTATATTGTGAAAACCAAACTAATTATATCACAAAAAATACACATTTCATGCTTTGTTCCGTAAAACTCCTAGCTAATTTATCATTGTAGAATTTATCAAAATTTTACAAAAAGTTGTTATCAGCTTTCTTACAACATAAACTGGTTAAAATGCAACAGCCAGGGCGGAATGTCTTATTTTTAATTTTAAGGGGTTTTACGCATTAATAGGTTTTACACATTGATCAACCAATTCAAAAGATAAATATCATGTAGAATAGGGTGAGGCATAAAGGTCCAATTTGACTTTGAGCAATTTCATTGTGATTTTTTTTCAATTATTATTGTTTTAATTACAATCTGTCACAATTAGGACATTCAGTAATTGTACTGACTTTTTATAATAGATTTTAGAATGGATGGCAACCCAGCAGTTAACCAATCCAGCTAAGACTAATTAACTATACTCGAAGTATTTGCTGATATTTTTATTATATATACCCTTATTATATTTATATATGTAACTAGACCCTTATTATATATATGCATCCATACCCTATCTACTTTCGGCTGACTATGTTTATTAAATCTGCCCTGCTAATTCGTCGTTGTACAAATTTGTTTATTTTTCCTATTTTTGAAAAGTTTGTCACTTCAACTTTTTACCCTTACGGCGCTGTAACATAAAAATGTCCTGGCAAATCTGAGATCGAACCCTTTTATGGGTGCATTTTAACAAAGTTAAGACAGTATTTTGTTTAGTAGTATAACTATTTATTTAATTTATCTTTTATAAAAATGCATTTTAAACTTAACTCTTGTTTTTTTCACTATTTTTTATTGTTCCCACCTTTGCCAGAGTAAAGGTTTCAGATGGTCATTTTTATCCCACCCACGTGTAATATGTATAAGCTTTTATAGAGGTTAACTAAACAACAGTGCTCATAACTAAAAAAAAATAGCAAAGAAAGGCAGTGTATCTCCTGATAGCAACGTTGCTTGATATAAGGCGATGGCTGATTACACATCTTTTGCCCTCTACATATAGGTGGTGGGTCTTTTTATCCATCTTGCTGTTTTTCGTTATTACTATAGTGATAAAAATTCGCATGTTCTAAAATAAATTTCTGTAGTTTAAACAAGTATGCGGCTTATTATAGAACTACATATATATTGTAGTCATATTATTTCACTCTTTGCACTATCAAGAAAACTTGTTATTTGTCTCTCATTCATTTTATCTTATTTATATCCTGCAATATATTGATTGTTTTCGATGTTGAATAACGCAATATATATATATATATATATATATATATATATAATGTATATATATATATATATATATATATATATATATATATTAAAGAATGTAACTAAAAATAATCTAAATTATATTTATACATCTACACATTTTAAAATAAATTCATTCGAAACGATTATATTTAATTCGATTAAAAACATATATTTTGAATGTAATACTTTCATATTTGTAATCGGCTTCTATGGGTATATAGTTTCTGCAGAGTATTAAACTTTTTACGTATAAATGGCCATTCGTGTTCAGAATGAGGCATTTCTCTATTTTGTATTTATAGAATACATTAAATGTAACGTGGATTATCGAACGGAAAAGGTCATATCGTTTTTACGCATGGGCCGCCACAAAACGATATGTTCCAACCCATTTTGAACAGAAACAGCGGCGGCACCGGCATTTAGCAAAAAAACGTATGTATACATATACTTTTTCCAAATTGGGTCTCATTCAATTCAGAATGCCTTGAAACGTCGAAAAAACAAAATTAGCGAATCGGTGTTTTTTATGAAATTATATTTCTCCTTCGGGAAGTTAATGAATTATGTTAATTTAGAGTGATTGTTTATATTACACTTGTAATTTGACAAGTTACCTAGTTGTATAAGTAGAAATAGCACACTTGACAATTTGTGACATATATGTGAACAGATTTTTTGCCGTAAATCGAAGTTTTCTCAAGAATGGCTTACCGATTTCAAAAATTTAAAAGCCATTCGATGTATCTCGGTGAGGACTATTGTTTGTCAGTTGTGTGCGACGATCGGCAAAGCCGTTTCTTTATAAATAGCAGAAAAGTGGAAAATTTTTCCTTCACGTTTTAGCCCGAAATTGTGAATCGATTTTCAAAATTAAAAAACCGTTCGAACGATATTGGTTAGGAATCGTGCTGATTAGTTTTTGGTAAAGATCGGCCCGGCCGTTTTCTTGTGATAAAGTGCGAAAAATTATTTTTTCAACTATTTCTATGAGTTTCTTCTTTTGACTGTAGATACCATAGTCTTATAGATTATACTAAAATATTACGGCCCTGCGGCAAGTCGTTTAATTTTAAAACTTTGTCAAAGTTTGCAAAAATTAGTATGGTTTTTTGGCGTTTGTCGAAAGAAAAAACTGTCATCAACGTTTGCTCAAAAGCGCAAACCTAGATTTCTTAAATGGAGCACGACATTTTTAAATGTTTCGTTGTTTTTTTATTATAATGTATTGTGCTTTGTTTTTCATTAAATCTAAATTTTGAGAACATAACCTCAAATGTAAGGTTGGCATCGTCCAATCACATAAACTCGTTATAAATTCGATGGTACAGTACAGTATTTGTGCCGTAACGCGTTTTCGTTTCATTGACAGATCTTACCGCTGAGTTACCCTGTAGTGGCGCCTAAAGATTTTTCACTCCAGAATGCTAGTCAAAAGCAGTACTATCATAACACACATATGATGCTATTCTATAGATTTATAGTTTTTCCATTACATAGATATAATATTGTAAATAAAAAAATAAAGACCTAGTGTTGTTCTCATTATATCAAAATCGAACATTCGATAGCTGAAATGCAAATCACTAACAAAATGATACAACAAGACTCAATAATAAATGGCCCAAGTACCTATAGTATTAAATTGTATAGGCAGCTATAGATGAATTCTAGCAGAGGATCTCTTCAATGAAGGAGACCTCTAAACGCCATATGTGACATCATCACATAGGCTTATAGAAAAAATGTATTCCGATTGTCTAAATAATACTCAAAAAATTGCTAGTAAATGGATTTACATTTACAGGATATATTAATCATAATATTTTTATTTTTCAGTGTCAAGACTGACCTGCTGCCAGGTGGAGCGATGAGTCGTCTTTACATAGCCAACGCTAATCGCCTCGACTCAGGCAATTACAGTTGCTCGCTGGCAGATGTAGCGGGCACAACCGTAGCCGTCCACGTTCTGAATGGTGAGTGCTTTTTTATATTTGAATAATTATTAAAAAGGAATGTTCTGTCGATTTATTGTCATTTATTTAGATTGAACTTTCTAGTAGTTATTTATTGTTGCACTAACTAAAGGTAAATGATAATATTTAATTATAAAATTTGTGATCAATTTGTTGTTATCGCTTTATTGTGCTGAATTTTCCGCTACAATTAAAACTTCAAGTAGTGCAATATACACTATATAGTGATGTCATTAGCAAAATATAGAATTATGTTGTACGTTGGTAGGAAGTTTTACTTGGAAATATAATCTGCACGAAAACAGTAAGTGGATACCTTATTTGCATGTTTAGTTGTTGGCTTTGCTTGCGTTCAATCATTCATTTTCGGTTCATAAAACCATTCAGAATTTTGAATAATTTTGAAGCTAGTAAGATTATATATCATTTATTCAAAATAATTAGTTAGAAAATTCTAACAATAATAAATGCTTTGTTTATTTGACCGCTTGTATTAAAGTGTTGAATTAAAAAATAATTATAAATCATGAAATAGCAAAAAAGTTTAAATATGGTTGTGGGTAAACGGTGGCGTAATAGGTACGGACGTGGGCTAGCACAAACTAATTCTGGGTTTGATGGCTCGATTCCCGCCTCGACCAAGCCCAGAATCTGGCAGCATGATGTCAAATTTTACTTGATGTAATAAATTCCAAATATGATCCTAAATGAAAAACGCCTTTCATAGGCATAGCTACAATATTATAGTTACTCCGTTTAAAAATAATAAAATTATATCTCAGCCAAAAGTTAAGCGATCAATAACGCTAAAAAGGCTGCTAATAACGCCTTAAAAACGTATAATTGAGCAGTTTTTGCAACAGCTTAAGGAACCAATAAATAAATAAAAATCATTGTGCAATAATTTGAGGAAAAATGTACCTGGATACCGTCATGATAATATCTAAACTAGTGGTGCATGTATTCGCGCCTTAAGGCAACTTACCGTTCCAAAAAATTTAAATTTTCAAAAAAACTTTAAAATGTTTTGAAAACTTTGAAAAAATGAAGTTTTTGAACATTTCGAATTAAAAAAAATGACTTTTTTGAAAAAAATTGATTTATTTATATTTTGAATTCTTTGAAAATTTTTAATTTTTCTTCAAAGCAATAGTGCTGCGTGGCTGTTTTACAGAATAAATATCGAAGCGCGTATGGGTCGCATCGCAGTCTAATCGTACGGTAAAAATTTGTGCGGAACCCGTAAGAATGTAAACATAATTTATATTTATATTATCAAAGTCTCTATTAAATATCTGTTAATTTGATGTGCTTATGTCAAATGATCATTTTTGACTCCCAAATCGTATTTTTTTATCTTTTTTACACTATCTCTGAAACCATTAGACCAGCCTTCTCAAAAATTTAATCATTTCTTCATTTTGTTAATACAAGTAAAACGTTTTTTTTTTGAATTATCAAATTCGGACGCTCCGTTCTCTCAAAAACTGAATTACCCTTTTTGATACTTTTTGTCCCGTATCTCCGAAACGGCTTAGTTTAGAAAAAATATTTAAAGACTTATTTTTAATGAGTGTCTTACCAAATTATAATTGATCATCTAAATGGGTATTATACGTGTAAAGGTTAATATATGTATATATGTTTTGAGCTATTTTACACAAATATAAATTTAAGCTAAGTTACATTAGATAATTTCATTAAACTTTATTACCTTACTACGAAAACTCGTTTTGTTCTCATCTACCAAATGCATCTAGCAATTTTTATGTCATGTTGTCATGAAAGTAACGTCACTCAAGAGTCTGAGGATTTGCTTTTCTCAGACTTACAAACATGCTTTCATTAAACAGTTAACTATAATCGCACGCGAATGAATTCCAGCAATGTCCCTGAGCGATAAACTTGTTTTCAGATGCACTCGGAATATGGCTTGGGGATTGGCGTGTACTTTACTCAAAACATACTTATGGAATAGTTTATATTTATTACACGATTTCGGTTTCATTGTCTACTAAACAATTATTAACTTCTCGTAGGGGTGGTTAGTAATGGGCCGAAAACCGAAAATGAAATTTTTTGCATTTCTTCACGTTTTGAAAGTTTCTGAACATTTTGGCATACCTTAGAAAAAATTGATGTGTGTGTGTGTTTTGTATGGCCGCATTTTTTGTTCACGTTGTCGGGCGCACGGATCAACCTATTTGAATGGTTCAAAAAACATTCGATTTCTATTGATGTGCTGATTAGTTTTTGGCAAAGGCAGGTCCAACCTTTACGTAAATACGAGCATAGAGTGCAGAAAATAGAATTCAAGCTTTTGAGAGAACAGAGCATCTATTTGAATGATCTAAAAAACATTCCATTAGTAATGATTGATAAAAGTGGTTATTAGTTTTTGGCAGAAGCAGGCCCAGCCATTTCGAAGATACAGAGCTAAATGTACAAAAAATTGCAAATTTTTAAATTAAATAAGCATCAGAATTGAATGATTCAAAAAAAAAATACTATCCTTCATGATAATATTTATTTCCTATTTTTGCAAATATATTAAATGTTTAAAAAAAAATTAATATTTCTGAATAAGAGGTGCAGTTTTTTACATCATTCAAATCGGAAGCTTAGTTATTTCAAAAACTGACATTTTGCACATTTATTTCTGAAACAGCTTGACCTGCCTTTGCTAAAAACTAATTACCAGTTCTCCTTATCATTACGAATTGGATGTTTTTCGGATCATTCAAATGGGATGCTTTGTTCTCTCAAAAACTCGATTTCTATCTGCTGCACTATCTGCTCCGTATCTCTGGAACGGCTGGACCTGTCTTCGTCAAAAGCTAATCAGCTTTCTTTCTTTCTACCAATAGTAATCTACCAAGTTTACTGGTGCACGTATCGACCGATTTGACTATTCAAAAAAAAATTTTAGATTAGTTTTAGACAGAGGAAGGTCCAGCCGTTCCGAAGGCACGGGCAAAAAGTGCCAGAAAGGATAATTCAAATATTGAGAGAACAGAACGTCCGATTTGAATCATCTAAAAAACATTTTATTTGTATTAAAAAAATAAACAACTGACGAAATATTTAGAAAGGCAGGTCTAGCGGTTTTGGAGATCCAATAAAAAATAATAAAAAAAAATGTCATTTGGCGGGCAAGAATGAACATTAGACATATGCACATCAAATTATCAGCCGTTTTATAAATATTCTAATAATAAGAACAAATTTTGTTTACATTTCTATAGGTTTCGTACCAATGCTTATCCGTAAGACTGCGACGAGGCGCTCACGCGCTTTTATATTTCGTTTCCACACTGCTAAAGTATCGTGATTACTTTGGAAAACAGTTCAAAATTTTCAAAATAATTCAAAATATAAGAAAAATTCAAAACTTCTCTCATTTTTTTTGTCCTTGATTAAATTATAATATATTGTATAAATATAAATATATAGGCAATGATGTAAACTAGAAATTTTTGGATAGAATACCCTAGGGTGGAAAAACTCATACATAATTTACTGTATTTATATAAAATGTATCCAATAAATAAATAAAAAGGAATAAAAGGAAAAAATCAAATCATTCAAAAAAAAAAGAATTAAATTCTCAAAAATATATTTTTTCAAAGTTCTAAAAAAAGGTAAAAAGCTTTTCGAAAAATTTAATTTTTGGTACGGGAAGTTGCATGCCTTAAGGCATGTAAAAAGGTATTTCAGAATATTTAAAAATCTTTGTAGCGTAAAGATATGGAAAAATTTTTAATTTATATTTTCGGATTATTAACATACCCTACGGGATGTTAATTATTAATGCAAAGTGCATCCACTACTTGCTCGACTAACGTAGTAAATATGACTACTTTAAGTATTGTTTTATTGGACCTTAAGAATTCCTAGCAGAGAATACTACGAGACTCGTTAGTCTAAGAATCTTCTTCAATGATAGTTGCATAGTGTTACCATCTCGACGTCTAAGCACTGACTTCAATTATCCCCAAGCACGTCAGACCTTATGACAGTATAGTGAGTACGACCATCCTGAAAATAATGCGAAGTGCATACTCACTTTTGCGCAGCTTAGCTTTATTGTCGGAAATTTTATTACAATGGCGAAGATTTCAGATTTTATTGCCAGATACTAAGTGATTTTACATGAGATAATAATATAACAATCAATTGAAATCTTCAATTCCTCGTAATGTGAAGTGAATGTTAATAGCTTGTCATAGTTTGAAGTTATAGAAACTATAATTTTTTTTGTAATTAGTATTTCGGCTAAAATAAGTTAAGTGATCTCATAA